>NC_043001.1:69914937-69922437 GCF_006345805.1 Octopus sinensis
TACACCTGTTTGTTGTTTCTACATCTATCGTCGTCTTTTGTGTTTGTGAATTTAACTATATATATTATATATATATATATATATATATATATATATATTATATATATATAATATATATAATATATATATATATATATATATATATATATACTTTATTTTAAGCAGCAGAAAATTCAACAAAATCTGTTTTGCTAGGCTGGTTTTCTTCCTATTCTCTGGGTATTTAAAAGAATTCTTATGAGAATAAAATCTTGTTTTAAATGAATTTTCTGAAGCCCCTGTGTATGTCTTGTATTCCGATGAGCCTTCCACTTGCACCTTGGCTCTATAAACTACTCCTTTCACTAGACATTTCCCTTCTAACGGACAGGAGCTTTCGTATTTGAAATTACATTTCTTAATGGGCTCGGCACCATGTCTAATCTCAATTAGCTTCCTATTATGTTGGCTAATGTAAGAGGCGAAATTTCTGCAACAAGAATAGCTAACCTTCAGGGTTCTTCTATTAAATATTCTGTAGAATTTATGACCCTGCTTAAAATGCTTAGAGACTAATCTCAAAAATTCCTTACCTATATTAGTCTTTACGGCCAAATTGAAAGCCGGGTTGAACCACAAAACTTTCCTGGTCCTAGTTCTTCGTGCAGCATTATTATTAGCATTAAGCTGGTTGAACTGGATCTTCTCGAGAATCCACTATTCTTTAATGCGCTATCGTAATAAGGTGCAGCATTATGGAATGCTGCCTCGTCCGAAGAAATTGAAGATATTCTTCTACCTACATTGCTGACTAAGTTGCTAAGGATAACTGGTGGATGGTTCGAATCTTTGCTAATATACGATAGCTTTTCATTGGGCTTACGGAAAGGTTTAAATCTATCCGATCTTACATTAAAAATTACGTCTAAAAAATCTACACTATTCAGGTTAGCATCTATCGTAATCCGTAAGCCCATCCTTTGAAAGAAAGCTATAAGGTCCTTCCTAAGTCTATCTGATTCATGGCCGTTTAGATTATGCGTGGCTATAAGGCCGTCATCCCTATATAAACCTGCATCTATAAATGGGAATTCTATTTTTAGATTATGGAGAATAAAGGCTCCTATGAGCATACATAATTCAGCCCCGTCGTATGCCCCCATCGGTACATCGAAAAGAGAATCCTCAGTCTTCTTAATCCAGGTGGAATCCTCGAAAAACAGAAGCGATTTCCTCGCATGCATAATAATTTCAATTTCCGAGCTATCGATGTTGACATACTGCTTGGCGAAGTCCAATGCCCTTAGGAGCAACGTCCTAGATATCGACGGGTAAAAGTCAATAATGTCGAATTGTGTGAAACTACAATTATTCTTATAGCTAATACCTTTAAATCACTCTATAACTGACTTACTATTCTTCCAAATTCTCAAGTCTACTTCACTATCTAACTTAACTAAAATACGGTCCAAAATATTTTTGCTAATAATTCCTATCTCAGTTTTAGCCGGATTTATCAATCTACATTTGGGGTTTCTACTAAAATTGTCTTTATGGTCTTTCAGAGTAATAAAAGCTGGTCGTGGTGAAAGGTATTCAATCCTATCGCTAATCTTAAGATCGTTAGCTATTCCTCTTGCTTCTAAGTTCACCTCTTTGTATATATTCGTGTTGTCTTTTTTGTATGTGTCCGTGACACTATTCGAAATCAGGCGTTTATAAACGTCCTTATCAAGTGCATATAAGTTCCTTGTCTTGTCAGAATTAACGAAGATCTTATTCGAGTCGTTAATCTCCTTAATTTTTTCTCTCATGTTTTTTTGCAATTGGTTGGTATATTTGCAGAATTTAATTTTCCTAATAAGCTCGAAGAGGTCTTTCTCGAAGGCTTCTAATTCCGGAATCGGTGGCGGGTTTCTGGGAGATTTAAATCCATATTTGTTTCCTTCTATTTTCTGTTTATTATCAAAGAAGAAGGCTTTCCATCTCAGTCTTCTAATAAACTCTTCCGTTTTCTCTATAAGACCTTTGATATATTGTTTCCGTGCAGGGATAGGTATATTTCTCTGAGAAAAATCCAGCGGGTAAAGTTCCATCTTTTTCACACATTTCGACATTATTGACTTTTACCCGTCGATATCTAGGACGTTGCTCCTAAGGGCATTGGACTTCGCCAAGCAGTATGTCAACATCGATAGCTCGGAAATTGAAATTATTATGCATGCGAGGAAATCGCTTCTGTTTTTCGAGGATTCCACCTGGATTAAGAAGACTGAGGATTCTCTTTTCGATGTACCGATAGGGGCATACGACGGGGCTGAATTATGTATGCTCATAGGAGCCCTTATTCTCCATAATCTAAAAGTAGAATTCCCATTTATAGATGCAGGTTTATATAGGGATGACGGCCTTATAGCCACGCATAATCTAAACGGCCATGAATCAGATAGACTTAGGAAGGACCTTATAGCTTTCTTTCAAAGGATGGGCTTACGGATTACGATAGATGCTAACCTGAATAGTGTAGATCCAGTTCAACCAGCTTAATGCTAATAATAATGCTGCACGAAGAACTAGGACCAGGAAAGTTTTGTGGTTCAACCCGGCTTTCAATTTGGCCGTAAAGACTACTATAGGTAAGGAATTTTTGAGATTAGTCTCTAAGCATTTTAAGCAGGGTCATAAATTCTACAGAATATTTAATAGAAGAACCCTGAAGGTTAGCTATTCTTGTTGCAGAAATTTCGCCTCTTACATTAGCCAACATAATAGGAAGCTAATTGAGATTAGACATGGTGCCGAGCCCATTAAGAAATGTAATTTCAAAAACGAAAGCTCCTGTCCGTTAGAAGGGAAATGTCTAGTGAAAGGAGTAGTTTATAGAGCCAAGGTGCAAGTGGAAGGCTCATCGGAATACAAGTCATACACAGGGGCTTCAGAAAATTCATTTAAAACAAGATTTTATTCTCATAAGAATTCTTTTAAATACCCAGAGAATAGGAAGAAAACCAGCCTAGCAAAACAGATTTTGTTGAATTTTCTGCTGCTTAAAATAAAGCATATTACTCTACCACTGGTATTTGAGTACTCTTTTTTCCACCTTGTTTCACATCTATGTGTTTACTCCGGTATATATATATATATATATATATATATATATATATATATATATATATATATATAATATATATATATATATATATATATATATATATACACAACTGTGGATAGATAGATGTGTGTGTGTCTGTGTTTTTGTGGGCGAGTTGTATGATTTGTATGTCTCGGTGTGTGAGACACACACATAAAGATATTTATCTGTGTATAATGTTTGTGCTTGCACACGCATATTTTAGTGTGAAATGAAGTAAGTTCGCCAATATGTTCTATAAATAAATATTTGTAAATCTAAAATTGGTTTGGCTCTATATGTATTTTGAAGATATATGATCGTCTTCTTTGGCAAGCTTTATATAGAAGCATACATACGATTATATATATATATATACATATATATATATATATATATATATATATATATTCATTTATATGCACTCATAAGCATATGCATGCACACACACACACACATATATATATGTATTTATATGCATAACCATGCATACACACACATGTACTTATATATAAATTGCACTCATACGTACATACACATCTGCAGATATGAACAAATGGCAAGTTGCCCTTAGAAAACAATATGAAAGCTCCTCTTCCAATAGCAGCTACTCCAGTACTGTCAACAACATTAACCTTTTACTACCACCACCAACTTCACAGGCACCACCGTTACAACTACATTCATTACAAGTACTACCTAACTGATACACACAACTACAGCCAGATCACAACCCAACAGAAGACAAATAAAATCATTATTAACTACACTGCTATAATTATAACCAATAAGTTCTAATGAACTACATACATGAAACTTTTTTAATTACCGAAAAGAACTACATAATATCAGTTAGCCTCATCAAAAAAACATTCAAATATCACAGCATATATGCGTTACTAAACTCCGAAAAGTAAATTTCAGAATTTTATAAATAAAAGACCATGCAAAAGCTGCTACTAGAAATAACCTCAGTCAGCCGGAGGGACAAAATAGCTACACCTCAGCATGAATTGGCTAAGTCACCTACTTCTCTCTTGTTAATCATGGACTGGAGAAGCTGTGTAAATGCCTGGAGTTAACTTGGAAATAGGGTCACCAGCTTAAAGCCGTCATGTGCCTAGATGTAGATGTGATAGCAATTATTGAGATCAGAGTTTCCAATCTAAAAGCCTTTGTGCCCCTTATTAGAGGATACGAAATTTATGTATCTCTAACTGGACTGGGATTGGGAGTCTAGGTAGTTGTGTTGATTGGCAAATTTCTCTATCTCACAATATGTACCACTTTTCTAAACGCAGGCTGATGGCCCTGTATGTAAACATGAGCAAGATAAATAGGAACTGTCGGATATGAAGCTAATTAGGCTCCATTCACGCATATTATTGTTAGCAATCTTAGATATATGTCTAGATTTTATAGGATTAGCTGATAGGAAAGGGCCGTGTAAAAACCTCGCAGACTTGCTCAGATATTTACAACACATTGACTTGGTACCGTCTTGATATTCCGAATATGAAATTTGACATTGTGTATGTGAACAAATCTTATCGAGTCATCTAGGTCGTACCTAGAGAGTGTATGTTAGTAGATGACGATAGCATCGGTTGCTCATGTTTTAAATCTTCTGCAGTGACCCGGTTAGTGGAAGGTTACCGCATCACTCACTCTGTGTCATGCTTACTGATACCGGGTAAGTGAATTAGTTACACAGGTGCTGATAGGGTAAATCGTCAACAACACATCGTGGTTCGCACTCAAAAGGTAAGTTAGAGTAAAACCATTAGGTTTAATAAGATCGTAGCGATAAAGAAAAAAGTGGAACGCAGGGTGGCTTAGAAACAACCTGAAGTTGTTCTAAAATAGTTGCGCTACTACATGTCTCTCTCTCACTCATTTTCTCTCTTCCTCTCTATTATCTCTCTTTCTGCCACATCATTTACAAGTTAAATCGACTTACAGTAAAGACGAACAGAACTATTAAAATATTCATTGTATGTTTTATATGACACAGGTTACAACTTCTTCAATAGAAAGTATTGCATAATAGTGACTAGAACCTAAGTTTCAAATGATTGTTATGTAAATTAAAACTGACATGTGGCCAATTGTTAAGATCCATTTCACAGTTGTAGCACATCGAATCAATAACTTATAAATCCACTATTCTGTTACCTTATTTCGTATTATATTCCATTGCATCCATTTGGCATAACTTACTCAAAGTTGCATGATTTCCCTCATCAACCAATCACATATTTATTCACATCGTATTTTTTTCTTCGTAGTACTACTGTTTTCTTTTTGTGAAAGAAAACGACATCATGTTATTGCTGGTGTAAAACTTTTATAATCTTCCATAATTTCTTCTCACAAATAATGAAGTGATAAATGCCCGTGCTCTAGGCTTTCATTTTAACTGGGAAAAATGTGTAGGGTTAGAGCCGGGAATCTAATGTGTTGCGTTGATTATCATCAATAATTTGCATTTGGGCAACTTTTGCAAGGAAGCTGTGTGCATGCGAGTAAGGCGTAGCTGTGTGGTAAGAAGTTGGCTTCCCCAAAACACACATACACACACACGCACACAGACTGACAGACATACGGATAGATAGATAGATAGATAGATAGATAGATAGATAGATAGATAGATAGATAGATAGATAGATAGATAGACGTGTGTGTTTTTGTGTTTGATTTTATCTCCCACCACCGCTTCACAACTGGTGCTGTTGTGTTTATGTACACGTCACTATGCTGTACGGCTTAAGAGACTGACACAAAGTATACTAGGTTTACAACAAAAATAAGCCTTGGAGTCGATTTGTTAGACTACCCCCCTCAAAATGGTTGACCCAGCATGGCCGCACTCAAATGACTGAAGAAAGTACAAGGTAAAAAGGTATATATATATATATATATATATATATATATATATAATATCAGGTTATCCCATAAGTTCTGTCCGAATTTTGAATAAAGAAAACAAGAGATCAAATGTTATATTTAATTTAAATTTAATCATCAATGTACTTTCCCCTGATTATCTATGACTTCCTTCCATCTATTTACAAGCTTTTTAATCCCATCAATGTAAAATTCTTTTGCTTTCAAAACGAAGTACTCTGAAATGTCAGTTTCGATCTCCTCCTGGCTTGCGAAATTTATGTACCACGAATGATTCTGTAAACTACGAAACAAATGCTAGTCTGAAGGAGCAAGGTCAGGAGAAAAAGGTGACTGAGGATATATTTCCCAACCAAACTCGTCGATCTTCAGTGATGTGATCTTTACAGTGTGGGGTCGCGCATTGTTCTGATGAAGCATCATTCCTTTTCGATTCACATAGGCGAGTCTTTTTTTTTTCTTCAAAGCTTGTTTCAAACGCTCTAATTGCTGACTGTAGACTTGAGTATTGATTGTTGCATTAGGTGATACCAATTCAAAGTGAATTGCACCTTTGCAATCCCACCAGATTGAGAGAACTTTTTTCTGTGAAGTTCCTTTCTCGGTTGTGGTTGAGGTTTTTCGCTTTTACAAAGACACTGTTTAAGACTTTTAACATTTCGATAGAAAATCTATTTTTCGTCACCAGTCACAAGTCTATCCAAAAAGGGTGAAATGAGTTCGCGAGAAAAAGCAGATGTCAACTCGTGATTTGCGGTTGCTTTCGGGCATTTCATGAGTCACCCATTTTCCAAGTTAATTAACCTTTCCAAGTTTTCGAAGATAAGGATGAACAGTTGTATGGTTTGAACTAAGCTTTATTGCCAATTCTTCAACTGATAATGCAGAATTTTCTTCAAGTAATACCTCAAGGAGCTTGTCATCAAACTCAACTGGACGTCCTGTTCGATCTTCACCTTCAAGGCTGAAATCTCCACTTCTGAATTTTGCAAACCATCTTTTCTGCAAGTTCTTTCATTCAAGCATTCTTTCCCATAGGCTGAGTGTATGTTTCGAGTTACTTCGGCTGCAGAGTTTCCTTTTTTGTACTCATAAATCATAATGTGGCTTAAATGCTCTTTCGATACTCACATGTTAGAAAGAGTTTTAATCAAATAAATTTTAATTCTATTATTCTGTAAAATAATATTTAATTAGTTTAAATGTACACAAATGCATTAAAATAATTTTTAATTCCATTAGACATTCTAAAATACTATTAAATTTCATTCAATTTTAAAAAAGGTAAAACCGGACAGAACTTATGGGTTGACTTTATCTATCTATATATATAAAACTGAGAATGTGTGTCTGTCTGTCTGTCTGTCTGTGTGTTTCCCTAAAACTTGAGAACTACACGACAACTTTCATTCAAATTTTACACATGCCTTACTTAGGGTCCATGTAGTGTCAGGGGCAAAACAAAATTTTCAACTTCTTGCCTA
>NC_043001.1:69927437-69999937 GCF_006345805.1 Octopus sinensis
CATGTATACCCGCGCGCACACATGCACACACAAACACACTCACAATTGTGTGGGTATCTATATATTATTGGGATACTAATGGACATTACTGTTATGTCAACTCTTAATATCCTGACATACACTGATTATCGGCATCTATTCAATTAATGTTGATGTTTCATTTATAATCAATATAATTTATTACTAGAGTGATGTTATACCACTATCTGATCTTTAATAACTACTTCTAAGTACTAAGTGTTATTAAATATTTAATAACTTTACCTTGGTTCACATAGGATTTCTGTTACGTACAGATGGAAATAATTTCTTCTAATCTCTGTAATTTCCAAGTTAATCATTATTTCTATAATTCCATTTAATAAATTGCGAGGGGAGCGAAAATTGTGCGAGCGTCAGGGATAATCGGATTGGTGAATGACAAGCAACTGCGCATGTACTTCGGCATTCCAAAGACACACATACAAACACATGAGCATACATCTGTGCGTGCGCACGCGCGTCTGTGCAAGTGCATGTAAGAATATATATATTTATAAAATTATGCTTATATACCTATGTATGTATGTTTGAACATATGTTTGTATATATGTCTCTCACTAAATTTGTATGTATGTGTGTGCGTGCGTGCGTCTGTGTGTGCGCGCGCGCGTGCGTGTGTTTGTGTCTGCGTGTAAATATATAACTAGGTGTATCTACTATATGTTAGAAGAATCATTTTAGGCATTTAAACACGAATATTCACAGTTTTTTCCATGAAAAACATCTAGAAATTCAGCAATCGATTCACTGATATATTTTTAGAGCGACCTTTGATTAACAGCCGAAATATACAAAAGGGTGGATACTAACAAATGAGAATTCCTTCTCTCGAGAGGCGTATTGTCCTTCAAAGACCTAATGTACAGAAACATGTCAAATATGTCTGTTTATAGCAATGCTAAAAATGATTTCATACCCTGAAATTTTAATTACACTTTAAGGGTTAGACTGACACAAATGGACAGATATTAGAGTAAGATAATATCTGTGCGATAATATCTGTACATAGATACATCTGCTTTGAGTTAAGAATCCAATATTTCATCATTCTTTATTTAAACTACTAAAAGAAAATTGACCTTCGCACTGTATCCCCGTGTACGTCAGTGCTAACGTGCTTACACACACACACACACACTCACACACACATATGTATGTGTATATATATTTACATAAAGGCGCAGAAGTGGCTGTGTGGCAAGTAGCTTGCATACCAACCTTATGGTTCCGGGTTCATATATATATATATATATATATATATATATATATATATATATATATATTGATAAAAAACGGTAAAATAAAAAAAGAAAGATATTATGCAAGTAGAGGAATTTATGTGTAAATGTAATATGTGAGAATTATTTGGTGGCCAAGATAAAACTCCTTACTTAGCGGTCATTCGAATAGCTCTTTTGTCTTAATAGCGGTCAATAACACAGTGATTTCCCTTTGTATAACGGTCGTATTTTATAGCGTTTCCGATGGCCGGATAACTGAAGAGATAGTGGCGTGGATTTCCACCTCTGCATCCGAAACTCGGAGTTTTATCTTTGCTACCGAATAATTGTCACATATTACATTTACATATATATATATATATATATATATATATATATATATATATAGATATATATATATGTGTGTCTGTCTGTGTGTGTGTGTGTGTACACACATAAATATATGCATATTTACATACATATATGTTCATACCTACATATATATGTATATATACATGCATATATGGGTATGTTTTTATTTTTTATGTTGTCGTTTCTTATTTTGCGTACGTTTTTTTATCTCCTGTATCCAAATATGCATGTATATATACATATATATATATACGTATGTACATATATGTATGTATATATGCATTAATTTATATATTATTTATATTATTATATGATGGAACACCACGCATCCGTTTTCAAGTAAGATTTATCTTAATAATTACGATGCGCACTCTTATTCTATCCCTATTCTTTCTATCTATCCTCCTCTCTTATTTCTCTTCCTTTCCGCTTTTCTCTCCCACCCTTTCCCTATTCTTCTCCTCTCCCCTTCATCGCTCCATCTCTCTCTCTCTCTCTCACTCTTCCAGCTTGACTCTCTCGTTGCTCACAAGTGCTTTTATCTGTCTCTTCTCAAAGCTTGTTTTTCAAGCGTTAATCGCTTCACATCGTCATGACTTTTACTGTTTTGTTCTCACTGTCTTGATTTTGTTACCACTTTCACCCTTCGCAAATGGTCCCAAATTTTATTTAATTTGCTTTGCGGGAAGGACTGTTTTAACGAAGTCGCGTCATGTCTCTATCTTCGAAACACGGAGTAGATAAAACAGGGGACAACTGATGAAGGGAATGTTCTTTATGTTGCCTCTCTAGTTTCTCTATTTGTTACTTTCGTTGTTCGAAACAAAGTTCGTTTCCTATGTATATGTTTTTTATGTTATCGTTTCTAATCTACATTTTTGGTCTTTTGATGTTCTGTACCCATATATGCATGTATATATACATATATATGTATGTAAATATATGTATGTATATATGCATATATTTATATATTATTCATATTATTATATGATCGAACGCCACGCATCCATTTCTAAGTAACTTTTATCTATCTATCTATCTATCTATCTATCTGTGCTACCGAGAAGCGCTACCCGTTCGGGATAAGCTCTACAGACACGGCTCGAGAAACACGGGGCCGACCTGCCCGAGATGCGGTCAGAGCGACGAAACCGTTCTGCACGCACTCGTTCAGTGTCCAACAATTTCCGACCTGTGGGCTTATGTCGAACAACTGCTGTCACGTGTGGGACGAGTCGGTTTATCAGCTGAGTCTATCGTCAATATTGTCACGCCTCCTTCCTTCAAACGGGAAGGAAGAGCTATTTTCATCATCCTTGTGGCTATGGCGAAGGAATGTATCTGGTGGACGCGTCTGAAAGGATTGGAGACAAACACTTTCCTCTCTGGTCAATCTCTCATCAACTTCTTCAAGTACCACTTGAAAAGGAAAGTGAGAGTAGAGAGGCAAGTTTTGTGTAGCGAATGTTTTAAAAAAAGATGGGTGAATGTAGCAAGAATGGCACGTATGAATGACGAAGCCACCTTGAGCATAGTCCTATGAACCCAGAAATCGAAAACAGAGAGTTGCTTATTTGCAAAAAAAAAAAAAAAAAAAGAAATATAAAATGTGACTTCATTGACCGAGGTTACCGTGGTCTTTTCCGCAGGCTTTTCTTTCCACGGGTAAACCTCACCTGTCCTCCCCTTTACACTTCATATTGACATTTCTGTGATAACGATCCCTATTGATCATTTTTTTTCGTCTCCCCCCCTTTTTTTTTTTTTTTTTTTTAACCCCCCTTATTTTTGTCCTCTTTCTCTCCTTTTACGATCCCTTTTGATCGAACCTCCCCCTTCCTTTTTTTTTTTTTTTTTTTAATACCTTCAAAAGAAAAGCTCTACCTTGTAATTTGTTCTATCTGTGTGCAGCCCTGTGTGGCTAATAAAGAAACATATCTATCTATCTATCTATCTATCTATCTATCTATCTATCTATCTATCTATCTATCTATCTATCAATCTATCTATCTATCTATCTATCTATTTATCTATCTATCTATTTATCTATCTATCTATCTATCTATCTATCTATCTATCTATCTATCTATCTATCTATCTATCTATCTATCTATCTATCTATCTATATATATATATATATATATATATAATATATATATATATATATATAATTATATATGTGTATGTGTGGATGGGTGGGTGTTTGGGTGCGTGTGCATATACAGATATATATATACTTGTATAAATAAATCCGTATATATACATATATATATATGCATGTATAAAAACATTTTATATCTACACACATGCACAAACGTATGCTGCATACATACACACATATATACATACATATGTATACATACATATATATATATATATATATATATATATATATATATATATATATATATACATAAATATAAATATAATCATATATGTAAATATAGATTTCACATGCATGTACACATTCGTGTATAAATATGTATGTGCATGTGTGTGAGCATATACACATGTGTATGCAATTACGTATGGATTCCTAAATTAATGTATTCAATAAACATGGTACACACTATAAAGTCGATTTATCTTTCCTGCAGCAAAAGGCGTCAATGTGTCGTTTGTGGAAAACTTTGATGTGACGGGAACACTATAATAATTATTGACAGAACAATGTCACCCGGAAATTATTATTATTATGGTTGTTGTTGTTGTTGTTGTTATCATTATCATTATTATTATTATTATTATTATTATTATTATTATTATTATTATTATTATTATTATTATTATTATTAGCTGAAACAATAACGGTATTTCTTTTGTAATTCATCAGAAATGTGGAGAATGTTTTTCGGTATTAGCATTCCTAATAATTATGCCTTTTCAGTATACACAACTAAATCACCATACACTCACGCTGGCTCATAATCACACACGCGTAGATAGAAAAGTGAGGGAAGGTGAGTGATACAGAGAGGGAGAGAGGGGGGGAGAAAGAAATACTATTACAAACACTAGCAAATATACTTATATTAACTTATATAAAACCACACATGTATATATGTATCTATAGAAATGCGCAGAATTGTTTGCATACGCACAAACGTGTAAATATGTATATATATATACACACACACACACACACACACACATATGTGTGTGTGTGTTTATGCAAATATAAGCGTATACGTATCAAAACGTGTGTACATATATTTGTACATTTATTCATATGCATAAACATATACGACTGCATTGATATACACACGCACAAACATACACACACATATGTACATGTATTCATATACTGATGCATGCCCATACACACAACACACACAAGTACACTAAAATATATGATTTACATACAACCACACAAAGGCATATACTTACACACAGACAAAGACTTGTCTCTACATGTGTTTATCTGGGAGTGGTATGCATCTAAATGTTCGTCCTTTTCTTCATTTCAATCTCTTTCTCGTCATGTTTCTATATATCAATGGAATATTCTCATAAATGCTATCTGTTTAAGCCGTTTTATTATGAGCTGTATAAGACGACTCGCCTTGCTTTGGGTAGACTGTGGTTCAAATACATACTCAGTATTATGTATATGAAAGCACTACGGATGTCTTGATAGGTTCCTGATAATATATATCTATATTTTATTTATTTATTTTTGTATTTATGCACCCCTTTTGAAGCCTAGCCAGACTCACGGGCCCGGTTTCCCGGTTTCTATGGCGTATGTGTTCCCCCCCCCCAGCTGGACGGGACGCTAGTACATCGCAGCGTTACTCAGGAAACAGGAAGAAAGTGTGAGAGAAAGTTGGGGCAAAAGAGTACAACAGGGGTCGACACCCCTACCCCCGTGCAGGAGCCTCGTGGAGCTTTAGGTGTTTTCGTTTTCGCTCAATAAGCACGCACAACGCCTGATCTGGGAATCGATACTGCGGTCTTCCGACCGCGAGTCCGCTGCCCTAGCACAGCGCCTCCATATATTTATACTACTATAATAAAATTGCGTATTAATTAGTCTAAATATGTAATATTAACTATGGTATAGTAATTATATATCTTTACCCTGTTTGTAATAAATTCCAGTCTTAACATACTTTTAGCAGCATGTCGTTTTAAAGATTCTTTTTTTATTGAATACGTCAACAACACGCTTCAATCAGAAAACTCCTTTTATTCACTGATTCACTGACAACGTTTTTTTTACTGCCTTAAGTTCCTTTCCATTTTGTCCTCTCTCTATGTTTCTTTCTAAATTCTCTGTTTATCTTCCCTATTCCTTTTAGTCTTTCTATTCATATAAAGCAGTAGAGTATGTATGTGGAAATATGTATTGCAGTAAGGTCTGTTAAGTGAATTCAAGATGGATAATAATAATTGAATTCAGACATAAATTTCAATAGACCGTGAGGAAACATTTATGACTGCAGCAATTTTATAAAGCAAACTGGTAAGACATTTCATTTGTTAAAACATTATAAATATTCAAATGTTCATCAAAATGTAGAATAGAGGTTAGAGAATAACCGAAATACAGTATCACAATAATTTTGGTTACTTCTATTCAGAGATTGGTAGAAAATGCTAAGCTTAACTTAAAATCTTCTTCCTTGCAATTTGTTCAGACTGCAACGTGAAATCAAACTGTCTTCACGTCAAGTTCCCTGGTCGCTCGTCGCAAAATCTCTTCTCTCTGGGGAATGAACGAGCCAGAACTTCCCATTTTATAACCGACTAACTGACGCCAGGCCTGTCCATTACGTTAAAGATGTGGATGATCCAAGTAAATCAAAATGGGCCCAACCATCACGCATTAAACTAAAATGGGCAGTTCAAATTAAAGATCACCAACGCGGGCAGCTAAAGTTCACAAGCCCCCATGTTGCCGCTACGCATATATCGTTATAATATTTACTCTGGCTTTTATCTTCATACTTCAATTTTTACCGTCTTTTGCTGTTGGTCTTTGTCTCGGCTCACTCTCATAGAGTTCGCGTGCATCTTTTCTTCAATTATTTCGCTTCATGTTGCCCCGTACACTATTATTTACACTTTCATTCGCTATCTCTCGCTTCGTTTCGATTATTTACATAAAAATATGTTTTTCTGTGAAATACTTGAAGAATGTTTGTGCAAACTTTTACTCTATATATATTTAGCATATCAAAATTAGAAATATTTCAATTCACAATTTATAGATATATATTGGTGGCAGAAAACCGATGATGAGTTTTGTGGCATTATAAAATATTAGTAGATCGCTCTTACGGTGTAAGACCATTAATGATCCCACCTTAACATGAGTTTATGTTTAGGTATAAATCCCAGTTTAAATCTCTTCATAAACACAGTCAGATAATTTAAAGAAAGTATCTTTTATCACACTAAATCTCCTAATTTGCAATTTTGTTTCATCCCAGGTCCAATCCTTATTATATTTCTATTGGATTGTCAGCTACACTATAAGGATCAAGATCCCTCTAACATTAGATTAAGGTTTGGGACTTTATCCGCTCAGGTTCAGTTTACGAATCTTAGCCAAAATACACGAAATTGATGTATAGCAAACGAATCAACGGCGTAATTAATATTGGTAGTTATTTTAAAGATCTGTTGCTTATGGTGGTGAGTCAAAGATGGTTCCAGATAGTAATTGATCTCATTCGTGGTTCTATAAAATCAAGAATAATTTCCATGGTTTGTAATCATCCCTATGAGGAATAACTGATCATCTATTCTACAAGTAAATTTTCCACGTCGGCATTTTAACCCACAGTTTCTTCATCATAAATAATCAATTATGCAATTATATCCAATATATATTATTTTACTTATAACCACTGTTAATGTCCTGTCTTTGTTGGCGATTTTAACCATAAGCGGGCAGCCTCAACTTTCAGCTTATTCATGGATCCTTCATAATCATGAATTATACACAACTATAAATCAATATTCTTAGCAGATCAAAATATTGTAGTTGTTTCAAGAAATATATTTCGTGCATCTTATATTCCTTTATCTACTATATTGGATACTCATTTAGTTAAAATACAATTAAGAATTCAAATACCATGGAATAGATCACATACAGTTACTTTGTATATTTGAGATCATTCCAACGTGTGCACCTGAATTGAGTTATCTGGTTTATTTTGTTTGAGGAAGTCTATTGAAATTTTTGTACTCGTATCCATAGAGACGGATATCATAATTGTCTAATTGTGTTATGTGACTTAGAATTTGAATGTTTGCTTCTTCAACTAAAGCCTCTTTGCAAAGCAAATATCCTTGCAGAAGTCAATAGATACGACCTCCTTTCCGATATGCAGTGCAAACTTGTCTGCAGACGCAGCAGAAGAACCCAAGAAAATATCGGTTATTGAAGAGTAGGTAGAAGTAAGTGGATAAAGGCTCTATATATATAATGGTGATGGACATCATAAATTAACCCTACATCATTACTTAATGTGATTCTGCGAGTAATGCTTGAACTGTGACTAGGGTACAATGCGCCTTGTTTCAAATCGTTCAGAAGTTTTGAGAGACCTAAACACAAAGAACAACTTGTTATAATTGTGTCTAAAAATAAAGCTAAACATTTCTGTGATAATATTCTGGCAAATGAAATATGATATCCCTTAAGTGGGAAGACACACACTGAATTTTACAATTTGTGAAAATTGTGTGCTTGCCAGCTCTATCAAATCACATTTCAAATAAAGAATTCTGATATATGTTAATTTGTCGATTTCGGAATTCTCATTTGTAATTTCAACATGAATATATAAGACCTTCTCAATGGAGGCTCACGAAAGAGGTGCTGACCAAGACTGATGTAAGCACACTTCTTTCAAAAGAGAATACACAAGGAAATTAATATACACTTTTGCGGATGTTTGCTTCTATAAAAATGGGCCATACATAAACACAAATATATAGCGGTAGATATACCTAATGATGACACCTGTATTCCTCTGTATTTCTTTCTCTATTCATTGATATATATATATATATATATATATATATATATATATATATATATATATATATATATATATATATATATATATATATATATATATATATATACATATATTGTATTTAGTACGTACAGGAATGCCTTTAATGTATTTCAATATTTCATTATTTTTTATTATTGAAATTATATTACTTCACTCTTAAAATATTAGTTGAGCTTCGCTCGAACACACTAGAATAAGCATGAATAGATTTTTATTTTATGTTTTTATTAGATCAATAGTTGCATTCTTTAGCTTTCTGTGTCTTTGCTTTGTCGTAAATAGATAATATGTGATATCTATCCTTATATGTATGGTATTGAACGTATGTATTTCATCGGCCGAATTTGAACATAGAAACTTTAGACGGAGATAGTAGGTAACGATGTAATTTTATTACTTGTCCATAAGAAACATGAAGCATAAGTACATGTTTATTATGGACTTCCAGTACCGTATGCGCAATAATATAATGTAACCGGTGTAATTTCTACACATACTTTTCATACAGTGTATGTTATGATAATATCGGAATTCAGTATGAAAATAAAAATGATGTGATACCACTCATGCAGGCTGGCGCATATCACATATATCTACACATATACTACAAAATGAAACTTGAAATTTAGAAAAAAATGTGATGCGTAATAGTATGTGTATGCGCGAGCGCACCATTTTACTTCTCACATCAAATTCCTATATAAACACAATTTACACTTTCTGAAAAGCATTTGTAGAATGTTTAAAAATAGCCATTTTCCCGAAACATATGAGCAAACAAATCCGTCTCAATTAAATTTTCTGAAATTCCTCTTCCCACCCCACCGAATAGTAATTTTTTTACAACAAATTCCGTTATGATCTGATTCTACATCACCTGAAGCATATTAGTAGGAAATTTCATTAAGACATTTTCCTGGATGTTATCAGGAAACAACGCGGTGGAGCACATTTGGCATGTATGCCCATTGATTTCACATAAGTGATACTTACATAAGTGATAAGTAAGATTTCACGTAAGTAATACTAAGATCACGTTGCTATTATATATCTATATATCGATTTGCTTCACTTCACTTTCTGTTTGCATGTAACGTTATTTGTTTATATAACTGTATGTTATATTTAAGCTAAGAATAAACTTCTTTCGTTCGGTTTGCATCAAAAGGATGACAATAATGTGAATGAGTTGATCTCAATTTTTTACTACATATTAAAATGTATTGGTAATATTTAGGTAGTAATTTTTCATTGACTTGTATATAGAAGTTCTTTTAACGTAGTTACATTTCATCCACTTACTCCCTTTTACGTTTGACGTTCGAGATTCATTCATGTTGCTTCACTTGCCGGCGTTCTTTCCATGTGCATTCCATATGTTTAATTCCGCATATACCCCACAGGAATGAGACTGTGATATCAAATCCATGTAAAACATGCTATCGTTAAAATAGCGTGTTTGACTTCTATATGTATTTTTATATGAGCGTGTTTGTGTGTGTATACACACATTCATACATGCATACATACATAGATACATGCATGCATACATACACACAAGTCCAGAATTGTGTTTCTGTTTTGTGTTTCGTAACCTGCAGTTGTAAAGTTCTTTCATACCATCTAAGTTCATATAACAAGTATTACTGATGTACTGAGCAAAGCTACTTGCTAAAATATTGTTGTTGTACTTCAGAAGAACATAATTAGATAATGCCTAACTAAAATTCTATAACGATAAATATATATAGATCGATATGATAAACTGATAATTGCTATATTGATATCAGATCTAGACAAAACATTTCAGCATGCCAACCTGTCTTGATGTCGTTTGAAATATTGTTAAATGGTACGCTTTTATTCACTGACAAATATATTCAAATCGTAGTCTGATTTCCCATTTGAATTAATTTCCTGTTGAATGAATATATACAAAAAATAACTTGTTAATATAGACGGACATTCGTCCGTATTTATGTCCTGAGTGCAAATTCCCCCGGGGTTGACATTACCTTTAATCATTCGGGTGCATAAAATAAGCACAAGTTGAGCACTGACGTCAATGTAATTAACTTAGGCCTATTTTCCGAAATTACTGGCCTTGTGCCAAAATTTGAAATGAATTTTATAGACATACGCAAGGCAGTGAGGTGGCAGAATTGTTAGCATGCTAGGCAATATGCTTGGTGGCATTTCGCTTGAATTCACGTTCTGAGTTTAAATTTCAACGAGGTCGAGTTTAGCTTTCGTCCTTTCGGGCTTGTAAGTACCACTCGAGCAATCGGGTCGAAGTAATCGACTTATTCCCTTCCTCGAAAATTCTGACATTGTGCCAAAATTTGAAATCAATATTATCTACGGACGTAGGCAGCGAGCTGGCAGAATCGTTAGCAATCCGGTCAGAATGCCTAGCACCGAGGTTAACTTTACCCTTCATCCTTCCAGGTTGGATAAGATAACTAGCAGTTCAGAACAGGGGCCAATGTAATAGAATAAAGCCTTCCTCCCAAATTGCAGATCTTTTGCAAAAGTTAGAGACGAATATTATATACTGACATAAAGAATTACATATCTGAAGAATTCCACAACTAAAGCTTGTTTAAATTGATATTAAGAGACACACAACAACATTCACATAAGGCATGATAAAATTCTTAGCGCAATAAATGCAAAAACGAACGAGTACCGTCGAAAAGCAAACTGTACTAATTTTATAAACTACAGAATGTAAACGCAAAATAAAGCACTCAAAACCACAATACGCGAAGAAACATATGTAGACGAAATTTTGAACTATGTAGCTGTGATATAGAAATGAAGTATCCAAGTATTATCACACATATACATGTACATGTATTGGTGTGTGTAGTTGTTTATATTTGGTGATAATTCGGCAAATTCGCACAGTCGTTAGAACGTTGGTTAAATGTCTGCCATATCTTCAACCGACAATGCGCCGAGATATCAAATACCACTGAAAGCAATTTTGATTTTTCATCATGATGTTATTGATAATCACACTGTGAGGATGCTCACAAAAGTCAACAAACTCGAACCCACTCCGAAATACTAGATACATAATCGATGCTTCTATAAACAAAATAAATGTTTGTTTACATATGTTGTTGTTGCATTCCAAAGAAAATTTATGTGTTCAGCGCTTTATTGGACGGTGATTATTGTCAGCGGGCAGTTTAGCTCAATGGTAGAGTACTCAGCCCGTATCTGAGGGGTTCGGGTTTGACTTCTGTGGTTGTTTGTTGACAACTTTTTTTCCTTGTCTGATAATGGTTATAACACCCAATATTTTTGCTGTTTTCACGGCCATACTGTGTTCAGATACTACCTGATGTAGATATATGTTTCAGAACAAAGTCGTTAACAAGTATAAATCGACAATAAGACAATGAAATGATTATGTTATAAATATTATTAGCTTACAGCTTTTTCTGTTCTACAGAATGTTCTACAGGCACTTAATTATGAGTCTACCGCATCTTCAATCATAAGTTATTGTAAGCTAATGAATTTCATAACATAGCCATCGTTTTTCCTGTCATCCCTTGTAATATGCGTGTGTATGTGTGTGCACATTAGCATTTGTGTGTCTAATATAGGTACTTATGATGATACTACGCGTATGTTTATTTATGCGTATGTGTCGATGTGTCGTGTGTCAGTTTATTTTCTTCGCTTCAAATACAATTTCAGGCATTTATATCTATGATATTTCAAACGTAATCGAAACATTTAACATCATTTCTTCAATATAATTTCTCAAACTATTAAACATGGCCTTTGTTTTTCTGAAAAATACTTTTTTGTTTTATTTTATTAGGCGCACGCAAATGTGTTTGTGTGTGAGTGAGAGAGAGAGTGAGAGCGAGAAAGAGAGACAGAGAGAGGAGTGGAGAGAGAGATATTTAAATAATGCATGCATTCACTGGAAAATTGAAGTTTATGTTTGTTATTTTAGCACACTGAATCTTCAAATAAAGACTTCTTCATTAAAATTTCATACAACTAGCGAAGTGAATTAAACACAATATTGTTTCGTCAACCTAAATGTTGAATGACATTTGGGTAAAGTAACTCAACTGGAAAGTTAATGATAGTCGCACTACACGATATAAATTTTTTGGTTTATTCATTTCCAAAGAAAATTTATATTGCTGCGCATGAAATGATGATAGGAAAAAACAAAGTTTACATACAAATTTACTTGAAAAAAGAAATGAAAATTAGATAACATACTATGCATATTAAATAACGTTACAAGCGTTTAGTCTTTTAATTGAACACAAAGCTGACATTTTATATTGTTTTTAAATTACATTAGAACGATAGAACTTAATATATCGCAGATTTCGTGTTCATAATGTTTATACCCCTCCCGTCTTTTTCCTGAATTTTCAGTCTGTCATTTTTTTCTTTCGATTATAATGGAAGATCATTATACACGCTATGTTAACAAAATACATTCAATCTTCCTTTATATATTCGTTTTAGCTTTGTCATTTTTTTCTGTTAAGAAAAGAGAACAGCTTTCAGAATTGAAGCTCTGATAATTATTGAATATTTAGTAGTGCCGAACCAATATAATTTTTTGTATAATTTCAAAGAGAGCAAGAGAAAAAGACATGGATAGAGAGAGCGCTGCAAATCAATTTAGTCACGTTTAATTAAGAAGCTATTGAACTTCGATAGTCTAACCAAGTTGATATTTTATGTTATATTACCACATTTTTATTAAATTTTCATTGCTAACACTGCAACAAGTAATCTGAATTAGTCTTTCATGCTAAAACTTTGAAAAAGAAGCCTATATTTATCATGTAATTAATCCCAAAAAGATAACACAAAGAAATAATATAATTCATTGAGTAGATAGAACAGAAGAAATATATTTGGGAATATAGTTTTAAAAAAAATGAAATGTGTAATGTTTCCTTCTTTCCTTCTTTCGTAAGTGCTCGATAAAATTGTGTAATATTTAGAATATTAGTCTGAAATGGCTTAATCAAATTTCAGTAACATCTCTTTGATTATTTCTCTTTGAGTATGAAAATTTAAATAGGTAGGTGTAAATATTTTACTAAATAATATAACCTTGGCACAAATCTGAATTATTATTTATCTTCGTTTTTGTATTTTGTTAAACAAAATAACAAAATATATATAGTGATTTAATCGTTGTGCATGTGTACATTCTCGTTGATTTGAAGTATGAGTATTCAGATGATTGATCGCTGGAATCGTTTAGTCTTTCAATTAACATGTGAAGTATATGAGTATTCTACAAACATTTCTTACATTAACGTTATTTTCAGGCTTAAAAATTTACTCAAAGTTGAAACTTTGAGCAACAAAATGATTACATTCAAAGCGGCGTGCTTCGTAAGTGGCCCACTAAGATCAGTAACAAGAATGTGCTCGTCAAAAATAACTGGTATAGAAATTTATGCAATGTGATACGTAAAAGGAACGATTCGACGCTCCTATATTTCTGGATCAAAAGTGTTGACGATTGAACTATGTGTATATTATGTACGTATGCATGCTTAATATAAAGATTATGAATGGAAGATGAACTGACTTATACGAGATGCTGCTGCAAATTTCCTGGCTTTAAGTGTGTCGCGAAAGGCCTTGCTGGAGGCCCTAACTTCCGAGTCCTTTTACAGGGCTTTGAAAACCGAAGGACCGCTGAAATAAGTGTGTGAATCTGAGAGGGGCATATGTTCAATAAAATCATAATCACCTTATTCGCCTGTATTTTCTTTCACCCAAAGGCAGGAATTTTTCAGTACCTCCTCGTAAATATGAAAATGTCCCAAATTAAATATATGAAATGTTTCGTTAGGGGTTCGTTAACTAGTCAAATATACACGTGTGTATGTTTGTGTGTGTGTGCGTGTGTGTGCGTATGTATATACTAGACAAGCCAAAGAAAGTACGTGAGACGAGAGAGACAAGATTCAACAGAGATTGCACTAGTCTAAGGATTAAAAGCGTCATGCAGTCTTCATAGTTAGACCTACATAAAAATTGCGAAAACTTGCAGAGAAGGAGGAAAGGTGATATAAAAAAAAGGCCTAGGGATCATGCGCCATTGCATTTCTGTGGAAAACAGGAAGGGAGAAAGGGGTGAGGTTGTGTGTGCATGTATCATAGGGTATGTGTGTATGGAGATGAACTTAGGGAGTGATGTGTGTAGGAGATGAACTTCGGGAGTAATGTGTGTGTGTGTGTGTGTGTGTGTGTGTGTGTGTGTGTGCTGTGTATGCGTGAGGTTTGTTGGGACAATAGTTATGAGAAGGTATGCATGTATAGGAGAGTCGTAGCATGATATTTTCGAAATGTGGCATGATGTGTGGGTGTGTTCGTATTATCTGTGAGAGGAAAACGTAGTGACATGTAAGAAAAACACCGAAGGAAACATTTAAATTAGAGGAAAAAATTATAAATAATTGAATTCAATAATATGTTGAAACTTATAAAAAATACGAACTTTATATCGCCGGTCAAAATCAGTGGATTATGCAACAGGTTCAAATACAGAAAAAAGACAAAGAAGAATAGGGGATAACAAAGAGGTAAATAATTTGCAGTAAAACGCCAAGGAAATCCTATGTAGTAAAACCGTATGTAGGAAACCAAAACGAAGACAAAAAGTGCACAAGTGAGTTATATTAATATTTATATGTAAATATGTAATTATGTGTAAAACACTATAACGGCCGTATTTATCAAATCAATTTCTCCAAACTGGGAACACACATTACTTATGTTCCAGGGATGGTTGTAGAGTCTTAGAATTTTTCACATAATGAGTAATGGGCCCCATGAAGGCAGAAAATACCCGTTCCTGGATAACGTAGAAAAGGGAGGTAACTCTTTGTGAAGTAACTTTCAGAATTTGATTGTCTTCCTTACATCGATTGGTCAAAAATATAAAATAATTTAATATTACTTTTTATATTAGATTCACGTCTTTGAAACTTGTTTTTAAACATTTTCTTCCGGCCTTCTAGCGTCAGTGACAGCTATATATATATATATATATATATATAATATATATATATATATATATATATATATATATCTTTCTATCCATCTCTATCTCTATATGTATATGTCTCTCTGTATCTACCTGCGTATATCTTACCTATCCATCTCTTAGGTCGTCAAATATGAAATTTGTAGAGAAGAAAAATGTTTCCTAATGTTTTATAAATACAAGGAATAGTTTTATTCCTCAAAGCATGCATCCATGTTGTCAATACCCTTTTGTTATTTCAGCGGCAGCTTGTCCAGCCTAGGACTGTAAAAGCCTGGCAATCTAGAGTGAATGTAATCTTGAAAGGCCACTTTTACAGCACCGTCGAAATTTTCGTTTCTATTAAAAAGTTACCCAAATTCTGGAAAAAGTGGTAGCCAGTTAGGGCAAAATAAGGTGAGTATGGTGGATGATGGAGAACGTCCAACTTCAAGAACTGTAGTGTCGCTAATGACATTTTTGCGATGTGTGGTCTGGCGTTGTCTTGCAATAAAATAGGAGTGGATCCGTTAACTAATCTAGGCAGTTTTATGCTAGTTTCTTTATGTTACTGTTGGCTGCAGTATACTTTGGCCGTGATTGATGAGCCCGGTTTAAAGAAATCATAATGGATCACACCTGAGCCAGACTAACCAACAGACACAATCAGCTTCTTTTGATGAATTTTGCGTTTTGGATTGTGTTTTGATGACTCTTCTTTGTCCAGTCATTGTGCTGAATGTGTACGGTTGTTGTATTGGATCCATTTCTCAAAACATGTTAAAATTTGATTCTAAAATTATTCATTTTTGTGACGAAAAAGTAGCATAATGCAGGCATTCAAACGTTGCTGTTTGTGATTTTCATTGAGTTCATGTGGAACCCACTGAGCCAACGTTTTCACTTTATCGACTTGAACTACGTGAGGCAATATTGTTTCCTCGCTAACACCTAACAACAACGATAATTCATAGGCACTTTGAGATGGGTCTGACTGGACGGTGGCTTTCAGTTCGTCATTATCCACCTTTGTTTCTGGTAGACCGTGTTGCTCATGTTTGAGGTCAAATTACCAGAACGAAATTTTGCAAACCAATTTGATACTGCCTGTGTAAAAGGCAGGTTTTTACATTGCCAGGCTTTTACATTAGAATGAAATACTCCATTGATATTCCGAGCTGTTTGTGATGCTGTATTTCCACGAACGAACTCATATTTCAAAACTGTACGAATTTCCAACTCATCCATCTCTAAACAAAAATAGCAAAAGACGATTTATAAATCCCTTATAATTTGGAAAATGAGTTAGAATAACGAAATACGTGTGTCAGCTTCCTAACAAAAAAAATAAAGATGGTCAAAATATGATAATGGCGCAAAATGAGGAGCTGTCAAAGTTCACCATATACCTTACTAGCTCTCTCTCCTCCTCCTCTCTGTATATCTCACTTACTCTATTGCTTCACTTTCATTTTTCGGACACTATTGTTTTCACTATAAGTTTTCAATCGCTTTTTCCAAACAACGACGACAAATTACTAACAGAAAGACGTTCACAATTACTGATGAATGTAATGTCATACGTAATTCACTGACAGAAGTAAGTTCATATATTTCACTTCAATCCGTACACTTCGTTAAATTTTCCCACCAATCCAGTTTCTTCTTTACATTTGCAACGTTTTGTGTTTGTGTGCGTCTTCTTTTTTTTTTTTTTTTGACGGAATTACTGATAAAAGTTAGCTCATAATTTACTGACAGAAGCAACTTGAAAAATTTCACTTAACTCCGTACACTTAGTTAATTTTCCTAAAAATTTATTATTTACTTTTGCTATGATTTCGTTGTTTGCAATGTTTTCTGTTGTTAACGGCTGTTTACCTTCGATAATGGCTCTTTTCCTTCGATACTGGCTCTTTGCTTCACTGAAAAATTTCACTTGAACCCGTTCAATTCTTTATTTTCCTTAAAAATTTCTTATTTACTCTCTGTCCGTCGTATTAAGAAATATAATTTCCGTTACCCAGTTATTTTCATTGTTTACTATCTTCTGCACCCGTGTATTTCTATATACATATATAACCATGCCTAGAAAGAAATGTCAAATTTGACTACAATGTCAAGGTCAACCAAAAGAATGTTTAGGGAAAGAGAGACACCTGTAGAAAGGGAATCATACCAAGAAACAGATTGTGAATTACAAAAGTCAGAGCATCTCAAAGTGATGAACAGAGATATGCACGGCTGACAAAGAAGAGCAGTTGCCAAACCTCAGAGAAGCGACTTCTATGAAGCAGCTTTCAAATATGATCCAACAGTTTATTATGCAGATGACACTAGGGTTTCCATTGGTGCAATGACAACTGAGTGCATACATTGTAAAGCAAAGAAGTGGCCTGGAGAGACACCTGCACTATGCTGCAGTGGGGGAAAGGTTAAACTCACTGCAATTCCCCAACCTCCAGAGCCATTGAACAAACTATTGTCATCAACTGACCAAGATTGCAAGCACATCCAACACATAATTAAACAATACAATGCTGTTCTACAGATGACATAATTTGGAGCTACAAGAGATTTAAGTGAGCTGAAATTCATGCAAACTTTCATGGTCAGATTTATCATAGGACTGGCTCTCTAATACCTCTGTCAAATAAATCACCAAAATATGCCTTTCATTGTTTATAATCTGTACCTGTTTTTTTTTTTTGTTACGAAATAAGCTACACAAAACGTGTTTTTAAATGTGTATTTACTTTAAATGTGTATTTACTTTAAACGTGTATTTACTTTATATACATATATGAGTTGAAAAATTTCTTTTAACATTTCACTTAACGTCTATCTTCCATGCTGGCATTGATTAGAGAGCTATTAATGTAGAAAGTTTGTATCCTAGCTACGTAATCTAGACGATCTTTGTAAATGTTGTTATTCTCTTTAACCTGGGCAAAGGCGGGTGTTTCTTCTTATATATATATATATATATATATATATATATATATATTATATATATATATATATATGCATTTATTCATAGGTATATATAGACGCAGGTGTAGCCGTGTGCTAAGAAGCTTATTTCCCAAACATGTGGCTCTGAGTCCAGTCGCACTGCATTGCATCTTGGGCGAGTGTTTTCTACTATAGTCTGGTGCAGATCGAAGCCTTGTGAGTGGAATTGGTAGGCGAAATCTGAGAGACGCCCGTCTTATATACCTGTATATATATATATATATATATATATATATATATACGTGTGTGAGTGTGTGTGTGTGTGTGTGTGTGTGTGTATGTGTGCGTGCGTGTTTGTCTCCTAGCCACCGGTGTCGTTGTCAAGTGATGCATTTACGACTCCTTAAACTAGCGGTTCGTGAAATGAGAGCGATAGAATAAGTACCAGGCTTAAAAAAATATGTACTGGGGCCGATTCATTTGACTAAAATTGCAAGGCGGTGCCCCAGCATGGCCGTAGTCTAATGACTGAGACAGGCAAGAGATAAAAGACATGTATGTGAACATAGATATGGGTGACCTGCGAGTCATAAATGTATGCCTGCAACCTGTTTTGTATATGGACACATTATTGACAGTTTATGCGTGAATTATTATGGTATTCTGCTTTCTGATTAGTCTTTATGTGAACTGAGAGATTTGTGAGTGTAATTCACGGTATGCTATATGGATTTACCTTTGGGTCATTCCTTGTGACATCATTTCACCGAGGTCACAAACATAAGATAATAATGGATTTATTAATCCGCTAAAAATCCATCACAAAAAAGTTTTCTTTGATCGTATGATAGGGACAATTAAGTGCGGTGGACTCTCCGAATTTGTTCTGAATTTTTGAGTTCAAATTTTATTCATGTTAACTTTGGTTTCCATCGAACCAAGATCGATAAATTTAAGTAGCAATCCGCAACTGGGTTAGATATAATCAATCCGGCCACTCAGAAGTTTTGTGTTTGTACGAACGTTAAGTGTTAATATGTTCTTTAAATGTAGGGCAGTAGATTAACATTCCTGGCAAAGTATCAGAAATAATGCCGTATGGCACTTAGTACCACCCTGGTACATATAAACACTAAATCGACACAACTTTTCCCCCTTTACTGGTTCATTAACATATATAAGCGGATGTTACTGAATCATTGGTCCAAGTAATGTATACAGAATCTACTTCAGTAGTGGATTCTGTGTGAATACTTACGGATAGGGATTTCCTTGTTGGTGGCTAAGATGACGACGACGAGAACGATGGAAATGTTGATGATGGTGATGACGATGATGATGACAACGACGACGACGACGAGGTTGTTGATGAGAATTTCATTAAAGTCGTTAATATTTTATAGTCTGGGGATATCTACATTCGTAATATCAAAGGCAAAATTGATCTCTGCGTAATTTAAACTCAGAAGGCAGTTAATTGGAAGATCAGTTTAAAGTATCATGAGCAATGTTCTAGGCATGAATATAGGATTCAAATAAGTACTGAGACGGGTTGTTCTCTCCACAATCTCTTGCTTTTTCGGAAATGGTTTAGTGAACGTTTAGTGAGATAAGATAGCTTTTTCTTTGTTCTAACTTGAGTTCACTATTAATTTTCTTGCTGCTGTTGTTGTTATGTTGTGGTTGTTATTGCTGTTGTTGATGTTATAATTATTATTTACTGTACTTATGTCTTCGCAATTTATTCTCTTGCTTTGTCTTTACACTTATCACTTATTATCAAATTCTGTTTCTCTCTTTTCCACTCTTTTTTGTTTCTCACTCTCACCACCTTTGACTCTCTTCATCACATTCATCTACCTATCTGCCACCTCTCTCTTTTCTCTCTCTCTCTCTCTCACTCGCTCACTGACTCACTGACTCACTGACTCACTCACTCTGTCTTTCTATCTTCCTAGACAGCAGCGCTCAGTAAAAAAAACAACAATTATAATAGCATATATAAAATAGGTAAAATATCTATTTAGTATTTTGTTTCTAGGCCGGATATTAACTATTGATCTAGACGAAATACACACAAACCACACACACACACACGCACTCATACATGCGTACACACAATTAAATGGAAGAAAGTGAACAAAAACATTAGCAAAAATATATATATACTTAGAACTATAAAAGCAACAAAAGAAAACATGCAAATAAATCTTTGCAATTCATTAAATTACAAATCTTCCCCCGCACACCTAGATTGTTCAATGGAATCTCTATCGCTTCTATTTTGTTTCCTTTTCTAACCTATCAAATGCAATATACTCAGGTATGTATACTCACGTATTCACGCGTGCCTATGTGTGTATGTGTCTGCCAGTGTTTCCGTGCATTTCACTATTTATCTTACTACCTATCGCCCATTTAGCTGTCACAAGCATCCAACTTAGGTTACTAAGTTTTACTTCTATCTTCCGACCATTATTTAAATATTTCTTTATTCACAAAGAAACTTCTAGACAATTTTTTTTTCTAACTCAACTATTTGTTCCGCATCTTCCCCACTCTCTATCAATTATTGGTACGATATCAACACCAAGAACATCAAAAATATCAACAACTACTTCTACTACTACTGCTGCTGCTACTACTACTACTACTACTACTACTACTACTACTACTACTACTACTACTACTACCGCCACCACCACCACCACAACCACCACCACCACCACCACCACCACTACTACTACTACTACTACTACTACTACT
Organism: Octopus sinensis; assembly: GCF_006345805.1. Classification (NCBI taxonomy): domain Eukaryota; kingdom Metazoa; phylum Mollusca; class Cephalopoda; order Octopoda; family Octopodidae; genus Octopus; species Octopus sinensis. The sequence continues at coordinate 69,948,872 of NC_043001.1, forward strand.
ACTGATGTGATACCATGCAGTAGCTCGCATGGCTTCTGTATGGAAGTATGAACATGTGTAAGTTTTGTATTAATGTAAAAGATAGACTACAACATATATTCTTCTCAAATACCGCAGATTTGCCTGTCCCTTGTTTGACCTTAACTATTCAAGCATGTCACTTAGGGGCTGATGATATGAGCATGAATGATCACGAGCAAGTATAGTGTAGGGGTATCATAGCTATGTAGTGAGAGCGAGTATTTAATCTTTCAATACCCCTCATTAAGGGGACCATATGAGCGTTATGAGTTACTAGACCTGAATAAAACTCCACCCAACCTGCCAGCAAGTTATGCGCTGTTTATCTTGATATGAGGCTACCATGTCGCACATATGTTAGTGAAGCATGGGCCTTAGAATCGTGATTTTAACTTCGTAATATGTGTAGAACGGAAAACATGTCTAATATTTTCATCAATAATCATCCTAAAAGTCCTCAACACTATGTAAAACCATACATGAATAGCAGAAAAAATTTTATATGGAGAATACAAAACGTTACTTATCCTAGGCCATGACTTGAGGTCCGATCGGACGCATAAGTAAACCCTACTACTACTAGTAGTAGTAGTAGTAAAACTTTTTAAGCCATAAAATCTGTGACTTTGATGACCTCAACAAGGATGAAAATGACTTTATGAAGAAAATAATGGAATTAATCTGGACGAGTTCTCTTGTCATTCGGATTACGTCCTCTGATCCACTCTTCGTTATGTCCTCTTGGTCAATAAGATCTCTTGTCATTTCTACCTACGCAAACACTGAGAACTCTCCCATACAAAACTTTCAAAGCAGAATGTAACCATGTTTGAGAAAGCAAGAGACTGAGAAGAGATCAACCGGTCTCAGAATTTATTTGAATTCTGTATGCTTAGAGCATTGCACAAAATACTTTTAAATGATCTTCCTATTAACTGCCTTCTGAGTTTAAATTTTGTCTTTCTCTTTTACGAATCAATAAATAAATTATTAGTAATGGAGGCGACTACAAGTATCACACCCTCTCTCTCTCTCTCTCTCTCTCTCTCTCTCTCTTTCTTTCTCTCTTTCTTTCTCTCTCATTCTATCTCATTTTCTCTCGCTTGCTCGCTCTCGTCCTCTCTCCCTATCTTCCTTCCTTCCTTTCTTTTTCTCTTTTGTCTTTTTCTTTCTAAATCTCTCCTCTTTCTTTCTTTCTTTCTGTCTTTCCCTCTCATGCGCACTTTCCAATTTGCTACACTATATTCTTATAGGATTTAAATGAATAACTCATTGTAATTTTTGTTGTTGATGTGAACGAGTAATTATGACTATAATGTCTATCCAACCGTGACCATTTGTCCTTTGTCTCTAACTTGTATAGATTGGGCAACATTATGATGTCTGTCAATTTTCAAGATGTTAGTATGTTCTTTAAACAGTTTTAACGGCTATTTCTAACTGCTTTGCCTAAAACTTAACGACTACACCTATGAGCTGATGAGTGAGTGCGTGATATGTATGCATAATAAGTTTTCGTTGTTGAACCAACTACTTTGGAAACATCTGCAAAGTGGTTTCTGCATCATACAATCAGCTAGTTTCACGAGATACATAACTAGCACTTACTTCTAATTCAATTTTTCTTATGTAGAAACATGCAATATCTAAACTGGTTTTTGTTTTTTTGTTTTTTCTTTCTATTTACTGAGGTGATAGCTATTCTAAAACTAAAAGAAATGTAACTGGAGGTGTCTTTCTTCACTGGACTTTCGGTTGAAGATAGCAAGACATTAGAAATGGAAATATTAAGAAACAAATATATCTTACTTGTAAAGTTTCCGCCTTTCTATTTCAAATGTGACTTAACTTCCCTTCCTAAAAACATTGATTAATCACATCAGAAATACTATGGAGACAACAATAAGTTTTTCTATAGTTTGCATGCAATAATCACAGTAATAATAGCTTACCAGCATGTGACATCATAGCTACACCGAAATTATATAAACGTATATCTACACAGACACAAACATACACACACACAGACACACACACACACACACACATGCGTGTGTGTATTCTGTGCGTCTGAGTGCCTGTGTGTATATGTATGTATGTATGTATGTATGTATGTATGTATGCATGTATGTATGTATGTATGTATGTATGTATGTATGTATGTATGTATGTATGTATGTATATCACTATGCAGTATAGCAAACATCTACTGATATCATCTACATCACAACTCGAAGTAACACGAAATTCGTTTTGATGAGAATTTATACAAAATCTGAAAATTTCGTTAGCGGCAAAGATAATAACATCCCTTTACATGTACTAATTATTTTCTGTACAACTCATTAATTTAGTTTTCTCTGCTTCATTTTAAGCAGTGGCAGGCAGTCTGGCAAAGCCGACCACCGGCAAACTTCAAAGTATCTCTCATCTTTATTCTAAAACATCATACTCCGCCTTTCTAAATTTAGTGGGTTTTATCTCCAGTTAATGACGTGAATATCCCGCGGCCAATTTACAACAATTAATTTCAACTTAATCTCTTGAATTATTTTAATCCGCCTTAATGCTTTCATATTAGATATGAAAAAGAAAAGAAAAACAAAATATTACAATACTTCCCGATATCGACGGAAATATGTTTCTCATGAAATTTGTTCTTTATACCTATATGCCCTCATCTGTAAAATAACAGCTTTTAAACAACTAATGTATTTGTATCACAACTTACGAATGCATGTCTTTCATCAAGTGAATATGCGGCAGGGATTCTTTCTCTGTCTGTGAAAAATGAACTGTTTATTAAAATACCCTGAAAATAGTAGTGCTCTTTAAATAAAGCGGGCAGTGAGAATTGTAATTTCTGCTTAATGAATGCAGCTGAATTACTCACGTGTAAAATCAACTGAATCAGCAAATATAATGAGTTATTCTCATTTATTTAACAAAATTTATGTGTACATCATTTTATAAGGGAATTTTTCTTTTGTTTCTCAATTTCTTTACTATGTAATATACGAATTATTGATATCCTAACTAAGGTAAATTTTTTAATATAATCCTTGACTATTTCACCTAAATAATTCAAATATTCTTTTTATTTCACTGAATTCACTTTAAGAGCAGTGAACTAAATATTTCTCGAAAGAAATAGAGAAAGGGATTATTAAGTTATAAATTACACATACTTCCCCAATACACCTAGTTGACATTGTCAGGATCCGTCGTCTTCTAATTTATATTTCAGAGATCTATATCGCATACTGGCCAGCAAAATGATTTTCTCTAAGGTATGTTTTCATAGTCAAACATACATCATAGAGTAACATACGCTAACGCTTGATGGCAACATTTGTTAACTATATAATGAACCAAGGAAACGTAGCTTGCCTTGACTAATGTCTATGATACTACTTTTTAGGCTCTTAACAAGGGTCTTAGTCATCACATAATCGGAACACCTCGATGACTAATAGCCGAGAAAGCAAGCAGGTTTCTGTAAGTATTATAGTAAGAGAAATCACACATCCACTCTAACACAGCTCATAGAATGAGCGAACAAATACAGTCTTCTTCTGGTTATACATTGTGTTGATTACGAAAAAGCCTTCGATAGCATCGAGGTGAATGCAGAGTTGAAATTAAGAAAATGCAAATTGCATTACATCAAAATGCTCAGATATGCGAAGTCTGGATACGCACCAGATATAGTTCTGCTGCTACCACCAATAAGGGTCCCGACTGACAATGACGTCAGACAAGTGGATGCCATCTCTCCAAAGACACTTTACCGCATGTCCAGAAAAGGCCATCAAGTGCATTGACAGGATAGGTGGGATGAAAATCAACGTTGAACAAATAACAGCAGCAAATTGCGGATTACATTGTACACATCACTGAAAGCACAGATCAGCTGCAAAACATGCTGAAAGAGCTACATAATGAGATGGCGAGAGGTCTTAAAGTGAACCTCATAAAAAGAAAATGTATACGGTTGGAAGACGTAACACAAAGCTGAATAGAGGTGGGAAGAGATGAAAACGAGGTAGTAAATAAAAACGTTTACCTAGGGCACACTAACACACACACACAGAGTGGAGGCACATGGCCTAGTGGTTAGAGCAGCGGACTCGCGGTCAAGGGATCGTGGGTTCGAATCTCAGACCGGGTGATGTGTGTGTTTATGAGCGAAACACCTAAGCTCTACGCGGCTCCGGCAGAAGGTAATGGCGAACTTCTGCTGACTCATTCGCCACAACTTGCTCTCGCTCTTTCTGCCTGCATCTTGCAGCTCACCTGCGACGGACCGGCGACCCGTTAAGGTGGGGGACCTACACGCCAAGGAAACCAGGAAACCGACCCTTGTGAGCCAGGCATGGCTCGAGAATGAACAAACACGTACACAGACACACACATATATATATGATGGACTCTCCCGTAGGTTTCAATGTATGAGGATCTGAGAACCTACTCTTTCTTTGTCATTCATAATGATTGTGTCGAATGTGATATACAGGGCCCACCAACAGTTTGCAAAGAAACCCACAGATGCTGCAGATAGGAAGATTACAGGTCTGTGCAGGTGGTATATATGTAGGCGTCTTTCTCCTTTTACTTTCACCCCTAAGCCTGCTAATGCAGGTTACAACAAAGTTTTTGATACCATTTTGCAGCAACAGCCTTCATTTCGTTCGCTCTAAAGCTATTTGCTCAAAGGTGTTGTAAGCAATCTTCACGACTAAGATATTGCTCTTCGGCTTGTCCTAATATCTAAGCGATGGTCAACCAACTTACTATGAATTATATATATATATATATATATATATATTATATATATATATATATATATATATATGTAGGTCCCGGGTTGATCCGGGGTTAAGATTTCTCTTGAATGAAACAGTACTAGTCCTGTAGAAGCTCCTTCTATATAATAAATATATATATATATATATATACTTCGTTTTTGTATCTGGTTTGCCATATACTTTCTGTGAATTAATTTCTTGAAGCAAATTTTGTTGTCGTTGTCTGGAAGGAGTCACACTGCCTTAATGCCTTAATATGTAACACATTCTCCGGTTCAGTTTCCAATAATTTTTTATTTTTATTTATTTCCTTCAAAACTTTCTCTGTTTGAGGGATTCTTGCAGCATAGAAAAAACATCTCTTCGAAATTTTCTTCGACAAAAATATAGCCCTGTTGCTAGGAAGAGTTTAAAAACAAATTTCTGTAATAAATCGAATGCAGGAATTAGAAAATCAGTCATATGAACTTATTTTTCGACGTAGTTAATGAACCGCTAGCACATACGAAATTTGAATACGCCTATTTCAAGAAATTCATCTTTAAAATGGCAATAAAAACGGGGCTACAGAAAGGGAAAAAAGAAAACACTATAGGTTTATACTGTGAAATCATTTAAAACTTGAAGAATATCGAGATATGGCATAAAATGTGTGTGAATATCTATAAAACGGGGTAATACTTATCGTAAGGAGTGCAGCATTAATAAAGTGAAATACAGAAAAAATTGCATCAACAAGAAATATATGAAAGGCGCCTTCAAAACGTTAAATTCGATGAAAAGGAAGACCAATCTTATAGCTTATATTTTTTTAAAAAGACTCCGCCGGTTACGACGACGAGGGTCCCAGCTGATACGATCAACGGAACAGCTTGCTCGTGAAATTAACGTGCAAATGGCTGAGCATTCCACAGACACGTGTACCCTTAACGTAGTTCTCGGGGATAATCAGCGTGACACAGAGAGTGACAAGGCTGACCCTTTGAAATACAAGTACAACTCATTTTTGCCAGCTGAGTGGACTGGAGCAACGTGAAATAAAGTGTCTTGCTCAAGGACACAACGCGTCGCCGGGAATCGAACTCACAACCTTACGATCATGAGCCGAATGCCCTAACCACTAAGCCACGCGCCCTCACTAGCTTATATTTACAAGTTAGATGATAGATACCTGATCTTACATTTCAAAGACATTTTCTATTCATCAAAACAAGTTTTATGATTAATCCCACCACTAGAATTTTTTTAATGCTACACAAGTATGTGGAAGGTGGTTTAGTAAAATTATATTACATATATTTTATAATCTTGATTTCAAATTTTGGCACAAGAAAACAGGTTCGGATGAGGGAAACATCGACCCCTGTGCTCAGCTGGGACTTATTTTATCCACCCCAAAAGGAATAATGGCAAAGTCGACCTCGGATTTTGAGCTCATTACGTAAAGACGAGCAAAATGTCGCTAAGCATTTTTCCCGCTGTGACAACGATTTTGTCAGCGTTGAATATAATTAATAATATTGTAGTGAAGGCAGTAGGTTGGCTTTCTGGTTGGACGTTGTGAATGGTATACTTGTTATTGGTCAGTTTTCGCCAGTTGAAAATAAAATACAATGTATATTTACATAGTACAATAGAGTGAATTATTATTCGAATATTATGAAATAACTCCTATTCAAAGCCTTTCATTTTATAAACTAGCATTCCATCGGTTACGACGTCTAGGATTCCAGTTGATCCGGTCAACGGAACAGCCTGCAGGTGAAATTAACGTGCAAGTAGTGGAGCACTCCACAGACAGACACCCTTAACGTAGTTCTCAGATTGATTCAGCGTGACAAATACCCGTACTAGTCATTTTCGCCAGCAGAGTCGACTGAAGCAACGGGAAATAAAGTGTCTTGTTCAAAAAGACAATGCATCGCCGGGAATTGAACTAACAAACTTACGATCGTGAACCGTATATCGTCACCATTAAACCACGTGCCTTCACTCGATTTTATAATGATCACCGAATATTAAGATGGAGAGTAATTTTGTTTTCAGATTTCTTTTCATTTTTTTTAATGTTATTTTGATTAAGCTTACATGAACGTAAAAATTAATTCTGTTTTGAAAATTAGTAATTATTTAGACATTATTCTGTAAAAAACAAGGAATTTTATAAAAGTAAAATTGTAATCATTGATAGTATATCATACTTCTTGATATTATTCGCGATGGTAAGATTATATATCCGAAATTACCTGAAGGTATATGACGAGTAACGTCCTAACATACAAGTAATGATTTCAAATTTTGGCACAAGGCCACCAATTTCGGGGTAGGAGATAAGTCGATTATATCAATCCTATTACTCAACTGGTACTTATATTATTGACACCGAAAGGATGAAATGTAAAGTCAACCTCGGCGGAATTTGAACTCAGAAACTAAACACGGACGAAATGCTGCTAAGCACTTCGCCTGGTGTGCCAACGTTTCTGCCAGTTCGCCACCTTTGTAGCATAGAAATAATAATGCATTGTAGGAAATCGAGGCTTTCGTATGATTATAACATTTAGATACCGAAGGCGGCGAGCTGGCAGAACCGTTAGCACATCGGTCGAAATGCTTAACAGTATTTCGTCTGCCACTACGTTCTGAGTTCAAATTCCCTCTTTCGGGGTCGATTAAATAAGTACCAGTTACGCACTGGGGTCGATATAATCGACTTAATCCGTTTGTCTGTCCTTGTTTGTCCTCACTGTGTTTAGCCCCTTGTGGATAGTAAAGAAATAGGTATTTCGTCTGCCGAGTTCAAATTCCGCCGACTTTGACTTTGTCTTTCATCCTTTCGTTGTTTATTAAATAAGTGCCAGTTACGTACTGGAGTCGATGTAATCGACTTAATCCGTTTGTCTGTCCTTGTTTATCCCCTCTATGGGCAATAAAGGCATAAATATTTACATAATGAATTATATCTTATAAAGTATTATATCTTAAACATTTCCACTGTGACAATGAATTCTAGAAATTCTGCAGATGTTTCAAATTTCGTTGGTATTGTTATATGAGAATAATTCTAAAATCATTTCATTTAACGGTTCAATTTCCAAACATGACGATCTTTTCACATCGGAAAATGGAAACAGAATTCAGATAAACTCTTAAACAAACTTTATATTCAGCATGACAATAGAACAAATTAAAAACAGATAATTTACTGAACACGATTTTAAAACTAAATAATGAGATTTAATTAAACTTGAATCGAACTTACAATTCACAGATTAGTGACAATAACTTACGGCGTCTTTTACCTAGTTAGTCAATTGAGCAAATTTCTACTATTTTTCTACGTATGTATATGTATAGATATGTGTAAGGGAAATTTAAATTCTATTTTTTCGAAAGATAGGTGAATGAATACTACACAGCACACAAACTAAGTAGTATCAAGGAGACGTATATAAAGGAAATAAAATTTAACAAGAATATTCGATAATATAATGTTCCATTTCCTGGATATGTTAGAACATGTTTAAGGCAAGCACTTTATTCGTCTCTTATCATATTTTCCCCGCGGATCATAAGGCGACAAGAAACGTTTGCTATCAATTTCAAACAGTAAGTTATTCTAAAAATACGAATGCGTTAAGTTTCGATGAACAATAGCATGATTGTAAAAATTGTCAATAATGAGATTAAACTAAATCTAATAATATGGCATTAGGATTCCAAAACGGTATCTCCAATAAATGGAAGATGTATCTATGAATCTATGATATATGCAAATAATGATACATCAAAAATCAATCACAATGAAATACATACCATAAGAAAGACTACGAACAAATTTAAAGGCCGGTTTACCGACACACATTTACATTTGGAACTGTGCAAAATTTTACATTAGATTAGCAATGCAAATTTGTCACTTCAAGCTTTACATTAAATGGCAAATTTAGAATAAATGCACCAATATTCGCCCAACCAAATATACGCTGTATTTAATGGATGGTAGAAATATTACTAAGGCTTATTAAAAAAGATAAAACTTGTAATTTATACAAGGATTCAGACAGAATTTCATGACAAAGTATAAGCGCAGATATTTATGCTAAAATTTCGATTTTGCAGACATCAAGCATGAGGCCAGATAAATGCCTAAAGATATTTGCTTAGCGATCTAAACGTTCAGTCTCTAACTCTTTCTCTCTACTTCTATCTTTATTTATATATATATGTGTGTGTGTGTGTGTGTCTGTTTCTGTGTGTTTAGACAGTTGAAAAGTAAGACACGGCTTGATATGTATAAAGAAAATAAGACAAGGTAGAAAATGCTAAAATAATTTTATCATGAAGAACATTCTAATACTGGTTTCTGTCTTTTCGAATTTTTCAACTTAGTGTAAAGCAAGAAAAACAATTACATAGTGGAAAAATTAAATGAAATGTTTTTCAAAAACATTTCCATAGTCTTCAAATAGGTCGGACATTTTCCTTTTTTCTGTCTCTATCTCTCTTTTACTTTTGTGACGGCTCTGTAGTTAGCAGCAGATCTGAAGAAATAGTTAATATGAGGGACGCTAGTTGTGGATGATTTTGATTGTTTAAACAGCAACCGAGGACGGAGGCACCGAGAATAAAAAGAAGAAGAAGAAGAAGAAGAAGAAGAAGGAATAGAAGAGTAGGAAGAAGGAATAGAAGAGTAAGAAGAAGGAATAGAAGAGTAAGAAGAATAAAAATACGGGAGTAGCATGTCAGTAGTATACTTCGTGTAATCTTCTTTAATGGTGAAGTGACCTAAAATTAACCTGTTGTAGTTGTAGCAGTAGTGATTGGAATTCTTCTGAATAAATTCATGGATAGTGACTATTCTGAATACATCATTTTAAATAGAGTGGTTACATACTGTCAACTTAACGTGACAGTCCCGTAAGGGAATTATACCACCGCTATTTAGCCCTAGGAAGCATCGACGCTTCCTGTCGGCCTTGACACATTTCCTGTGTCCTTATATATTTACGAAGAGGAGACAAACACCCCCAACAGCTAGGCCTGCCTCTAGAGACATGCATGTTTCAGGGTCTTGCCCATCATCAGTCTAGAGTAGCAAGGTCTGCTAGCTGAAGATATTTGTCTAGACTTCGTAAACATATATATATATATTTTCAGTGAAGTTTTTTCACCGATCACCGAAATCAGAAATATTAAATTTCTAAATATCTCATAGAGATATGTGGTTATCAGTGAATAAACTTCACTGAAAATATAATTTTGAATAATTGCGTGGGTATTATTCTAACATTGTTTTGGTAGCGTCATCTGTGGTGAAAGCAATAAAATATGATTATTTGCCAATGCGCTGATTATTGGTTGCATTGCCTCTGAATTTAGAGGGGAGAATTCTGAAGTTGGGTTCTTCGTTAGCGGCGCAAATTTTGATGTGTTCGCTTAAAGCTATTATTCTGTATTCCCGAATTTTAATCTGGGATCTATGTAGGGCCATTTTCTGGTGTAGACTGTTTTTAATTTGGCCTATGCATTTCTCTCGACACCACGAGCAAGTTAACACATATATTAGATTTTCTGAAGCACATATGAAGTTGTTTTGCAATGTAAAACTTTGACCTTGTTTGAAGGAGAACTCGAATCCCTCAAATAGTTTGACGCATATACTACAATAGGTCTCCCGCATTTTTACTGACTGTTTGAATGTTGTTGACGAGTGTACTTAGGCTAGAGTTAGAATACTTTTCATTGACTTGGGTTATCTTTTGCTCTTTATGATGTGTGCGTTTGGAGGAATTGGTTCATTCTGTGGTCCCTTTTTAGTAGATGAATGTTATGGAGTATGGTGTCGAAAGTTTCATTGTTAAGTGGTTTGTGTGTGGATATGTACGGTAAGGCTTTTGGTTGTAAATCCTTATTTAGTTTGGGATGTCTGAGTTCGTGGATGTTAAGTTGTTGGGCACGTTGAAAAATTGTATCTATTAATGATAGCTGGTAATTCCTGCTGATGAGTGTAACATTTACCTTATGCAGTCGTGTATCCCTGGTGCTTGTATCATATAATGTAGTACAAATCATTTTTGCCAGATTGAAGGGGATATTCATTTAGTGTGTCTGCTGTATCATGAGTTGAGCGGTAGATAATGCTTGGAGTCCGTGGGCTTATAGTATATGTATGTTTCTATTTTGTTGTTGGATTTCTTAATGAGGATGTCGAAGAATGGAAGTTGTTGATGGGTATATTCCATCGTAAATTGAATGTTCATGTCAAGTCCATTTAGAAGTGCTTAAAATTCTTTAAGTCTGTCTATACTACTGTCACACCAATCCCGTCCTTTTCTTCTTATTTCTCTTCTTTCTCTTCTTCTCCTTTTGGAAGACACAAACAAAAAGATCAGTGGAAATTGAACCGGTGTGTTAGTATGACTGTCTCCAGTCACAACAAAATGTGTTTCAGCACGCGAATTCATGTTAAGAGTCTTGCATACCACATACAAAATCGATGTACACACACTCACACACATACACAGACACACAGACACACACACGTACACACACACACACACATACAAACACACACACACACACACACACACACACACACACACACACATATATATATATACATTCAAAATGTGACCGCGTGTGTACCGTTGACGATTTTTTCCTCCATCTTCCCTTCTCTGGATCTTTCCTTTTCCTATGTTTCTGACGAAGAGCTCCGTTCGAAATGTAAAATTCTCCTCCTTCCCTTCCTTCCTGAGCGTCCAATAATACTATATTTGTTCCACGTCCTCGCGTTGTTGTGTTTTCTCTTTGAGTTTTCATGTTTGGATTAACTTTATATATATATATATAAAATATAATTTACATTATCTATTGTATAAAATCAGTTCTGTCTGTGTGTGTCTTCTAGGATTTCGGGAATCCTCTATCCGATTGAGCTCAAATTTGATATGGAGATACCGACGACATCAGGGCGTGTATAAGTTTTGCAAAAATTACAAAAATCGATTCCATTTGAGAATGCGATCGATAAAGCCGTGGAAACGTGCATTTATAAGCGCAAGTACATCCGTCGAAATCCGTCTTTTGCTGGCGTCTCAAATTCAGGTTAAATCAGTGTTTCTCAAAAGGGATGCCAATGGGACGGTCGGACAGGTTGTTTTGAGAAAATTTGGTTTAAATGTTTGATAACTCAGCACCATCCATTGGATGGGGGGGGGGGTTTGCTCGTTTTATATATATATATATATATATATATATATATAAAACATTATTGGTGAATTGAAGAAATGGAGCTGAACGCTTTGCTACTAAGGTATCGGTTAAACTGTTGATTAATCTACTACAAGATTATTCATCTTTCTATTTCACATAATATATATATATATATTATATATATATATAAAACATTATTGGTGAATTGAAGAAATGGAGCTGAACGCTTTGCTACTAAGGTATCGGTTAAACTGTTGATTAATCTACTACAAGATTATTCATCTTTCTATTTCACATAATATATATATATATATATATATAAATATTCTTATATAATTATGTGTGTTATATACGTGTGAGTGTGTGTGTGTGTATATATATGTATTTATGCTTGTTTGTATCTCCCAAATGTTTTCTTTGTATTTGCAACCTTGTCAACGGATGTCAACTCTGTCTGTTATCAGAGGTACGTTTCTTTTGTCTCTTTGTCGTATGTGAGCGCGCCAGCGTGCATGTCTGCTTGTGTGTGCTCATATCTATGTATGTATGTATGTATGTATGTATGTACGAGGGACGTTCAACAAGTAATGCCTCTGACCCACTTGCAGTAGTTTGATCTAGGTGAAATTGCGCATGTGCACATATTTATATCTCTATAGATTAAGTGGCAAATTACAGCTCTGAACTCATTGTTGTTCTGATTTACAGGTGTTTGAACTGAGTCAAGTGTGAAATGGAGCCTGTTGAGTGGCGAGCAGTGATCCGGTTTTTGTATTTGAAAGGACAGAAATGAAAGTAACTTATGGTGATGATGCCCCATCATATGACCTTGTAAAACGCTGGCATCGTCAATTCAAACATGGTCGGAACTCTATGGAAACAGCTCCCAGATCCGGTACCCCCCTCTGCCATTGATGAGGCATCTGTCCGTCAAGTTGAGGCTGCCATTTTGGAATATTGACGCATAACTATTCGCCAAATAGCCCATGAGGTCAAGATTAGTACCGGGTCTGTGGAAACTATCATTCATGACCATTTGCATATGCAAAAGGTGTCTGCCAGATGGATTTTCAGGTTGCTCACACCTTTCAAGAAGCAAGAACGCGTCGAGTGCTCGAGGATGAATTTGGAGATGTGCCAAGAAGATGAGTCACAATTTTTCAAAAGACTAACTACACAGGATGAAACCTGGGTCAATCACTATGATCAAGAGACCAAAGCCCAGTCAATGCAGTGGAAGCACCGTGACTCACCTCCTCCAAAGAAGGCAAGGGTGCAGCCCTCTGTTGACAAGGTCATGCTCACAGTCTTCTGGGACCAGGACGGAGCAGTGATGACAGATTTCCTGGTAAAGGGTACCACAATTACAGGAGTCTATTATGCTTCACTTTTGAAGAAATTAAGAGAAGCTATCAAAATCAAGAGGCGGGGCAAGATCAGCAAAGGCATCCTCCTCCTGCAGGACAACGCTCCGGTCCACAACTCGCGTTTCGCCAGATCAGAAACACAGGCGTGCGGCTATGAACTCCTCCCCCATCTCCTGACCTTGCACCCTCTGATTTTCACCTCTTCCCAACCATGAAGTTGTTTTTGAAAGGAAAGTGTTTCCCAGATAATGCAGCCTTGATTTCTGAAGTCACGTCATGGATGGAGGACCAAGCTGGGGTCTTGTACAAAAACGGTCTCCAGAGCTGCATCAAACGATGGAAGAAATGCGCAAATCTGGGTGGATCCTATGTAGAAAAAGACTAATAACTGTGCCAAGTTTCGTTGCTCTACCGCTATGGGAAGTGGGTCAGGGGCATTACTTATTGAACGCCCCTCATATGTATGCATGTATGAATGGATGGATGGATGGATGTACTCTGCATATTCATGTATTTGTGAGTGCGTGTGTGCTTTTGTGTGTGTATATATTTTTGTGCGTACCTCTGCTTTATAGCGTGGTTGAGAGTGTCTATGTGCGTGCGTTTGTGTGATTATGTACGCACGACTGTTATGCATGGATGTATGTCTCTATTTGTATTTTTGTGTGAATGCATGTGCGTGAAGTGTGTTTGTATATATGATCATGTCTTTCTCTTTGTGTGTGTGTGTTCGTCTCTCCGTATTACCTATGTACCTATCTACATAGGTATCTGCCTACCGGCATAACTATTTACCTGCCCATATATTTACCTACTTAACTGTCTCGGGGCAAATGTACCTATCTATGTATATTCTGTATGTATTGGTGTATCTCTACCTTCTACATGTATTTGCTTTTTAGTACGGGACACGTTTCATTTATGAGAACATACTCTTGTATTTGTCTGAGTGATGATTCCTTCGAGTGCCTGGATAAAATGTAGTGGTTAAGTCGACACAGTGAGCTTCCATGTTAGTCTTTGACTTGTTGATAGAGTATGGAGGACGGTTTCTTGCTATTATATTGCCTCAAGTGTTTGTCTATTCTTTCCGCTATACTTCTAGAGGTCTCTCCATTGTATGCCATGTTACTGTCCTAACAAACACTTCTCTGCATCTTATGATGTAGACTACATTTCTAGCTTTACAGTCAATGCCAAGATTAATCTTACACATCATGCAGTTCTCATTAGTGCATGTGGTATCTTTGAAGGGGTACATCCTACATAACTGCGATCTGATAGAGCTCTCTGGCTTCTCGACGATCTTAATGTTGAGTTTGTTCTCCTTCAAAGCATTCCTAAATTTACGAGCTGGAGCTAATTCCTCAGCACCCCTCCTTGATATTTATCAACACTGTACCCATGGTTCAGTCTCTTTGCTTTGTCACAAATCCTCTGTATAGTATTCCAGCCTTTACCCTTGTATCTAGGTCGGCTGTCACTAGCTCCATTATATATGGTGCTATCTAATTTCTTTGTAGCTCCTCCGTATACACGAATCCCATCTTTCTGGTCATATCCAGAGAGCTTTGTATGACTTACTTTGGCTTCGCGTAAGAGGGGTGGCAACTTATTCATTATCCTAAATAAGTTCGTTACATATATATATACATATATATATATATATATATATATATATATATATATATATATATATATATATATATATGTATATATATATATGTATATATATATATATTATATATATATATATATATATTATATATATATATATATATATATATATATATACTAGCAGTATCGCCGGCGTTGCTCGGGATGGTAAGGGAAATAACTATATAAGCATTTTTAAAGATGTAAAGTATAATAGCCATCTCAATATGGCTAACCACAAAGGAAGGGGTGTTACTGTAGCTTTTTACGTTCTGAGATTTAATAATAAAATTTTAGAGAGTTACTTCCCTTATATATGCCAAACATGCATTAAAAATGGGAAAAATTGATGGTAATTTTTTTTTTTAATCGTAGGCTCATAGTAGACGCGCGCGAATACCCAGAAAGGCTCGATATGAATCACGACTATAAGATACCCGGTTTTGGTTAAACTGCACCGCAAAATGTGGGAGTAGTTAGGAATCTAAATCGAAGGAGACAGACAGCACACAACCTCACTTTTATATATAAAGATATATATATATAGAATACAATTTGCAAGACGTTCTTCGTCCTGCGCTACAGGACCCTTGCGGGAGGATCCTGGCAGTGAGAATGAACAGGAGAGCAGAGGGTTGGGAAGCAACTTTTCTATTGCACAACACGTATATATAAGTGTATGTGTGTGTGCGTGTGTGCGTACGTGCGCGTGATTGCATCTGCTTTTCCGTATGTTTCAGTCATTAGACAGCGGGCATGCTGCCGCAATGCCTTGATGAATCATTGGTCAAACGCATCGATCTCAGTAACTATTTTCAATATCTGGTATTTATTTTATTGAAGTCATTTTGCTGAACGGCTAGTTCACAGCGATGTAAACCACCTGCACGTCGTGTTGGTGGGTAAACCCTGACTCAAGCATAGACAGACAGATTGGCAAACACACACAGAAACAGACCCCCCCACACATACACATATATATATGTATAAGAGATAAGGGCCTAAATCTTTGAAAGGGATGTTAAATATCCAAGTCCGTCGGTTCATTTCAAAGCAAAGAATATATAAAAATCTGTATATTGAATATCAATACAATGAAGAAAATATAATAAGGAATGGAAAGTTAAAGTGTACAAATCAAAATACAAATGAGAGAAGAACCTAATTAAATAGCAAATGCAAAGTGTAAAACTGTAATTATCAAACTCTCAATAACCTGTTAATCAAATTAAAGAAAATAAAAATCCTGAAAAGACCTCACTTATTTAAAAAAATTAAAGACACATTCCTATAAATACGAAAATAATTCTCTTAGAATTCTTCTAGAAAATAAAATAAAAAATAATTCGTCAGAAGAAAGGGGGCAGAATATACTACCAATCTTATAGGCCGGAGCCTTCAATAAAGAACGTATTATTATGATCTTTAAGATTGCAGCTGAAATTACTAAGACTGGTAGAAGAAGCCGTATTTCTGTTTCTAAAGGAATGGTAATAATTCGAAATCCTGTTCTTGAGATAATTATCAGAAGAACCAATATAAAAGTAATAATTACCCTCATAAATGACTTTAGCTTAATAAACTACTTCTTCACGTTTACAAAAATTTCCAAATTAAAAATTTTCTTTGTTTCTACAATCACAAAGGGAATTTCCCCTCCTTTAACAATACTATTAGTAAAACTTAAATTTGAATCAAAACCATCACTACCACCCTGGCTAATGGAAAATGAATAAAATTAGCATCCATGGAATCGATCTCGCTAATATCAAAAAACGAATAATTCCTTCTCATTAATAGAAGAAATTCCGAGAAACCGAACAAGCCACCTTAAGGGATCTCGGATTCAAAATCTCACAGTATCTACGTTTTTTTTATTAAACTGTTTCAAACACACTTTATACACAGCCCCAACAAAGTTATTTTTAATTGACCACAAAGGGAATAATATACCATTTAATGTTATTCGTGTCGAAAACTAAATTAGAATTACCTAGATTATTAACCTTATAGACCACCTTAGATTTATTACCTTTTAGCACGTAATTACATTTATATCTATGAACATTAGTAACTGGGGTTAAAGTATGATTCTCTTTGTTCTTTTGCGCATTTTCAGATTTATATTTATCTTCTGTTTAGATTTAGAATATTTTAAATGATTATTAGTAAGTTTCGATTGATCAGTATAATCAGAGCTAGAAATATTTAAGGTAATCAGTTTTCGTATTGTAACCAGCCTTATTAATAGCTCTATTACAGTAATCAGCGTTCTTATCAAAAACTTCCTTACATGAGGATAAGGCAGAGATCCTTTTGGAAATATTGTAAATTAGAAATTTCTTAACACAGCCTGGATGATTACTTCCTGAATTAATATATTTCAGATAAGAGTTAAACGTATGATAAGGTTCGTAAATATCAGTTATCAAATTAACGTTGACATCGAGAGAGTTAACAGATTCATGTCCATTTACTACGGTGATAGATAGACAAAAATCACATTTAACCAGTGAAACTTCTTTCTATATAGATCTAATTTCTTATTAGAAACATTTCTAACGGTGAACAATAAGTCATATCGTTATAAACCCCCAACAAGCTCCGGAAAATCACTCCCTAACTTTAGCAGAATATAAATACCTACTATATCCGTAACTTGAGCGGAATCTATCGATCCCATAGGAATATCAAAACCGTTGTAGCTAAACTTTCTAAATCAAAACTTATTTGCAAATGCAATTACAGATCTACTGGTTGCTAAAATGATTCGAAATTCCTCCATACGTAATTCTTTTTAGCAACTATTAAGGCCATATTAAAATCTGCTTGATTAATTGAAGAAAAATAACTATTAATATCTATTTGAATAAACCAATACCTACCCTTAGTCTCAATATTTTTGAACTAATCAATAACATCAAAAGAGTTAGACAAAAGATGAAACTTAATTTTATCTTTGAGAACTGGAATATACTTAGTGAAAATGGCCTTACTAAGTCACACTATATTTGATTTTCCAAGGCAAATCAAGTGCACTCTAGGGTTACTATAAAATTATCCCTCTGGTCTTTTAGAATTAAACTAGGTCTTTTAGGAACAAATGCTTAAGTCCGATCATCCAGATGATAATCTTCGTTATTACTTTTAGCAATTAAATTATTAGTACTCAAAACAGGTTTATCTGCTATTTTATAAGTTTTGATAATTTCCTTTTATAATAGCTTGCGATAGAGATTCAAGTCAAGATTATATAAATTCCTCGTCTTTTCAGAATCAAGAATAATGCGTTACAATATTTTCGACGGCCCAAATCTATACCAGGAGATTCTTGCCCAAGTTGCAACGCAGTGGGACTAAGCCCAGAGCTATGTGCTTCTTACCACACAGCACCGAACATATATCCATATATATATATACATACATTTATACACACACACACATATACATATATACTTTTATTTCTTTCAGTCAATTGAAAGTGACCATGCTAGAGCACCATCGTAAAGGGTTCCCGTAGAAGAAATCGACCGCTGGACTTACACTTTTTAAGCCTAGTACTTATTCTATCGGTCCCTTTCGCTGAACCGATAAATTACGACGACATAGCACACCACCATCGTTTGTCAAGCGATGGCAGTGAGACAAAAACAGTGACCCACATACATATATATAAATACACACGCAGATGTATGTGTGTGTACATATATATATATATATATATATATATATATATATATATATACATGCATATATATATGTGAGTGTGTGTACCACAGGCTTCTTTCAGTTTCCGCGTAGCAAAGAATCCACTCACAAGTTTTGTTAAGCCCG
Source organism: Octopus sinensis (assembly GCF_006345805.1). NCBI lineage: Eukaryota > Metazoa > Mollusca > Cephalopoda > Octopoda > Octopodidae > Octopus > Octopus sinensis. The sequence continues at coordinate 69,967,776 of NC_043001.1, forward strand.
AGGCTATAGTAGAAACCACTTGCCGAAGTTGCCATGCAGTGGAACTAAACCCGGATCTATGAGCTTGTGAAGCAAGCTTCTTACCAAACAGCACCGAACATATATCCATATATGTATATATCTATATAGATTTGTACACATACATACGCGCACACACGTACATACATACTCACACACATGTATGTATATATATATTTATACATATATATATATTATATGCATATTTTATACATATGAAGTTATATCCATATATCTATCAATATATCTGGCTATATATATATATATATATATATTGTATGTATGAATATATATCTGTGTCTCTCGCTCTCTCTCTCTCCCTATATATATATATATATATATATACATATATATATATATATATATATATATATATATATATATACATATATATATATATATATACATATATATACATATATATATATATATATATATATATATATAAACATATACATATATATGAGAGGGTTTGCAATATTTGTCAAGTCACAACAAGGACCTCAAACAGACAGTACTTTACGCAATATGCGTGCAGTTCCAAGGAATGCCGACTTTTGCACTACATCTAAATTGTTGTGTATTTCTAAGGTTTTAAGATGTTTTCCTACTGTAGGCACAAGTTGTAAAATTTTGCGGGAGGAAGCTAGTCGATTATATCGACTCCAGTGCGTAATTGGTACTTATTTTATCGCCCTGAAAGGATGAAATGTAAAGTCGACCTCGGTGGAATTGACCTCAGAACGTGAGACTGTTAGGGTTAACGTTAGGGTTCGTGTGAAGCCGGTCGAACTATTGCTTATCATTCCTTCCGGGTTGTTAAAACTCGACTACCTCGGTACCGTAATAATGATGATGATAATAATAATAATAATAATAATAATAATAATAATAATAATAATAATAATAGTAATAATAAGAGCGCATAACAACGGAAAGCGGCAGGACCAGGCAAAATTCAAAGTTACTGGCTCAAGTGGTTTAGGTCAACACACAAGAGAATTGCGGTGCAATTAGACAATTGTCTACACTGTGGTGCAGTTCTGGAATGAATGGTAGAGGGAAAAAGAGCATTGTTCATGAAAGATCGGTCAAAGAGCAATGAAGTTGGCAATTAGCGACGCATTGCTTGTCTTAACTTCCTATGGAAATTATTAACGTGTCCTCATAGAGAAAATATATACGGTACTTGCGGAAACAATCTACTGCCAGTAGAAGGAAAAGAATACCGAAAAAGATCCAAGGGCACCGAGGAATACCTTGTTACCGACAAGATTGGTGCCCCAGCGTGGCCGCGGCCTTCGGGCTAAAATATGTTTAAGGATTTAAGGATTTTAAGTATTTAAGTACTAAAATAAAGAAAAACTTATGCATTGCATGGATACACTTCAAAAAGGCTTACGACTTGTATCCGCATTCATGGATTATGGAAATACTCGACCTGAGTGGAATAGCTGAGAACCTGTGTGCATTGATTAAGAACAGCATGCCTAGTTGGAAAATATGTCTTTCCTGTAACAACCAGCATTTAGCCGAGGTAACAATCAAAAGAGTTATCTTCCAAGGCGACTCTTGTTCACCTCTGTTATTTTTTATATGCTTGATCCCCCATTTTGTAGTCCTACGCAAAGTCAACGCATACTATGAGCTGAGAAAGAATGGACCTCGTCTCAACCACCTTCTCTTTCTTCATAGACGGTTTAAAACTGTTCGTAAAAATAGAGCCTGAAATGGAGAAGCTGGTTGAAACTGTGCAAATGTACAGCAAGAAAATACCGATTGAATTTGGTAGCAAGTTTAAAGGGAAGGAAGTTGGTATACAAACACGTCTATGGCTTGGATTGACTTTAAGAAGACATATTATATGATGCCTTATTCTTTGATTGTTCAATGTCTGCAGGTGTTTGGTGTTGCTGCAAATATCCCCAATTTCCTGATGCCTAGCATGAAAGAGTGGAACACCAAATTGTAATGTATTCCTTGGAGAAGCTAATATTAAAAGGGGATTCTTCCAAGGTGACTCGTTTTCTCCGTTACTATTTGTAACAATGATACTAAGGAAAGTTACGTTGGCTTACTGATGCGGGAAGAAAGGCCCATCATTCAACCATCTGCTGTTTATGGATGAAAAAACAGATAGATTCCTGAACCAAAACAGCCCAGAAGTGTTGTAGGGACATCGATATAGAAGTTGGGACAGATATTCAATGCATAATATGCCCAGTACTTAATATGAAAAGAGAGACGAAAGCATCCTGCAAAATATTGTAGTTACCATCATGAGAGACCATGTTTGAACCCGATAGTAGTGGGTATAAATATTTAGGGATTTCGGAGCTGGATGACATTCTACACAGAGAAATGAAAGTCAAGGTCAGCGAGGAGTATCAAAAATGGTGAAGGTGGTGTTGAAATCCAGCCAGGATGCCAAAAATGTAATTACCGTAATGAATATCTGGGCAGTTGCAGTGGTCAGATATAGTGTGTCCATACTCAAATGGACTAAGGAGGAAATATCAACACTGGATGGAAGGATGAGAAAATTGATGACGCTGTATATGAAAAGAAAGAATGGTTGCAGAGGACAAATTAGCATAGACCATTGTATAAGGAGTGAAAGGAGAACATTTGCCGAATATTTGTTAAACAGTGAGAAAGACCTGCTGCAATATGCCGCGAAAGATAAGGGTGTAAATGGAGATGAAATGATGGGCAAGGAACAGTTTAACCAAAGGGTTGTAGAAAAAAGAAGACCATCTTCAAATAAGAATGCACGGACAGTTTGAAATGAATACACAGGACATTAAGGATACTACAGAATCGTGGGCATGGCTTGAGCGAGATGATTCGAAGCGTTCCACCGAAAGACTGATCATTGCTGCACAAGTCCAGGCTCTCACTCCCAATTCAGTGAAGTATAACATCTATAAAACATCTCTCACAAAATTGCAGACTCTGTGGAAAGAGTGTGGAAAATGTGACCCATTTGGTATGTGGATGTGAGAGCCTTGCACAAAAAGAATACAAGCGCCGCCACGATCAAGTGTGTGTGTGTATCTTCATTGGCCCTTATGCCGTAAATACCAAAATGAAGTAATAGAGAACTGGTATGAACATGCACCAAGTAACGTTATGCAGGAGGACAGAAAAAGTAACTATAATTTGGGAATATGATTTTCAGACAGATCGTGTAATCCAACACCGTCGGCCGGATATTGTCATCTTGATTAAGAGAGACAAATACTGTTAGATCATTGATCTATCCATACCAAATGCCATGAATGTTGTGAGTAAAGAGGTTGAAAATATCACCAAGTACTCCGAATTGAAAGTGGAAATGGCAAGACTGTATGGAATGCGAGAAGGTAATATAAAAGTGATACCAGTGGTGATCGGAATATTGGACTCGATCCTACTGAAACTTCAAGACTTCTTAAGGCAACTGGAAATCCCATACAAGATTGAGGTCTTGCAAAACGCAGCCTTATCGGGCACAGCGCACATCCTAAGGCAAGTATTATCTGTCTGAGTTCCTTGTGATTTGACAGATGACTAAAGTATCCGATTAATTTTTACTTACGCTGTGCTACGAAGGAACACTACTACTACTACTATTACTACTACTACTACTACTACTACTACTACTACTACTACTACTACTACTACTACTACTACTACTACTAATAATAATAATAATAATAATAATAATAATAATAATAATAATAATAATTATTATTATTATTATTATTATTATAATAAAAATAATAACAACAACAACAATAATAATAATAATAATAATAATAATAATATAATAATAATAATAATAATAATGATAATAATAATACTAATAATAATAACAATAATAATGATAATAATAATAATAATAATATAATAATAATAATACTAATAATAATAATAATAATAATAATAATAATAATAATAATAATAATAATAATAATAATAATAGTCATAATAATGATAATATATGTATGTGTGTGTGTGTGGGCACAGAAGATAATTAAAATCTGATTTGGAAACATTTTTGGTGTGAATTAGAAAACTATTTTGTAGTTAACAGCTGCAGTACGTATTGAAATGTGGATTTATTGCAATACGGAATATTTATAAATTAATATACGAGAAACATGGGCCTGGCGCATTTATTAGCATGCGATACCCCACCTTTATATCGATAGGATATAATTTGATATAAAGTATTCTCTTATCTATATTGATATATATCAAATGCGTCCGCTAGTATACAGTTGCGGCCAAAATTTTCAGAACGGCATTGTTTTTGTCAGAAAGGTAGATATAAGTTTTTATCAAAGTTGTTTTATATTCTATAATTTTCACAGACAATAAATACAATATTAATTGGTATTGTCTGAGATTTTGGTGTAATTTGAGAGGACAATACAAACGTTATGGATGATATGGTGATTTACTGCAAAACCCATGGTTGCCAAAATAATCAGAACGGTTGAGAAAATAACAAAATAATCAAAAAGTGACAGAAAATGCTAGAATTATTTCATATTTAGTGTTAAGCCCTTTAGCTTCAATCAAAGTTTGACATTTTCGACTGCATGGGGAAATTAAATTTGCAATTTCTTGCTGGGTGATCTTATTCCATTCTTCCTGAAGGGCATTCCATAATTGCTCGGTTGTTTTAGGATTTCTGGCTTTCAAACGTTCTCCTAGAATATTCCACACATTTTCAATAGGATTGAGGTCTGGGCTTTGAGAAGGCCAATCCATAACAATAACCTTTTCAGCCTTGAGGAAGTTCATGACCACCTTAGCCTTGTGACATGGGGCATTGTCCTGCATGAATATGGGTGGTCGCTTAGTTGAATTTCTCAGCACAGGCAAGACATGATCTTTTACAAGTTGTTTATAAACTCCTGCATTTACCATTCCATGTAATCGCAGCAAAGGGCCCACACCATCTCCAGATATCATCTCCCAAACCATGACACTTCCTCCACCGAACTTAACACTAGTCTTATGGCATTTAGGCGACAATTTTTCACCTGCTTTTCGACGAACGTACCTTTTCCCATCTGAGCCAAATAACATAGACTTAGATTAATCACTGAAATGCACCATTTGTCATTTTTCTTGAGACCACAACACATGTTAGGTTGCAAAGGTAAGACGACACTTTTTATTCTTGGAGCTGATCAGTGGCTTCACTGCAGGTGCTCTTGCTTGTAGGTTATGTTGAACTAAAGGACGAGACAGTTTTTCGAGATAAAGTTTTCTTCAGTACAATGCTCATTTCCCGAGAAACAGCAGTAGCAGTTTTAAATCTGTCCTTTTTAACCAACTTTAACATAGCACGATCTTCTCTCTTGGTCGTTTTTCTTGGCCTACCTGTATACTTTCTTGCTTCACACGAACTACAATCATCGTAGACCTTAAGAATACCGTGAACAACACTTTTTGACTTGTTAACAATCTTTGCAATAGACCTAATACTTAAATTATCCTTCTTTCGAAGCTTAATAACCTGCTGACGAATTGGTAACGGAGTAAGTGACATTATATTAACAAAGTACACTGCAGATATTTTTAGGCCTGTTTAGTAAATGAACCGCCACGTAAACAAATTCAAAACATTAGAGTTCGCCGGTTACATATACTAAAACATGGAGTAAAAGCAACCGTTCTCATCATTTTGGCCGCTATGGGTTTTGCAGTAAGTCATTAAATCATCCATAACTTTTGTATTCTCCTCTCAAATTACACCAAAATCCCAGACAATAACAAATTATATTGTATTTATTGTCTGTGAAAATTATAGAATATAAAACAACTTTGATAAAAACTTATACCTACTTTTCTGACAAAAACAATGCCGTTCTGAACATTTTGGCCGCAACTGTAGATATTAAAGCGCCGTTCATAACATCAAGTTATTCTAATCATCGCACCAAAGTTTTGTTAATTTTGTTGGTTGCGCCTTATGAAAAAATTTTCTGTTAAATATCTTTAATATCATACTGATTAATACACTCACACATGTGTACCTATAAGGAAGGATATAATGAGATAGATATTGGAGTAATGTAGGGTACAGCATCTTTTTTTCCCTATGTGACAATTAATATGGTAGCGAGAGTAGCATCCAAATGCCAATAAAAATACATGGAATGTTGAATCAGAAAGAAGAAAAGTAATACGTTACAGAAACAGAGTATCATCTCTTGACTAAACGTTCTTCTTTTAAACATTTAATAGACATATTCACCAGAATATTTTCTCCTATATCTTATATGTGTTTAAAGATAGAAAACAATCTGTTGTAAGCACACACCTGGGAACATAAGCAACACGACTTAATTTATTTTCATTACTAAGGTAAATTCTTAAGTTGCATACATTGATCAAGTGTAGTTCATGAAGAATTCTTCACCAGCTTCTGCTACCAGCCATATTTTTAAATACGTTCTGAGTGTATTTCATGCTGCGGGTAAGATAATCCATTTTAATTCATTGGTCTAACGCAAGATATAAAATATTCTGTAACTATTGTTAATTAACCGACTAGTTTTTCTAATGTCTGTTGTAGGTTCAATACTAAAACAACCTTGAAGTTGCTGATACAGATAATAATTTACATAGCCATAAGGCTTTGGTTGAATAGAAGAGGCGATAATGGCGGGAGTAGAGTGATAATGATAATTGTGTCTTTTTGCAATTGTTGACAAAGCTAGGTGAAATAAAAGAGCGACTGACTATGGAAGATAATTGGTTTACACTGAAAGGACAACTAAGCATATATTGACATTTCTTTCTGGACGACTGATATTAACTGACTGACAACGCAACGGGATATTTTGTCTCTATTTTAAATACAGAAGTTACATAAAGAATAACATATGTCGGGAAATATATGCAAATAACAATTATGGACAACGTGTTATAAACTGAATTACCTTTGTGGATGTTTGTGAATTGAAAAGAAATTAATTCCATATAAATATTTTTGGGATGAGACTATAGGTAAAAAGGTAGGCATGAAGAGAGAAAGATAGGCAGGCATAAAGAGTAAATAAATAAGGAATTTTATATATATAAGCAAATAAGTAACAAGGGTATCAAGGTATTATTGCACTACCACATGTCAAGGTAGTAATGCAATACCACGTAAGGTGTCAAAGTATTAATGCAATACCACGTAAAAGGCGGCGAGTTGGCAGAAATGTTAGCACGCCGGGCGAAATGCTTAGCAGTATCTCGTCTGCCGCTACGTTCGGAGTTCAAATTCCGCCGAGGTCGACTTTGCTTTCATCCTTTTGGAGTCGATTAAATAAGTACCAGTTACGCACTGGCGTCGATATAATCGACTTAATCTGTTTGTATGTCCTTGTTTGTCCTCTCTATGCTTAGCCCCTTGCTGGTAGTAAAGAAATAGGTAAGATAATAAGGATAAATAGACTAATTTAAGCACTAAAAAAGATTACTTATATATTTAAAGACATTTTGGTATTTTTAAGTGGTCAGGTGAATCTATTGCCATAGAGAATTAGGCTTTGGGAGAATATATAACAATATTGATTTATGACCAGCAACTAGAATTTAACTAGCTGAATTAGATATTTTAATGGTGCTAAGCGGATAGATGAAAACTATAGGTAAATTACCAATCTCACGACTCCCACTACATCTCCACTTCCGCCATTCCAAAATTGTAGCTATTTCTCTTTTACCTTATTCTGACATGTTAGAAGCAGCATTGAGTTCTTTCCTTCTCTAGCTGTGACAAAATATTTGCAAATAATTACAGCTAAATATCTTCACTGTTGTAAATTTGTATTTTGCAACTGAAGAAGGTGCTGTTGTTCAGATTGATATAATGCTTGCATTGTTCGATTGAATGGAACCCCCTGAAACGGCGGTATTGTATTAATACCTAAACATCCTTGTTAATTATTTGCTTCTTATTAACCTTACTTTGAGCCTTGTGGATAATACCAGAGTAGTTTGGTGCATCAACTAAATCTTAATTAATTCTTATATATATATATATATAATCCATTCGGGAATCAGATGATGGATTTGGTATTAGTCTTTATTGTATACGACGATCGTTTCGACCAATTCTGAGGCTGCCCCTTATCAGTGGGATGCTGTGCATTATATTGTGTTACATCTACTTCGAAGTGTGGGTCACATCAGGTACATTCATACATAAAGTGGTGTCTCGCTAAAAATCTTGACTGAAGCGGGCAAATAGTAACATGACTGTCTGAACTGGCTGATGCTTCCGGAGTGAAAACAATATTATCGATACTGGTCTTTCTACTATTACTATATATATATATATATATATATATATATATATATATATCAGACAAATAGACAGACACAGGCAGGCAGGCAGGCTGATAGATACGTGTTTACATCTATACTTATATATGTATATTCCATATTTTACTTAATGAAGGAAGTCGGACTTATAGCAATATCTCTGTGTTACTGGTAATTGGTTGCATACCAAAACCATTTGCATATGCCATTTGCAAATTATGAAAAATTGGTCATTAAACAAATCTGAGGTTACTGATTCGCGAATCAGCTGCCAGCATGAGAAATTATGTATTCGGTTCTTAGTATCGTGTATTTTTACGGTCTATGTAAATACATTCCTATATATTCATACATACATACTAACACACAAACATATACACACAATTTTATATATATATATATATATATATATATATATATATATATATACATATATAATAAACGTATATGTAAATATATATATATATATATATATATATAATATATATATATTCATATATAATAAACGTATATGTAAATATATATATATATATATATATATATATATATATTATATATATATATATATACGAACCCTATATAAAACGCCTCAATAACATTCCGAACTTTATTAAAGAGTAAAAGAGTACATAACATTAGCAATACATTATCACGTGCCTCTCTTCCATCCAACATATTTTAATAACAATAAGGAAATCTACAATTTCGCACTACCTAAAGCATGATATAAACAAAATATTGAATTAATGCCATACAAGCGCAAACGACCAACTTCTTCCTGTTATTTTTCCTCAATTTTCTTCTTACATATAATGTAAAGTACGGTTTACCTGCTGAATTATCTTCCACAGTACACCTTTTACCAAGGACTATACCTACGCCGGTAATCACCGTGAGCGACTTTTAATTTAACCATCACTTAGAGGTTTTAAACACCTCTAACTTATACCTATATAAGCACATACATATATATATATACATATACATATATTTCTATTATTATTATTATTATTATTAATATTATTATTATCATTATTATTATTATTATTATTATTATTATTATTATTATTATTATTATTATCATTATTATTATTATCATTATTATTATTATTATTATTATTATTATTATTATTATTATTATTATTACAAATTTGAGATTTTTACCAATTGATAATCAACTCCTATTTCAGGATAATCTCATGGTATATTATATGCATAGAAAATTACATCAAATAAAATATTTAAAATAACACAATGAAATTAGGTAAATAAATATATCTTACCTATTTTTAATCTGTGGGAAAAGAAGGTAGAACAAATAATAGCTACATATGTTTCTGCGCTAGTGGGGTATGTATTATGGCTATACTTAATACATAAAACCACCAATGCGTCCTCAGACTATGTATATTATTATTATGTAAGGGTAAAAGTTAAAAATTAATAGTTAAAAATCATATTAAAAATAAAAATTACCAATATATTTTAAATATTAAATACCTAATGTACAATTAATATATATATTGAAAATTATCTGCCTAAGCAAATTATTAACGATTAAATTAGAAACCTATCAAATTTTTAATATTTCTAAATAAATATTATAGAATTTAATAATTTAGTATAAAATATACCCCTGTCAATAATAGTATGATAAAACATATTTTATGTCAAATTGAGTTAATAGTCTAGAATAAAGATTAATTAGTAAATACAACTATTTACGTTAGAGACTTAGTGAATAAAAGTAGTAAAAAATAAAAAGGTAGATTAATTTACGACATAAGCTTTAATCCTGCTAGTTCAGGTGCAAATGGCCGCTCCCACTGTCAGACGCTAAGTATTATGGGAATTGGGTATAACATAAAATAAAATCAGATACCCAAATGATTATTATAACATAAAAGAAAATAAATACCCAAATTATTATTATATATGTGTGTGTACAAAGTTTAACAGAGTTAGGGATTAGAATATCTGTCTAAGGATTAAAAGTATCCGTTAAATTACTGTATAATTACCTATGTTAACCCTGGACATACACGTGCAAGTATATTATGCTCATAGATTACAGGTAAAGGCAAACACAAACATATCAGGAATCAAGTTGAAAGTAAACAGAAAATGGAGAAATATTCATCTGGCGTTTCCCGTATTTGAATTTTTTAAAATTTTTACTTCTTTATTATTTATCCAACCTGTTACCCCCATAGAAAAAAATAACCTACCAATTACCATTTACTCAACGTCCCAAAGCAACAAATAAGCAAAATATTATGATTTAAAGATATTAAGCATTTCATATTCCTCTGGATGCTCTTCTTTTCCTTTCTTTTATGCATGTATTTTCTTCACTCTGATAAAACTCCATGTTCTAGATCGGACGTATTTTCAAATATGATGAATATTATTTTTAGAATTTTTAGTGGCAATGACACATAACATTAGAAGCAGAAACAGCTGTTAGATGGCCTACAGTCTATTTGTATTGAATAAAATAATTAATAATTCTTGTAAGTTAGTAGTTTGTTATCGATATTTCTCCATTTACCGTTTACTTTATATATGTATACATATAGAAGAGGGCCTTTTCAGATTCTATTAATGAAATCCACTCACAAGGCTTTTGTCTCGAATCTTAGACTCCTGGTAGGGCCACGCACGGCGGTAAGGTCGCTGATGATGTCCCAGACTAAACACGATCAAATACGAACATCAAGTCCCCAACGGTGAAGCAAGCAGCGGAGGGTTATCTCGAGCCCCCAAGGATTGACAAAAGCGGATAGATTCCGGCTGCTCGTTGCAACTGGCCTCATCAAGACTGCACGTCACAATTCTTGAGCCGCAGTGGAGAAGTTCCTGGCCAAGTGCAAGCGCGTGGCCGTCGCGCAGTCACGATCACCACAAACAGTTTACTCAGCGAATGTCTTCATTTTTCTAATTTGACTCAAAAACCCCAATGACGATGGTATAGTGGGCACCAGAGGCAGGCCTGGAAAGCTGGAAGCCCCTAGTCCAAGACCACACATTCGCGGCGAGTATTAGGCGGTCGGTCTCCAATGAATAGCCGGGACATTGGAGTCGGGATCTAGACTCGTGACTGGGCTGGCCACTTTAGGATTACCGCAGTCTACCCCACAAAGTGAAGCTCCTAGAGAAAGTGGGGTAAGCATCGAACACGGCAATTCGATCTGGCCAGCATACTGCGACGTGCGAACCACCCACTTACTAAATCATCTCTTTCGCAACCTCTCACCTTCGGAGCATGGAGCATCCCTACTCTCCAGGATAAGAGTGATATTAATCTACGAGAGCGACATACAGTCCTCATCTGCAAGGACAGCATCGAGGTGGCAGCCTTGAGCAACACTGGGCTTCCTAGAGAAGGCAGCATCAGAGAAATTAGCTCCAAATACACCATATTTTGGAAAGGGAAGAATCCTAATGAACTATGCATCCATGGAGTTGGCCTGGCCATCAAAACGCAACTAATGGACCAACTCAGACTCTTCCCATTTGCCGTCAGTGAGCGCCTGATTATTATTCGGATCCCACTCACTCGGGACAGATTCCATACGCTGATCTCTGTGTATGCCCTTACCGTCACGTCCAAAGATGACGTGAAGGCTTTGTTCCACAACCTGTTAAACCGTACTATCCAGACAGTACCCGCACATGACAAACTCGTCGTGTTGGGGGGGACTTTAACCGCTTTGTCGGCAGTGACCATTGTCTGTGGAATGGCATTCTTGGCCATCACGACATTGGGAAATGCAATGGCAATAGCCAGCTCCTCCTGTGCCTTTGCGCCCAGCATGAACATTACTGGGGTGACTGGGGAAATGAAAAGATCTTCACGACGACCCTCAGACAGGTTTGAAAGCCCATAGAAAATGCGAGCCGTTTACGTGAAAAACTGGATTTGTATAAAGGTCACACAGGCACACAGATACACAAATACTCAGACATTTTACCGTTTATGTATATATATATATATATATATATATATATATATATATATATATATAGAGAGAGAGAGAGGAGAGAGAGAGAGAGAGAGAGAGAAAGAGATATACATATATACTGCGTAAATGCGTGGAAATAGGAAACAAATAAAATAATACCATTGTTTACGAGGGTACTAAGTGGCATATAGGAAGCTCTAGTAATGTGATGTGGGAAAAAATTTTTCCGATGTATTTGCCCTTCCAGAATATCTCCATTTTACATACGTGGTTGCTCTTTATTTTCTCAATTCTCATCCCTTACATATGCACTTGCAACAATTGCCTGTATAAGCCAGACACAATTTAATTAAATAATAAACGTGGAAGAATGTCTAAATATAAAATATGCAATTAACAATAACCTAATTCATATTTATAGTGATTTTCTATAAAAGAATGTCCTAACAGCATTTCTCCACTAAAATTAAGGGATTCAAACTTATTTCTATTCTAAGAAAAGCTCAGCACAGGAAGGCTTCTGGTATTCATTCAATTTTAAAATCTGTTATCAAATAATGTGTTATTTTTTTAATCAAGCTCCTTTATTGAAGCTCGGGGACATACAAAGATTCTAACGTAGATGTAAGCTGTAGAAAGTCAATCCAATTCAGTTATCATTTAACACGCCTGTAGAATTAATGCGAGCTATACCGCAGAGTAATTTTTTCTTGTTGTGTAAGCAGTAAATCACCAACCCCAAAACCAATATGCATCTTCAAATAACACGCAGAATTTGATTCATCTAAATTCTGTCAAGAGACGCGTGACTCATGGCTGTATTTCACTTCTTTAATCCAATAGGTTCATTGTAATTGACATTATGAACTCACAGGCTTACAACTCCCCATTTTCCATTACTTATAATGCGTACCTCTCAGCAAAAGCATACTAACATACACATACAAGCATACATATGTAGGTATATATATATATAATATATATATATATATATATATTATATATATATATATATTATATATATATATATATATATATATAGAGAGAGAGAGAGAGAGAGAGAGAGAGAGAAAGAGATATACATATATACTGCGTAAATGCGTGGAAATAGGAAACAAATAAAATAATACCATTGTTTACGAGGGTACTAAGTGGCATATAGGAAGCTCTAGTAATGTGATGTGGGAAAAAATTTTTCCGATGTATTTGCCCTTCCAGAATATCTCCATTTTACATACGTGGTTGCTCTTTATTTTCTCAATTCTCATCCCTTACATATGCACTTGCAACAATTGCCTGTATAAGCCAGACACAATTTAATTAAATAATAAACGTGGAAGAATGTCTAAATATAAAATATGCAATTAACAATAACCTAATTCATATTTATAGTGATTTTCTATAAAAGAATGTCCTAACAGCATTTCTCCACTAAAATTAAGGGATTCAAACTTATTTCTATTCTAAGAAAAGCTCAGCACAGGAAGGCTTCTGGTATTCATTCAATTTTAAAATCTGTTATCAAATAATGTGTTATTTTTTTAATCAAGCTCCTTTATTGAAGCTCGGGGACATACAAAGATTCTAACGTAGATGTAAGCTGTAGAAAGTCAATCCAATTCAGTTATCATTTAACACGCCTGTAGAATTAATGCGAGCTATACCGCAGAGTAATTTTTTCTTGTTGTGTAAGCAGTAAATCACCAACCCCAAAACCAATATGCATCTTCAAATAACACGCAGAATTTGATTCATCTAAATTCTGTCAAGAGACGCGTGACTCATGGCTGTATTTCACTTCTTTAATCCAATAGGTTCATTGTAATTGACATTATGAACTCACAGGCTTACAACTCCCCATTTTCCATTACTTATAATGCGTACCTCTCAGCAAAAGCATACTAACATACACATACAAGCATACATATGTAGGTATATATATATATATATATATATATATATATATGCTTCTGTGTATGTGCGTGTGCGTACGTTTTTGTGTGCACGTATATATACATGCGTGCGTGTGTACGGATGAACATGTATGTGTGTATATGTATATATGAAATTGCTGTGTAATTGCCGCTGAAGTCCGAGAACGGGAAACTGAGTAGAAGTATGAACGAGTTTCATTCTCTTTAGCAAAATTCTTATTTCAAGCTACGTCCGTGATGGATTGTCAATTTGTATTTCACTCAATCTAGACAATCGCAATTACAATCAACTCAAAAGTGAACACAAAATAGATTTTAGCCTGCTAAAGCAAACTAAATAACAAAATAAAGACAATATATCTTAAGGGAATTCCAATTGAAAACGGTTTAAATAATCATTGATCTAGATAACTGCATGTCAGATGTGATAATTCTACAGAAAGAATTTATTTACGGCGCCAGTCAAACGATCCTATTCGAAGCGAAAACAATTTCAAAATTAATTAAAGCAAGTTCTGTGATAAACTGACTTGAAAGAAACCCCCCTAAAGGGATTTTTCTTCCACAAGCAAAAACTACTTATTGAGTAAAAACTTTGATAAAACAGATTAGATAGAAAGATAATTGATTATTCTATCACAAATGAAAAAAATAAAATAGCCTCCGATTCATCACCCATATAACAATCCTTATTGCTATTGCTATTATTACGATGACCTTGCAGAATCGCTATCACGCTGGATAAAACTCTTCGCGGCAATTTTTCTGGCTTTCTATCGTGAGTTCAGATCCTGCAGGGATCCACTTTGCATTTCACCCCTTCGGAGTCAATAAAAAATTTAGTAATTGAGCTGTGGGATTGACTGAATCAACTAGCTCCCTCCCACAAAACTTGAGGTTTTTTGGATATATCAGAAATTATTACGATCATTATAAATGTTGGCTGACTCGATAGAGTTTCGAAATTCTTTGAGATGTTTAGCGACGACACTTTATGTCCTCTGTTTAAGTTGTGTTGAGAACTTTTCTCCTTTCATAAACAATAAAATAAACTACCAGTAAATACTGGAGCTAGGTAATCGACTAACACGTTTTCTCTAAAGTTGATGGTCCGCTGCCTATAATAGAAAGTAATATTGCTATCATTTAGGTGATGATCCGGCAGAATATTTTGCATGCCGGGCAAAAAGCTTAGCAATATTTCGTCCGTCATTACATTCTGAGTTCAAACATTCACAGAGGTCGACTTATTTTTTACTTTACTTTCTGGTCAACTTTAGTTTGTGGGTCGATAAAATAACTACCAGTTCAACACTTGAGTCGAAGTAATCGACTTACTCCCTCCTCCGATTGGGTGGCCTTAAGCCCAAATTTGAAACCCTTATTATTATTATTATTGCTTTACTTCTCAGAACTTTCGTTCTTGTTTGTTGTGGTAGATTCCATGACAGCGGACAGCGGACAGCAACATGCAGTCAGAGGTCTTACAGGGTTTCCTTCCCCGTATTATAAGCTTTGAAATACTTGGCTCTTAATTATCGCGGGAGACATCCAACATCGATGTACCAATCTCAAAATCCTAGCTGCCCCCAGCAGAGCAGTGTTTTCGGCTTGCTCTGCTCTCAATTCCGATTTCTTTGACATATTTCTCAATCTTGGTTGTTAGTGCTCCGAGTACCCCTACATCTACTGGAATGATAGAATCTCTCCCCATAACCACATTCTTGAAATTGTATCTTTTAGTAGTCTGTACATTTCAAACCTTCTAGTTCTTTGTCATGTATGCGTGCATCTCAAGGTTTTGCAAAATCTATGATGGTTTCCTTTTTTCCTTTATCTACCACAACAATATCTAGTCTTCGTGCCTCGATTAGGGAGTCACATTGGATTGTAAGATCCCACAGTATGTTATGTTCATCGGTGACTCCTTTTGGTTCATCTTCCTACAATTTCCGTTTTCTGTTCAGACCGTACTTTCATGTAGCCTCTAGTGGACCAACTTATCCACGTTATTGTGCCTTCTTTGTAGGGATTTTGGGCCAGCCTGCTACACTTACACACAATATGAGAAATTATTTCATTTCTGCCACACACATCCTACTCTTATCTATTTAGAAATTACTGTAATTAGTTCTCAGAGCCTGTACATGGACGTTGCAATTCAATACCTTACTGCATCCTTTCAGATCACTTTTTCTTAGCCATCTTGTATTTTCCTTCGATTTCTCTGACGTATTGCAGTAGTTTAATCTTTTAGTTATTTACTCCTTCTTCATCTTGTTTCTTAAATGTTTTTGGGTGCATCGTATTTTCAGTAGGTAGTTTTGTTAATTTTAACAGCGGCAAGCAAGTATTTTATGTACCATACCAGACTGTTCTCATTGACGACGCAGATCTTATGAGACCTCTACCAACCCTGTTGCTAGGGACTTACAGTCTGTCAGTATCGCTTTTTGGGTGTAGCTCTTTGTTAATTGTCATCACTGTTCTAGTTTTCCTGTCCATTTCCTCGGGGTCATTCTTTCTCCACCTAACAACACCTGCACCATATCACATTAAAGAAACAGCCTATCTGTTCATTGCCCCGATTTTGTTTTCTCCATTGAGTTTACTTCCCATAATTAACTTGGTTCTTTTGAGATATTCTAGCCTAAACATACCTTCATTTCACTTTCCTTGATTTTTGGTATACCTATCATGACTACCTGTGTGATAAGGATACACCTTGCACATGAATCAATCATATGTGCACAACATGATGATCTAATATCAAGATAAACAGTGAAGTACAGTTACAATTTTCTTCAGGTCGAGTAGCCCATCCCGCACAAAAGGTCCTTGACTAAAGGTTGTTTAAGGATGTTGAATGAAACACCAATGTTTTCAGCGCTGAATTATTCAAACTCCAAAGAATTTCTCTCAACACATAGCCAATGGACATGCTTAACTGGTTAAGGTCAAACAATTGACAAGCAAATCTGTGATATTGAGCAGAATATTTATTGTAACCCGTGTTTTATACCAACACACAACATGTACATTATAACACTTCTTACCTGTGAAGATCAGAAGTCATGAGAGCCAGTGACTGGTATTGCATCACGACATTTATTATTATTATTATTATTATTGAGTGAGAGAGCAGTTAATGCTATCAAAGTGACACCGGGGTAAAATATACGAAGCCCAATATACCCATCATGACTACCCGTCTGATAAGGGTACACCAGGCACATGCATCACAACCACATGTGCGCGACACGGTGATCTCATATCAAGATAAACAGCACATGACCTTGCAGGTGGGGCCCAGTTAGAATTTTCTTCAGGTTGAGTAGCCCATCCCGTTCAAACGGTCCCTGAATAAGGGTTGTTTAAGGATGTTGAAAAAACCACCCATGTTTCCAGAGGTGAATTATTCAAACCCCAAAGAATCCCTCTCAACACATGGCTATGATGCTCCCCCACTACTTCTGCTCGTGATCAGAGATGCACATATCGTCAGCCACTAAGGGACATGCTCAACTGGTTATGGCCAAACAACTGACAAGCAAATCTGTGGTATTGAGCAGAATATTTGCTGTAGCCCATCTTTTATACCAAGACAAAACAATGTACATGATAACACTTTCAATCAGTTAAGATCAGAAGACATGAGAGCCATTGCCTGGTACTGCATCAGGGTATTTATTATTATTATTATTCAGTAGTTTTATTTTTATAGCGTGCTTTCACTTCACTACCGAGCGCAGCTCTGTGTGCCTTGGGTATGTGCTGTGATTTGTTGTGATGCTCTGATGGTTATTGTATGGAAAGTGTTCTGCGTAGGATGTGTGCAGTGCCTAGTAGTGCAATTTTCTGTATGTTATATGTGTTTGTAAGTCCTGGTGTTTTTGTATGTATTTGTCTGAATATTTTTTTATCATGCCTAATGCACCTACTATGATAGGAATTGTTTCTGTTTTCAGGTTCCACATTCTAGTTACCTCTATTTCCAGGTCTTTGTATTTTGAGAGTTTCTCCATTTCTTTTAGAGACACGTTGTCATCTGCCGGTATTGATACATCAATTAGAAAGCATTTTTTTTCTTCATGATCTCTGACAACTATATCTGGTCTGTTGGCCTTAATTTCTCTATCTGTGTGTATCGGCATATCCCAGAGTATGGTTGCTTTCTCGTTTTCTGTGACCTTTTCTGGTGTGTGCCTATACCATCTTTTTTCTGTTGTTATTCCATAATGTTGGCATAGCTTCCAATGTATGTAGGTTCCAACTCTGTCATGTCTGTGAACATATTCCTTCTTAGCCAGGACTGGGCAGCTAGAGATAATATGATTTATTGTTTCTTGTCCATCTCCACATATTCTGCAGTTACTTGTAATATTTCTTTTCATAACATGTTTTTGGTAATTTCTGGTGGGGAGGCTTTGGTCTTGTGCTGCAATTAAAAATCCCTCTGTTTCTGCTTTGAGTCCTGAGCTTCTCAACCATTGCTGGGATTTTTCTTTGTCTATTTCTTTTGCGTTTAGTTTAGTGCAGTATTTACCATGAAGGGGCTTTTCTTGCCATCGTTTTATCATGTCTCGTTGCTGTTCTATTTTTAGTTTGGATTTCATTTGTTTTATAGCTTTTGTTGTTTCTTCATCATCTTCTTCTTCTTCTTTGTGTTTATTAGGTGGTATGATTTCTTGTTTGTATTTGTCAGCTTCCTTAAATACTGAGAACAGTTTTTTGTTTTGCTCGTGTTTTGCTGCTATCTGGATCAGTTTTCCTTCCTTCAGAAGTAGGTATTTTTGCAGTCCTATGGTGGTTATTTTATAGTAGTTTTCCAGCTGTATAAGGCCTCTACCACCTTCTATACGTTGTATATATAGTCTTTCTATGTCAGATATATGGTGATGCATCCTAGATCCTGTCAGTATTTTTCTTATTTTCCTATCTATTTTGGACAGTTCATTTCGTGTCCAGTTAACGATATTGTAGCTGTAACTTATAACTGGGACAGCTAAAGTGTTGATACCTATTATCTTGTTTTTAGCATTGAGCTCTGTTTTTAGTATTGATCTAACTCGTCTATAATATTCTTTTTTTATTTTCTCTTTCGTTTGTGTGTGTTGTGTCTTATCTAGTTCATGGATTCCTAAGTATTTGTAAGTTTGGCTTTGGTCTAATTCTTTTATTTCATTGGTTTTATCTAGTGTGATGTTGTTACTCTTAACTAGTTTTCCTCTTTTCATGGTTACTTTGGCGCATTTTTCTAATCCAAATTTCATATCTATTTATTTGGTAAATCCATGAACTGTCTTTAATAGTGTTTCCAGCTGTTTGTCATTTGCAGCGTATAGTTTTAGGTCATCCATATATAAAAGGTGGCTGATCGTTTTGCCGTAACATTTATATCCGCATCCAGTTCTATTTAGCATATCAGATAGAGGTGACAGTGCCAAGCAGAAAAGGAGTGGAGAGACCGTGTCTCCCTGGAATATTCCTCTTCTAATGGGGATGTCTTTGGTTTTCATGAGTCCCTCTTTTGTTTGGAGGTGTAGGACTGTTTGCCATTTATTCATAGAGTGCTCTATGAATTTTATGATTGTTGGTGCTACTTTGTTAATGGCTAGTGTTTCGAGGATCCATGTGTGGGGGATGCTATCAAACGCCTTTTTGTAGTCAATCCAGGCCATACTGAGGACTTTCTTCTTTCTGTGGATGTCTTCAGTTACGGCTTTATTAATCATTAGTTGATCTTTACAGCCATATGAGCCCTTGCGGCATCCTTTCTGCTCTTCTGGGAACAGTTTGTTTTCGTCCAGGTGCTTGTTCAGCCTTTGCGATATCACTGCAGTAAATGCCTTGAACATAGTAGGGAGGCAGGTTATTGGTCTGCAGTTTTCTGGCTTTGTTGTTTCATTTGATTTGGGAATTAAGATGGTTTTCCCCTTCGTGAGCCATTCAGGCATTGTCTCTGGCTCTGCTAGTATGCTGTTAAAGTTTTCAGCCAGCTTTTTGTGCATTCCTGTTAGATATTTCAACCAGAATTTGGGGAACTTGTCATGCCCAGGTGCCTTCCAGTTGCTTAGTTTTTGCAGTGCCTGGGTGACCTCTTCAGTTGTTATGGGGGTCCAAAGTTGTTCAGATGCCGAGTTTGTTATTTTCATACTCCTTTTTTTTGGCTGTTCTTTCGCCGACCATATTTCTTTCCAGAATTCTTCCAATTCTTCTGCCGTTGGTGCTGCAGTGACTTCTATTTTATTTTTGCCCAGTTCTTGGTAGAACTTTTTGGGGTCGGAGTTGAACTTTTTGTTCTGTTCAAAGAAGCGTTGGCGTTTCTCGTACCGGCGGATCCTTTGAGCTTTGGCAAGGATATCTTGCTTCAGCTTTTCTTTTATCTCGGCAAATCTTTTTCTGTGATGTTATATTTGCGGAGCATTTTTGTTCTCTTTTTGTTGCTCAGTAGCGTTGCTTGTTTGCTGATTTCATTAAGAATCGACAGGTCTTTTCTAATTTTTTAAATTTTGTTTTGGATGTTATTTATCCACAGGGTTTGTTTGGGTGGTGGTACTCCTGTTTGGGCGGGTTTGGGTGAGTATCCAGCTTCTTTTGTGGCTGCAGTGGCTGCTGCGTATATCAAGTCATTTAGTTCAGTGATATCACTTTTTTTTGTTTCAGTGGCTAGTTCAGTGACGGCTAGGTTTATGTTGTTTATAATTGGTGTTGTTATTGCGTTTATTTTTATTCTTGGGAGGTATGGTCGGTGGTCCATTTTGAGCTCTGTGGTTTTTAGTTCTTTGATTATTTTTTTTTTTTTTTATATTATCATAATCATTAGGCTCCCCTTCGTTGTTTACATCGTGTTTGTTGGGAATGTTGCGTTTGTCTTCGTGTTTTACAGTTTCAGTGTTTATATTATTGGGCATTGTTGTGTGGCTTCTATCTACATTTTCCTGGTGTATTTTTTCTTTTAAATGTTCTATTTCTATTTCTGATATTTTTTTGGCTTTGAGAATGTATCTTCGTACGTTAGCTAATTTATTAGGGTTTATTGCTGTATCCAAGTCTATATCTCTATTATTTTCCTTCCATATTTTATATGTATGTGTTGTTGTATTTTCATTTTGTGGGTAGAGCATTGCTGTGAAGTATGCGTGTAAGATAGAAATGTATTCCTCACGTGTCCATTTACGTCTTTTGGGTTTTAATTGCGGGGCATGAGGTACAACGTCCGGCCCATTATTTTGACGGTCGTCATTTTCGTAGGGTACCGGTCCGTGTCCGTTTATTTCTGTTGTCACATTATTTCGCACGTGTAGTTTTTCGTACATTTTTTGTTGTAGGTTTAATGTACGTACCGCTCGATTGTTATTCTTGGGTTGAATAGTATCGGTGGCATTTAATTTCTTCGTAGTTCCTTTGTACATGGTGTTTGAGGTCGGGGATGATCGTGTTGTTCCACGCATGTTTACATGTGTTGTGTTAGAGGTGGAGATAATATCGAGTCAAAATACATCATTTCGTTTCGAAAATAGTAATAAATTTCAATTCGTATTACTTACTCGGATATAGTCCAATTCTTTGTTAGTAAATCTTTGGCTCCATAGGGTGTCCTTGTTTTCGATGTTTGTGGATAGATTTCGGAGCTCTGTATTTTCCTTCTTACATCTTAAACGTCCCCGGTGTCTTATTATTATTATTATTATATTATTATTATTATTATTATTTTATTATTATTATTATTATTATTATTATTATTATTATTATTAATATTATTATTATATTATTATTATTATTATTATATTATTATTTATTATTATTATTATTATTATTATTATTATTATTATTATTATTAATTATTGTTTTTACACATCTTCTAACGCTGGAGAAGTACTACTATATTACATACGTATATATATATATATTTATATATATATATATATATATATGTAAAAGTAAAAAAACATACAAACTGGTACAAGAACGTGAAACATTTAGAAGACGACACAAAAAACACGGACGGGACTTTCGAAGCCCTCAGTCATCAGTCAAGAACCGGATCATCTTCGCAATTTCAGCTGATTAATCTTGAGATTGCTCCGATCTGGGCAGCCCCCAAGGGAAATCTAAGCCAAGCGCATTAGATTCCTTGGAACAAAGCCTCGAAAGTATACAACACAGGGACGGAAAACGGACGATGTTACACGAATAAAAATACAAAAATACGTAAAAACAATAATGATAGCACGAATAAGAATACAAAATACGTAAAAACAATAATAACAAAACCAGGACGTCAGGACAAGCGCCTTTTCGACGGGACGAGTTAAATTTAGGGCTGGCTATGGAAGAGTGCCTTTAGGCCACGGAGAACAAACAAATACGTGTTGCCACAATGACTACTGGATGCGAAAAAAGCAGTAGTCGCTGGCTGGTCACGTGAGCACAAAAGAGAGGAGAAAGGGACAGATGAAGAGAGAAAGAAGGGGAACAAGGGAGAAGAAAGAGAGGGAAAGAGACAGGTCTCGTGGGGTGTAAGGTGTGAGAGGCAGAGAAATGTGGGAGAGGGGCGACGGAGGAAGAGAGAAAGAAAGAAGGGGAACAAGGGAGGAGAAGAAAGAGAGGGAAAGAGACAGATCAAGGGGAGTGCAAAGGGTGAAGGCAGAGAAATGTAGGAGAGGGGGGAAAGAGACAGTGTAGTAGACTCGTACCAATGTTAGAGAGTAATATACTTACGTATAGGGTCAAAAAGTGGGTACGTAGCCGCCATGTATATATGTAAAAGTAAAAAAATATACAAATGGGACAAGATATATATATATATATATATATATATATATATATATATATATATATATATATATATGCCTATATATGTGTGTGTGCATGTTTGAGTCTGTTTGTACCCTCACCACCCGAGCAACGTGGAAAAATGTGACCGGAAAGTTTCGGAACAAGTTATTACACTTGGAAAAGTTCAGGACACCTTATTACATCTGGTAAAGTACAGAACAAGAAAAGTTTTTCTTAAAATATTGCAGCTAAGGATAGAATTTGAATATTAAAAATATTTTATTTTAATTTACAATATAACATTATAACTAAAAATTGGTACCATCAATTTTTAAAGTAATGAATCACTAGAATAGGTGAAGAACGAGAGCCAGCTATGCCAATATAGCCAAAGTTTTATGCAAAATGGAATCGTATATATGGTAGGTAAATTCATTATGTAAAAAATAGGCATTGGGTTACAACTCAAAATGTGAA
The DNA here is from genome assembly GCF_006345805.1 of Octopus sinensis. Classification (NCBI taxonomy): domain Eukaryota; kingdom Metazoa; phylum Mollusca; class Cephalopoda; order Octopoda; family Octopodidae; genus Octopus; species Octopus sinensis. The sequence goes on from NC_043001.1 coordinate 69,991,270, forward strand.
GACTTGGCAATAACTTAGGCAATAACTCAAGCAAATTTTACCGTGAAACTGTTGTTATATGCAGATTTCAATGTAATATTTAACTTTGTTTTGTATGTAGTACTATTATTTTTTGTAACCTAATTTTCCAGGTCTATAATATTAAGAATACTATCTCTCTGTCCGTCAAGTTGAGGCTGCCATTTTGGAAGGTCAACGCATAATTATTCGCCAAATAGCCCATAAGGTCAAGATTTGTACCGGGTCTGTGGAAACTATCATTCATGATCATTTGCATATGCAAAAGGTGTCTGCCAGATGGATTTCCAGGTTGCTCACACCTTTCCAGAAGCAAGAACGCGTCGAGTGCTCGAGGATGAATTTGGAGATGTGCCAAGAAGATGAGTCAAAATTTTTCAAAAGACTGATCACACAGGATAAAACCTGGGTCCATCACTATGATCCATAGACCAAAGCCCAGTCAATGCAGTGAAAGCACCGTGACTCACCTCCTCCAAAGAAGGCAAGGATGCAGCCCTCCGCTGACAAGGTTATGCTCACTGTCTTCTGGGACCAGGACGGAGTAGTGATGACAGATTTCCTGGTAAAGGGTACCACAATTACAGGAGCCTATTATGCTTCACTTTTGAGGAAATTAAGAGAAGCTATCAAAATCAAGAGGCGGGGCAAGATCAGCGAAGGCATCCTCCTCCTGCAGGACAACGCTCCGGTCCACAACTCGCGTGTCGCCAGATCAGAAGCACAGGCGTGCAGCTATGAACTCCTCCACTTGCACCCTCTGATTTTCACCTCTTCCCAGCCATGAAGTTGATTTTGAAAGGAAAGCGTTTCCCAGATGATGCAGCCTTGATTTCTGAAGTCACGTCGTGGTTGGAGGACCAAGCTGGGGTCTTCTACAAAAACGGTCTCCAGAGCTGTATCAAACGATGGGAGAAATGCATAACTCTGGGTAGTTCCTATGTAGGGAAAGACTAATAACTGTGCCAAGTGTCGTTGCTCTACTGCCATGGGAAGTGGGTCAGGGGCATTACCTATTGAACGCCCCTCGTATATGTATGGACGATATGTATGCGAATATATTCGTTGCTAAAGTAGTCTTGATAGAGTAATACTTGTTATAGAAAGTTTGTGAAAAACGTACACTGGTCTACGAATATCATCAAACTGTAGCAGAAATGTAAATGTTGTTATACTTCATGAGCAACTAATACCAAGTTTGGCATCCATTGCTCATTAAAACCTGCCCTTCTCATATATATAAACAGCAAATATGAAATTTAATGATATGTGCAAGGGAATTAAATAGTCACTAAGCACTAATCATTGAAATATCTGTGTGTGCAATTATATGTAACAAGATGGTGTACACTGGAACATAGAAAAGCCATCGCTACGAAAACGTTCGGGGAGAAATTCTACCTATAGGCAAAGTGTAAGAAAATCATAGTCCACACTACTTCTATGTTGATATATTTGCTGATATATTTTCATCTAAATGTTGTTACATGTGAAGGAAGGTGACCTGCAGCAGATATCCAACTATTGGGTAATTAGGCTCATTACTCATGGGGCAAGGCTTTTTAATATGCTTCTGATAGAAAGAACCCTAGATGCATTGAACAAATTCACACGTTGAGGAGAATACTGGAGACCTGCTTTGTGTCTCCAAATAGTTTGCGGTATTTATAGACTTTCGAAAAGTATTCAACAGCTTCAACAGAACTTCTATGCTTACGATTCTCAAAACGATAGACATACCATGGAAGTAACATCGGCAGTTAGATGTCTTTATGAACATCAAACATCATATACACTTGCTAATGGAAAACAGGCACTTGCCATCCCACCAGAGCGTGGAATGTTGCAAGGTGATACCTTAGCAACTTCGTGGTCATGGATCATGTGATGAAAGCTGCAGTGCATACGGAGGATGGGATTCACATATCAGTGTCACATAAGTTGGCGTGTCTCACATTTGTAAATGATATTGTCCTATTGCTTCCAGCCTTATAAAATCACAGAACTCCTTGGATCTTGTCATGCGAGATGCAAAGACTATAGGGCTAGAAATAAACGAACCGAAGATAGAGAACATCACCATTAATATAAACACTGACGAAACAAAATGTATCCTGGCAAATAGCAAGCAGCTATCACGAGTTCATAAATTTACTTATCATGCATCGACTGTAACTGATCTCCCTCACAACTCAAACAGTGGCATCATAGACAGAAGGAGAGCGGCATGTAGAGCAATGTCGTAGCTTCAACACCTTTGGTCGTCTCTCATCAACACATCAACGAAGATAAAGATGTACAAAAGCCTGTCTTGTGATTTTTACATATGGCTATGAGACATGGGTAGCAAATACGAATGGATAAAGAGTATTGGTGAACACTTTTCACGTGAGAAATCTGAGGAAAATATATCAGATATCCTATAACGACCAGCTTTCCAATTACACATGGTACCAAATGGTTGATCTAAAGCAAACAAGCACAAGGATAAAGGAACGCCGATTAAGATGGAAAGGTCACCAACCGTGACACCTACCCTATGAATGATATCAACAGAGACTGCTGCTTAACAACCTACCAGGTGCAATACGCGAGAGGAAACGAGCAGATACGACATAGCACCGTACGATTCGTGCAGACTATGGGATGTTGCTCAATAAAATACTTCTAGTGACTGAAGATGGATATGAGTGGAAAGCTTTGATAAACTATGTCTGCCGTTTTTACTTATCTATATATATAAAACTGTAGTTGTGTGAGTGTCTGTCCCCTTCGATTTAGATTCCTAACTACTCCCACATTTTGCGGTGCAGTTTAACCAAATTCGGGTATCTTATAGTCGTGATTCATATCGAGCCCGTCTGAGTATTAGCGCGCGTCTACGATGAGTCTACGATTTAAAAAATAATTTAACATAATTTTTTATTCCATTTTAATGCATAATTTTTCGTGTGTCGATGGCGGCGGAGTTGGCGTCCATGGTCACACCTGCACCTGTTTGCTTCTCCCCCTTCTTCCCTCCCTCGTGAAGCTCTGGGGAAGGGAGTGTAAGGAAATCAACGTCGTAAAGCGTTGTCAAGGAGACCAGCGTTCTTTTAGAACAACGACTTCATGGCTTGAAGACACCAAAACAGAAATGGCTAAGAAAGCCCGAATTGGCATCTATAAGGGAAGTAACTCTCTAAAAATGCTTATATAGTTATTTCCCTTACAAACCCGAGCAACGCCGGGCGATACTGCTAGTTATTCATATTTCTTTGTTGAAATTTGAATAATAAATATTGATTAATCGACATGTCAAAAGATACAATAGTCCAGGTTTATATTATGTTTGAAAATTTTCATTTCTGTGTGAAGTAAGTACTAAATTTACGTTTTAATTTATATATTTTCTCCTAAATTTAAATTCATATGCACAGCATAAAACAGAACGCATTCTTACAGAAATCTGCATTTTTTCTGCAACTCTTCTAGTAGAGACGGTATGTTGGGCTCTCTTGTTTGACTTATGGAAACCTATTTCCTTGTCTGTTCAACACCAGTAATCCTGACAAACAGTCAGTGAGGCTCCAAGAAAAGCGAATGACATTGAAAACTGACTGGCATATTTAATGGCAAGAGTTACACCGGTAGCTTCGATCAGATGGGGAAGAAATTTACGGCTGAATATATTATCATCTAATATGCTTAGATGATACGTAAAATTTTTACGAATCTCTAAGGATGTTGGACCACAAATACTGCGCATCTCTGAAGTTTAAATAAATAATTAAAACTCATTTTAAATTCATATTTTTTAAAAGTGAGAACACGGTTCAAATAATATCAAAGCTGGAACTCCATTCATTGTCTCATTGTTTAGCATTGAAATTTGTATGAAATTGTGCTATAAGTATCTTTAAACTGTAGTGACAGTTATAATTCATAACGAAATATATGGGCATACAAACACAGTATCTCTTGGGAAAGCTACTGCCATTGAAATTTTTCATATCAAAAATAAGTACAAAAAGCCTATACACCATTTCAAATAACATGGAAGATGAAGAACATGTTTTCTATAACACGTGCTTTGGTAAGTCAGGGAAAATGAAACAATGGTGACTATTTCTAGATTTAGTAATGGTAACATCAATTTTTTATCTCTTATCATTTACTTCTTTCAATCATTAGACTGTGGCCATGCTGCTGGGGCTTTGCTTTGTAGGGTTTTAGACGAACAGATCGACCCTAAAACTTATTTCTAAAAGCTCAGTACTTATTCAATCGGTAATTTTTTGCCGAACCGCCAGCTTACGTGTATTATATAAACACATCAACATCGGTTGTCAAGTGGTGATAGGGAGAAATACAGATACAAAGACGAACATGCACACACACATACATACATACGTACACACATACAAACATACATACATACATGCATATATATATATATATATATATATATATATATATATATATATATATATATATAATATATATATATATATATATATATATATATATGTATATATTTATGGCTTCTTAGTGATTTAGTCTGTGCAAGTATATAGTAGAAGACACCTGCCCAAGATGCCACGCAGTCGGATTGGACTTGTAACCATGTGGCTGGGAATTAAACTTGTTACCACGCAGCAAACCCTGCGAAATTTACACTTTTTTGCCGAAAAGATAGAGACACGCCCGAAATTTTATTCATAAAAATATATACAAAATGCAAGACAATGGGTATTTTTCTCAGTGTCTATCACAAAAGTTCCTCCTATGTTTCATACTGTTAACTACAAAAACATACATAAATTGCCAGTAACGACAAAGTACTGTGTTCTGGAAACGAACTCGCGATTAATGATTTTTATGCATTGGTTGGATTTTTCCAAGCAGCGTTCAAAAGAAACAACGAGTCGTTAAAGCAATAAACAGAATGATCAAAGAATATTACAAAAATATATTAAAATATAGTTCCTAGAAGTAATGTAGTAGGTAATTGTAAATTATAAAGGTGACAGTACAACTGAAATATATATATATATATATATGTATAAAGATATTATTATTAATAAGTAATAAGAACAATAATATAAGTGGCCACCAAGTATTAAATCCCAAAAGCCAGATTTATAAATCTATAATTAATTATTAATTATAATTCAGGGTACACGAAGTACCAGCTTTGCAAAAGAATAAGAGGCGAAAAATATTCAAATACACCACAATTTCACTGAAATGTCAACAGGCTGATGAAAATCGAGAAACGAGTAAATGAGTTAACCTACCATTGCGGTTGTAAAACGCAAATGAAAATCGCAGATATACTTATGTCACATGATTTCAAACTTTGAAATATTTCTCTTAAGTTCTGATCAGTAGGTGTCACTGCCAAGTTTCAAGTCTATTATTGTTTTTATTATGTAATAATAATAATAATAATACTAATGATAATAATAATAATAAATAATAATAATAATAATAATAATAATAATAATAATAATAATAATAATAATAATAATAATAGTAATAATAATAATAATACCTTTATGCATTTATGTATAATTATACACTGATATCATCTGAATTTGGCGCTGGTCTTTCAACGATTTCGACAGGCATTACAAAGCGAGTATAAATTTAACCCTTGGCAGTGAGATCTACGGACGAGAACAAAGAGAAAAATCTCAAAGTTCGAAATCAGGTGATATAAGTATATCTGCGATTTTTATTTCGGTTCTTCAACCTCAATGGTAGGTTAACGTTTTTACTCGTTCCTTGATTTTTGCCAGCCTGTTGAATTTTCATTGAAATTTTATCTTATTTGAGTATTTTGCGACTCTTATTTGTAGCAACGCTAGTACCTCGTGTACCCTCAATTATAATTAATAATACACACACATATACACACATATACATACATACATGCATACATACATACAAAGAGTAATTTGTGTGCTTAGAATATGTAGAAGCTTGAAATGCAATCACTGAGAAAGAGGGAGAAAATATTATGAGTTTTCGTTTCATATAAACTGTATAAAAACTGACGATGATAAGTCATTATAAAAATAAATATATATTCCTGGAGAATGACGTAAGTTTCCATTACTGATAGAAGATTTCGCAATTTTTAGAGGTACATTAATCCCAAGCGTTGAAAATTTTGTTGCAAATTTCAGCATCGTTGAAAATTTATAGATTTCCAATGTTTAATAATATTAAATCATGATGTTCTGCTTCAACAACTGTGTGTGTGTGTGTTTGTGCGGGTGTGTGCGCGTGTATGTATTACTCCTTTTCCCTCTCTTTATTTTCGTGTTAGCAACTTTTTTCGCATTCCTTTCATCCTTTGTACTGCCACCGTTTAAATCACTGTTTAGCCATTTTTTCTTCAATCGTTGACGCTATCGATTTCCACGAACCAATAAAACTACATATAAACTTTTCCAAGATGTTGTGACTTTATAGCGGAAACAAAAATACACGAATGTACATATATGTAATTTACCAAAACATAATGCCCCCTGGAATTCACAAACGTATAAATGAACCCTCAGCTGATATGTATATATATATATATATTATATATATATATATTTACAAACATACATACATACGTACATATATAGATATATGTACATATATACATATATATATATATATGGAGAGAGAGAGAGTGTGTGTATGTGTGGGGGGGACAGAGAGATAAATAGATAGAAAGAGAGAGAGTTGTTGACAAAGTATTTACACGTTTTAGTGCACTGAATTCTGAATGCAATTTCTCTTTAATATATTACTAGACTATATGATAGTATTCCAGAATGTTCTGATGTTCGCATTTATTACATTAGGTCACCTATTGATGTGAGGTGTAGAATTTATAAAACATTCTAAATTAGGAATAAAACGCTGCATGTGAACATTCAGTTTAAATGAATATAAAATTTCAGATATATTACAAACTCATTGTTACACTTCTGTAAAGCATATGGCACTATGAACTTCGTGGATGTGCTATATGAAAGTTAATTCTTAATATATAACGTTCTGGTAATTTCTAAAAGATAATATTTCAGTAAATATACGAATATGAAGTTAATATATTTGGACCATGGACGATGTTGCGCATGAGGTAATATTTATACCCATTTAAACGTGGATGTTCTGTTGGAACAAAATTTTGCGAGGGGATTAATATTCGCAGTATTAATGCGTCCTGTGTGGCTAATATATATTCTTTTTCTAGTTAACTGACTGATAGTACCTGTTTTGGTCTCAGATGTTGTTGACGGGGGTTGTATCACCACTGTCTCTAGAGATCGAGTGTCCATCACTGATACAACCAAACAAGGTCGAAATCACGCGATCTGCCTAACTTTCTCACCTCATATCCTGGGAGAAGTGCTTCAATTCTTATGGTGTCTCCCAGTAGCTCATCCGCTTCACCGAGTCCATCTTCTTTGTGTAGTGGCACTGTATGGCCTCAAGTTCTGCCACCAATTTGTGGCCATCACAGTTGGGAGTAATAAAGATGACCGAAGAAGAATATCCTCCATAGGAGTAGAAAGAGAACCTTATTTTTGGTTCTGTATGATCTAAGGTTCCATTGAGCTACTCGCCTGCACAATTTTACCATTCTTTGCAATATGCACATGGTATGTTGCAACGCTATTCATGTGGATTCCCGGGTTACGCACCGATGCTAACTATGGGATTGTACTGTCCCCTGGCCCTGTGTATTCCGATTGTAGTCTGTCTGTTGGACGATAGCGGAGTGCTTGAAACTTATCAGCATTGAACTGCATGTTATGTTTATCAGCACATTTATATATTTCATGTAATTAGTTAAATACACACACACACACACACACACACACACACACACACACACAACACACACACACACACACACACACACACACACACACACACACACACACACATATATATATATATATATATATATATAATTAATCAGTTCTATTTCAAGATTTCTTGCCAATAGAGAAAGAACCGGTTTCTAACCTAGATCCAAGGCTCTTTGAATAGAATTTCAACATTAACAACAGGGATTTGATACTACATTGAAAGTCAATTTGGGTCGATGCTAAACAACTGTCGCCTTGTTTTTTGCTTAACGTAGTGGCGGTATATGTCACTGTTTATGTGGAAATTATGCGTGCTTGTTAGTAGTTTTCGGCGTTTCACATTAATGGATCGGATCTCATCAATCGTCCAATCAAGCACCGGCATTTCTGACTGCTTCTTCTGACACATGGAGATTTTTTGCAATTTACCTCATGGAATTTCTGGGATTGCAATCAATGGTCTGTTGAACTTGCTGGATACATTCAGTTGTTCCGATAATTTCAGAGCGTTTAGAATGCTTTTTATACTTTGATACTGGTGATACGTATCTATCTACAGTCTCTAGCTCCATAAAAAACTTTCCAGATGAAAGATCTTGCAACTTTTAAAAATCGAAATATTTCTAAATCGCTATGCTCAGCCTTTATAACCACAATAACTTTTCTTCATTTCTTGAGTAAGGTGAGGGTCTGCCAATATTATTTTCTGAAACAAAGATTATACAGAGTTTTAAAAAAATGCAGCAATGACCCCAAATAGGTATGTCCTCAAATACCTTACGCAACCT
>NC_043001.1:70004937-70017437 GCF_006345805.1 Octopus sinensis
TTCTTCACAATGCCTGATAGAGGCCGTGAAGCTTGAACGAAGAAATCGAATGTGCAGGTTTTGTGTACTACGTAAAATATTCGAAGAATCTCTGAAAGCCATTTGGAAGGACTAAAAAAATCCAATCCAAACCAGGAAAGCATATTGTTGTTTACTGTGTCCGGTTGGCACACTGAAGTTTCCGAAACTAACGCTGCTATAAGTGAACAACAGTGTCTGCAACAAATACGTCTCTACTAGAAGGGGCCTGACTATTACCCGAATCACTACATTATCTGCAGTTGGCGTTGTGAGCAAAACATACATTAAAACATCAGAAACAACGACACGGCAGTGACTTATGGGGAAATTAGATGTGTTGCCCTTCTTGCAGCATGTCAACAACGGGTATCCATTGCAACATGGTAAAAGAAACATTGTGCCTTGATATATATTATGGAACATTAATTTATGAATTCACTGATATTGCGGAATATTTCCTCGAATTGTAGAAAGCATGTCTATGAAGAAAAATCCACTGCACCATGTCTTTCTACGGTACATATATTTCTTTCATTGTAGATTATCAATCCAGTAGCAGACGACATTACTTACAAAAGGATAGCTTTATACTCAACTTTCAATATATTCTTAGCCATGAAAATTTTTTGATAGACTTGACAAATTCTCTATCACAACCCATGATCATGCCCTTGGATTTGTTTTTTTTCTTTTGTGAAAATCTAATGGTTTGTTAACAGAGGAAAGATTAACTGATAGCGGATGGAAAAATCTCCTCTTTACATGTTTCTGATTGGCTGAATCTCAGGAGGATGATTCGTATCTTTGTAAATAGTTTGCAAGTAGTTATGTAATAATGACAGGAAATCTTTACAATGCAGGTGGACAGCAACACGTCTCTTAGGAAATATAGTTATAACAATATACCTATCAATATTCCGCTAGTTAGTTTCCATGGTTTTGTGTACTTGCTAAGCTTAACGGGGAAATAACGAAGTTAAAAATACGATATCCAAATAGGGTAGCTTCAGTGACCAACTTAGTTCCTCTGCGATAGATTTCTATGCAACGTTAATTGGGAATCTAATATTTTCATTTACATTATCAATCATATGTTATTGGCTCTCCTTTTAACTATCAGATACACTTGGAAATAACAAATGGCGAATGTCTTTAGCGTTGAGTAATGTTCTCACCAACTTTGAATACGTAATTCAAAATCTATTCAGAGGTTGTTGACATTTGCAAAGGAAAGCCTTGCAGCACTAAATGCCATCAGAATAAATGTTCAACTCAATCGTATCGCTATTCAGACAGCCAAGAGCATGTATTATTCTGGGTAGCGTTTAAGTTAACTTCTCAAACAATAACAACTATCGAAAGCATATTCTATAAATATCTCATTAAACTTCCATATGCTTTGGAAATACGGAAGCAATTTCCAGAATTTAGGTGTCGATTTACAATCCAATACATTAAAATACTGAACAATTGCATTGACTTTACAATGATTACTAATTGTAATCAATTGAAGATGAACAACAAGCCTTCAATAGACCAATACAATACAGATGTCTAATTACTGACAGGTACAAAATACTATTTCTTATATGAAGTTAATCATTGAAATATTATTTTATTTTTCAATTATGTATATTTAGAATTTTCATATACATATATATATATATTAGAGTATATATATTAATTAATTATTTACTGTTCTATTATATTTTTAAGCTGATGAGCGACTATATTTATATGCAAGTGATTTCTCTACTACTATAATCATTTCTTAAATATAGCAGCGAAACAGGTGTCGTTTTTCTACCTATTATATACATTATATTATTTTTGTAATTTACATAATCTTTACTTTGTAATTGTTATTTTAATTTAACTTTTCTATTATATGTAATTTTCTAGATGGTGTAAATGAATAATTCATTTTGAATTGATAAAATGTGTTTTTTCTAATATTTTATATATATATATATATATATATATATATATATATATACGTTGCCTCTACATTCTACACTCAACTCACCTACGTTGTCACTAGGATCTGATCCCACGTAACCGCGACAACCTTTAGTACTTGAGTATATTATATAATATATATATATTATATATATATATATATATACATATATATATATATGAATAAAAATGGAGTTAACGCAGAATTTTCAGTTTTGCTGCCCTGGTGACTATTTATTTATTTTTCCGTGTTAATTGTTAACAAGGTAAAAATACACTCATCTATTTATATATATATATTCATACATATATAAATATATATACACACATGCGTTCGCCACCACAACCTCGTTTAGGCTTACCAGCTCTTCTTGTTTGTTTAAACTGTCCTGTTTGTATTACCTGTTTTACCTCTCCACAAATTTTATTTAATTTGCTTTACAGGAACAACTGTTTTAATGAAAGCGTATATTGTTATTAAATGCTCGAAATACAAGACTAGAAAAACAGCCAACAAACGATGAAGTGTTTTTCGTTGTTCGAAAGAATTGCTCATGTTCCAAGTACTCGTGCTTCATATTTTTTGTTTGTTGTACACATTTCGTGATGTCCTGTGCCCACATAAGCATATATATATATATACGTATACATGTAAATTTGTACATATATGTATGTATATACGCATATACACACACACACACACACACCACACACACACACACACATATATATATATATATATATATATATATATATATATATAATATATATCTACATATATTATTTATTATGTATATATATATATATATATACATATATTATTTAGACTGTCTAAATTATCTGCCAATGTCGACATCTATAACCAAAAGGCAGACTTCTATAACGCGGCCTTGTTAAAGGCCGGTTATAAGGAGAAAGTGTCATACATCGATTCAGCTCATTCTAAACCAACATATGCTTCTCCAGATAGAAAAGTTACTCGTAATAGGAATAGTGATTTTAATTCTAATAGTGCCAGCAACCCTGTACATAACAAATTCTTTACGGACTAGGGAAGGCAAGCGCCATTCAACCCCAAATTTCCAACCCAGAAATTTTCCCCTTTCTTTCACAAATAACACTAAGTACAATTCAAAGGCCACAAAAACAGTATCTGGTTCGTAATACCTTTCGGAAAACAAATTAAATCGAACCTTCCCTTGCAGTTCCGTGAAGCCGTTGCTAGGAACTTCCCCAGAAATTCTAGATATCATTCTATTATCAATTCCCACAGTTAGAATCGCTTTCGCTAACACTAGAAATTTTTCACAAATTATATCTTCTCACAATACCAAGCTGTTAAACAAAGATTCTTCACCTGGGAGTTCCAACACTAATCTTGCTAATTCCAACCCATCATACAATCATAATAATAGGAATAGTATTAATAGTAATAGCATTGGTAGCAGCGATAGTGTTAACAATGATAATATTAATAATAGTATTAGTCGTGTTAATAACAATGGTAATGTTGATGGTAATAACAATAACGGTATTATTCTTGGTGGTATTACTGGTTGTATTGCCATTGATAATACTAATAATAAGAGGAATAGTGTAGTTGTTGGCGCTAATAATAATAGTAACAACAATCATAGCAATAAAAACTTCGTTTCCATCTCGGAGGACAACCCAACAGAATTAAATTTTTGTCTAGTAATTCTAAGATTAAGAATTCTATTTACCAGTGTAGAATTTCTTCCGGTACCGATGTCTTCTTCTATATAGGAGCGTCCACTTCCCAGTTATCCAAGAGAATTTCAAACCATTATTCAACATTCAGGGATAGTAAAAAACGACATAGCACAGGGTAAGTAAATTAGTTTGGCGTCTTAAAGACAACAATATAAATTTCAAGTTAGATTGGTTCATACTGTCTGTATCCTTTCCTTTTGATAAGGGCAGGAGATTTTGTAACATTTGCAACTCTGAACTCTTCCATATTCTCTTCTCTAAGGTTCCCCTTGTAAACACACTCATAGAAAAATCATACAAATGTAAATACTGGCAGAAACATACTTTCTACTCATATAGATGATAACGATAGTCACTGTGGTTTGAACAATTAGCTTAACGTGCACTCCACTTCAATAGCGAAATTCTTTCCTAAGCCTTCGAACATTCTTTCAATCAACGTACCCTTCCCTCTCCACTTGTTTCCTACCTATTATTCCTTTAACCCTTCTCTTCCTACTATCTATCTTTGACGTCAATTCTTCTAACGGTTTTTTAAAAAACACTCATTATCGTTTTGTTTACCATGTAGGCAGTCATCGAAATTTTTGTTTGTCTTGTTGTCGAGAGAGGCTCCCTTTCTTTCCTGATGAGAAGATTGCATAATGCACCCTTTATTCCTTTGGAATGAAACCATGTTGTCTTCGAAACATATGTCGAGAGTAAAGGAATTTAGTTAACATCTTCGTTCGACTCCATTCTTTCATTTATTCATATACAACACACAAATTTCTGCACATGAATCCGGAGTTTCTGCCCTTGGACAGGTCGCTTCAACCGTGTTTCTGACGTGAATTTGCTACCCTGGTTTCGGTTCAACGACTTTTCCATGCTGACGATAAACATAGAATAATTCATTCACCTATTTATATATATATATAATATATATATATATATATAATATATATATCTATATATAATATATATATATATATGGTGGTGTCGACCTTCGTTCAGACACTGACCATGTTTTGCACCTAGAGAGTTACCCTCTGAGGCACAAGTCTGGGCAAGGTTGTTATATGGAAGACCAGCAGTCTCCCATGCATACCGGCCTCCCCTCTCCACGTCACCGATGTTGTCCAAGGGAAACGCAAGGGCCGATACAGCTTGGCACCTGTGACGTCGCAACTCATTTCTATAGCTGAGTTACTGGAGCAACGTGAAATTAATTGTCTTGCTCAAGAACACAACACGCAGCCCGGTTCGGGATTCGAGCTCTAACCATTGAGCCACGCGCCTCACATATATATATATATATATATAATATATAATATATATAATATATATATATAACTACGTATATACATGTAATACATACATGAAAAAATCTAACAACATACATTACAGGTTGTCCCAAAAGACACTAATGAGTTTCAATTTATAATAACTTCCTTAATGTTATAAACAAACGCATGAAATTTTGATAAAGTTTTACATAATGAAAATTAATATGCACAAGTCAAATCCCGCAATACTACTAGTTCACATATGATAAATGACATCGCTTAAATGGCAACCATTTTCGGCTTCGCACACCCGTGCTCTTTCCAAAATTTGCACCAAGGCACTCTCGAAATTTTCAGACTCCACTTCTCTGATGTCTCTATTAATGTTCTACTTCAGTGGCACCAAGGTTTCCGTTTTGTTAACGTAAATCCTCTCTTTCAGGTATCCCCACAAGAAAAACATTTAATGAAGTTATTATAGATTAAAATTAATCAGTGACTTTTGGGATACCCTGTATATACATCGATGCAAGCCATAATATACACATTTTCATATGACGGTATTCATTCTCAGTTTTACTTCATTCCCTATTTTGCAATGTATCTTGGTCATGTTCATATTTTTACGATAGGAAATATGGAATTATAGCAATATGAAAATATATTCGCTGTTTTCACTTAGTTTCCTGACAGTCACTCTCACTCTCTGTATGATGTATGTACACACACACACACACACACACACACACACATAGATATATGCATACATACACACACAACATATATATATATAGGGAGATAGAGATGCGAAGGGGTAGACAGGCAGACGGACAAACAGACAAATAAATGGACAGATACACAGATACTTAGATACGTATAATGCAGTTCATGCATATAGGTATACGCACTATTTTGCATTCATGCATACGTGTATGACTATGCATAGAAAATCATCCGTTCACACATAAAAATGCATATTCATGTGTGTGAGGGTATATATGTGTGTGTATTCGTGCATGTTTACAAGATTGTGGGTACATTTGTACTTGCATGTGTGGATGTAAGCATTTTGACTGATATATACGTAAACGTATTGCATGCCAAACGTCTTAAAGGTTTTGCATATTTTGACAGGACTATTGATGGTTTGTAGATGTAATCTGTTCATTATTCCTGATTTCAAATTCTCCGATCAGTTATTCACATAGCCTTGTTTATATGTTAGCACATAGTTATATTTGTATGAACACATGTCGGTGTACCTGTATGTATTTCAGTAAGTATCAATGAATTTAGACATATATTTATTTAAACAAGTGTATTTAAACATATATGTGTGTGTTTGTGCGTGCATGTGTGAGCGTGTGTGTGGTTTTTGTGTGTGTCTCTACATTACTCGAAGCACATAAGCGTTTGCATGCATATACGCGTGTACTATTATCTACCTGGAAATCATGCACAGCACTTTATACACTAAATATGATATCGATGGAATCATTAAGATCAAGATGTAATCCAACTTAATTAGTGATGATACAACCGATAATATTCATGTCAATTAATATAACCAATAGATCATATCACAGAATCAATAGATAGAAATCGACTCCTGCTTTTAAGAAGAAACTAAGAAAATTCTTTTGTTTATATTTGTTATTTCTTCAACAATTCGAAAAACTAATAAATATTTACCAATGTTTTTTCTTTATTGCATTAAACACGAATGTGGAAAAAGTGAGAAGGAGAAATTATTACATAAAACATAAATCTTAGAATTTTGAGCATTTTGGGACAGCAACGTTTAAATGTACGAATGTGTACCTTTACAAAAATCATTGTGATTTTATTGAAAGCATGATGTAAGAGCTGATGCTCCATTTTAAGTATTGAACTATGTGGGAAATTTCGCTAAAAAACTCATTTCGGTAAAATAAGTTAAAATTAGAGACCGTAATACAATGTAAAACACAAAATGCATGTCTGTGTAATTTGAAAGGACTGAGAGTGACAGAGAGAGGGGGAGGGGAAGGGAGAGAGAGATGGAGAGAGGGAGGGCAAGGGATATATGGAGAGGGGGGGAAAGGGAGAGAGATGGAGGGGGGAAGGAAAGGGAGAGAAAGAAAGAGAGAAAGAAAGACAGGGAGAGCGTGTATGAGAAAGAGAGAGGCTATGTGTGCCTTTCTTTGTGAGTATATCTGCAGAAAATGAGAGTGTGCGTGCGTGCTTATGTTTGAAAGAGAGACAACGTTTTTTTCCCAGGAGAGAGGGAACGTATTTCTGCTGTATGTGTGTGTGTGTGTTTGTGTGTGTGTGTGTGTGTGTGTGTGTGTGTGTGTGGTGTGTGTGTGTGTATGATTGAAGTGTTTGTGTGTCTGTAAGACAGTACTTCTAATACTAATGCAATTCAGTATTCACTACCTCCGCAAAAAATGCAGCACACACAACCCCACTAGCACAAAGGTGCCACAGATGATGTAATGGTAAGTCGCTTGAGTCTTTCAGATGTCGAAAAATAACAGTGACGACAGCGATAGTGAAGAACGTTACTTTACGTCAGTTTATGAGAGGAAAATTAAGCTGGACATGTAAGGGAAGGCCTCTCACTCTGCAGTGGTTCAGTAAAAATGCAGAATGACCACAGCTATTATCCTAATGCAGAATCAGCAGATAATAGAGAAAGTCGAAGGAACTGGACTAGCGAAGAAAACAGGATAGTTATGCCGAGCTACTCAGAAAGTGAACCTAAAAGAAGGGGCTATAGAAAACGGATGATAAAACTTGGGGTAGAGAAGGGTATGTATAAAGTGACTGAGCAGAGATCATGCTAATGCTATTAGGAGAAGAAAGTGGACGTCAGAATAGGAGGGAGAAGAGATGACAAGAGAACTGGAAAAGAAAGACGAGGCTGTAGGAAAGACAAACAACAACATAAGACATACAACTCAAACAAAAAAGAATCCAAACAAAAAACCATAATAGCGCTACCAATAAAAAAAAAGGCAACTAGCACCAGCAACTTAAGTGATTTAAGTGAAGATTTTAGATGAGCTGTGGTAAGTAAAGAGTAAAGCAGTAAGAAACAGACTACTAGCATTAAAAGGCACCAAGGATTACATTAATGGAAGAATAATACCAGATTGGATGCCTAGATGAAGGACAATACTCATCATGATGAAAGATAAGAGCAACGGCAATACAGCTAGCGTTAGTGTGGAAGCTGTTAACGGGAATTCTTTCAGAAAGTATTTACAAGCACCTTCTTGACAACCAGAATTTACTGCCAAAAGAAAATAAAGTTTGCCCGAAAAAGGCTAAAGAAATGCATGATCTATTATACATAGACAAAGAAGCAGTTATAAATGAAATAAAAGCTACGAAGAAACGTCTACCAATAACATGGATAGATTAAAGGAAAGTCTATGACATGATACCTACCAGATGCATGGATAAGTAAATGTTTGAGTACATTCAGGACAGCAAACAACAGAAGAGAATTAATTAGCTTTAGCTTGAAGAAATGGGAAGTAGATATCTACTAAGATGACACATTCTTAAGGAAAGTGAATATGAAAAGAGAAATTTTGAAGGGGAACTCGTTCTTCAGTTTAATATTTGTCTTATGTTTGATCCCTTTCGGTTTAGTATTAAGGAAGTCAAAGGTAAGGTATCAGTTGAGAAATAGCAAGGGAAAAATTAAACAGTTGCTCTACATGGATGATCTAAAACTTTGTAGTAAGAATGAAAATGAAATACATTCCTTAATACAGTCTGTAAGATTCTTCAGCAAAGATATCGGCATGGAATCTGTCATAGATAAGTGTGGATATTAGTCATGAGAAGGGGACAGGTAGTCAACAGCGAAGGTATCCAATTACAAATATCAATTAAAAACATCATGAAAATTTATGAACTGATCTTGGAGAACCGTCACGGAACAATTGACGAACTTGTCGATATAACCGATGTGTTCTGGGGCACAACAGACATATGTGTATGAATATATATGTAATGTAATATATACATATATATAATTATATATATATATATATATATATATATATATATATATATATATATATATATCTATACATATATATATATATATATATACATACATACATACCTATATACATTATATATATATATATATGTGTGTGTGTGCATAGTTGTAGTAATACGACACAATAGAAAATCAGCGTCAGACAACCAAGTAGGCAAACAAAAAGTCACGCGTCATTCACTGCTAGAGACTCAGCTAAGTTTAACGATCATCATTGTTCAATTGCCAAGCATTTATTTCCGAAAACAGCCCAGAGAAATGCCTCGCGCTGTTAAGGTATGTTAGGTTGTCAAGGAGAAAGAATCAATTCTGGTGTTTTGAACAAAAATCGATAACACGCAGGATGTAGAACGTAAAATAATCGATTGAAGAAAGCATTTAAAGTTCAGTACCAGAGACAACACACACCAAGAACAAAAACATATATAGATAGGCATTCATATATATATTGTGTGTTAGTGTGTGTGTGTGTGCGTGTATGTGTGCGTGTGTGAGTGTGTGTGCATATATATATCTATATGTGTGGGTGTGTGTACGTATGTATATATATATATATATATATATATGTATGTACGTACGTATGTATGTATGTATGTATGTATGTATGTATGTATGTATGTATGTATGTATGTATATGCTTGGCAAACAGTCACTTGTAAGCAAGTATGATCTGGGTACGATTTGGGTGTTTATTGCTTTGTAACGTATGTTGGCACAAGCAAATAAAGACCAACTCCCTGTATTTCCTCCCTTGACGCAGTGAAATGTAAGGTGTAAGTTGTGAATGAATCACTGATATCTCAAGCGGTTGAGCATCATTCGATGACAACACCAAGTAAAACCGAAATCATGTGATGTGTTAGTTTCGTCGCTGGCGATGTCGGGAATTTATCCCTCTGCTAGCGATAAGGTCAGATGTGCATATTGCACCAAAAGCCAATACGGGAGTGTGTGTTGTGGCATCTACCGCAGTACAGTTTGTTCTAATAGAACATCCACGTTTAAGTGGGAATAAATAATTACAACAGTGTGAGCTTAGCTCCAAGTAAACTCTTACCAGGTGGAAGTGTTAAGTGTTAGGTTAGATGGAGGAAAACGTCTACTTGTATGAACATCTTATACTCAAACTGCTGTTATGTCATTAAGTGATATATATATGTGTGTGTGTATAAACATAAAACTTGTACGTGCATCTTTCAAGGAAATTTGAATCCGTAAATGCATTTTACATCAATTCTCGCTTTAACGCAAGAGTTGTTAAAATATCATAGTCAGCATATATTTGTGTTTGATGTGTATTACTTGTTACGGCACTAGATTTTAGTCAACCAATGGTTGTCTCAATATATAATAGACAGAAACTTTTACTATAAAACACCGATGTTTTATGTTAATCAGTTCACAATCTAAGCGTCTAAAATGAAGACTCGGTTTATAGGAAAGCAATATAAAAAATAATAACCGAAACACACTTTGTCGGTGTTAATCTATTTCCAGCGAGTAGGTGACGAAACAACCGATTTGACCTAAAACATTTCTTTCCACAAATAAACGTAATGTTCGAGTAAGATCAGTTAAAAGAAACCTTTACGGATCCTAGTATTTATTCCCGAAAACATTATGCTCATTGGACCAGCTGGCTGGTTCGTTGGCTGGTTGTTTGATTTGTATAGTCTGGCATTAATTAAAATTTAATGACGGGTAGAAAAAGAGAGAGAAAATGGGGCACAAATTAAATTAACAACAGAGGGATGTTGAAGTTGACGAACAAGGGGTGTTGCTAATGATGCCTAAAGTTACGTAGTTGATGGACGCCATGTGCATGATGCGTTTACACAAAAATATTTTTCATGTGTGCGGAATGCTCTGTCCGTGACACCAACACGCACAAAAGGACATTTAGTCATACATTTGCGAACTTTCTCTCTCTCACTCTCTCCCTCTCTCTCTCTCTCTCTCACACACACACACACACACGCGCACAAACACACACACATACATAGAGATGTATCTACAATTTAGGAAGGACAAATCACTTTGTAAGAGATAAAGAATATATTGATTTACATAGCTGTACATATTTATGTACATGCGTGTGTGCGTGTGTATATGTGTATATATACTTGCCAAAGGTTATTGGCACCTTGGGCAAGTCTCCTCTACTATAGTTTCGGGTCGACCAAATCCTTGTGAGTGGATTTGATAGCCGGAAATTGAAAGAAGCCCGTCGTATATATATATATATATATTGATATTGACATATATATATGTGTGTGTGTGTTTGTGTGTGTGTGTGTGTTTGTCCTCCAACATCGCTTGACAAACGATGCTGGTGTGTTTACGTCAGCTTGGCACCAGTCAAATGACTGAAACAAGTTAAGAGTATATATATATATATATATTGGTATTGATATTTAACGGAAGCAACAGAGTGCCTCTAGAGCACTTATCAGATCAGTTCCTGCTAAATGTTATATACATAGTCATATTTTGAGTTATATTTCATGTATGTGCATGTATATATGTATATATGTGTGTTGGTGTCTGTGTGGTATATGTGGGTACAGGACGTCATGAAAGGTGTATAACAAAAATGTACGAAGCACGAGTACGTGGAACATGAAGTATTTTTCGAACAACGAAAGACAAAAATGGAAAAGAAAACAAACAACATAAAAACGACCCTTCATCAGTTGTTGGCAATTTTTCTAGTTTCGTATTTCGAGCATTTAACTACAATATACGCTTTCGATAAAAATGTTGCTTCCGCAAAAGAAATTAAATAACATTTGGCATTTTGCGGAGGGTCAAAATACGTAGCACACACAAGACAGTGATAACAAACAGGAAGGGCTGCTAAACCTAAACGAGGTTGTAGTAGCGAACGCGTAAATCAAGCTAGGACAGGAGACAAACAAGAACACGTCTTCCTTGTTCCAGCTACACCGGAGAGAAAGAAAGAAAGATGGGCGAAGTTCATGTGGGAAGCACCTGAGCAAGGGAGAAGTGAGGGAGAGAG
Source organism: Octopus sinensis (assembly GCF_006345805.1). Lineage (NCBI taxonomy): Eukaryota > Metazoa > Mollusca > Cephalopoda > Octopoda > Octopodidae > Octopus > Octopus sinensis. The sequence continues at coordinate 70,016,999 of NC_043001.1, forward strand.
AGTGACAGAGTAATAGGACAGAAAAGTGAGAGTAGAAGAGATTAAAGAATAAGAGAGAGAAAATGAGAGAAAAACGAAGATTAAAAAATCGTTTAGAGTGGGCATCAGAATTATTAAGATAAAACTTACTTGGAAGAGGATGCGTGGCGTTCAATCATATAATAATAATAATAATATATATATATATATATATATATATATATATATATATATATATGTATATGTGCATATATTCATCTGTATATATATATATATATATATATGTATATACAAACATATACATACGTAAATATATATAAATGTACATAATGTATACATATATGTATGCCTATATACATATATCCAGCACATAGGGATATATATATATATATATATATATATATATATATATATAATAGATAGTAGAGAGAGAAGAGAGAGAGAGGAAAAGTGGGAGAGA
>NC_043001.1:70022437-70039937 GCF_006345805.1 Octopus sinensis
GTGTGTGTGTGTGTGTGGTGTTTGTGTGCAAGCACAGGAGTTTCTGTGTTTTAAGAAGCTTGGTTCCCAACCACATGGTTCCGGGTTTAGTCCTACTGCGTGGCACCTTAGGCGAGTGCTTTTTACTATAACCTCGAGCCGACCAAAGTATTATGAGTGAATTTGGTAGACAGAAACTGAAAGAAGCCCGTCGTATATATATATATATATATATATATATATATATATATATATATATATATATGTTTGTGTTTGTTGTGTGTGTGTGTGTGTGTGTGTGTGTGTGTGTGTGCGTGTGTCTGTTGCCCCACCTTCGCTTGACAACTGATGTTGGTGTGTTCACGTCCCCAGAATTTAGTGATTCGGCAAAAGAGACCGATAGAACAAGTACTAGACATATAAAGAATAAGTCCTGGGTTCGATTTGTTCCATTAAAGGTGGTGCTCCAGCATGGCAATTTCAGGGCCGGTTGCTAGGTAGATTACACTGATCCCAGTGGTTAACTGGTACTTATTTTATCAATCATCGTATGAAAGAAAGGCAAGGTCGATCCAGATGGAATTTGAATTAAGGATATATTGACGGACAAAACACCGCTAAGCATTTCGCAAATTATGCTAAAATATACTTATATATATTAATATGTATATAGAAACTACACATACACGCACACACACACACTCACTTATTTACACACACACACAAATATATGTATAAATACGCATACATATTCGTAGCAACTGGTCCGCTTCTCCATAAAGACAAGGCCTTTATAAGATAGCTCACCGATATATACAGTTTATTTGTAAAGCGTATTAATAATATTACACACACATTATTATAAATTCCAGATGACACAGAGATTAAACGCTGGAGATTATATTAGCAAATATATATTAATAATTCTATATTTGTAAAGGTACGGCCTGACTAAGGTTATGACACTTATATAATCCACGTTGATTTTGGCAAACTTAATGTTTTCCTCTTTTTTTATTTCGTCTTTAATGTTTCACTCCATGATATTTATGTGAGGCAATAAAGATTTCTTCGAGGCTGGTCTCAGTTAAATGTTCTTCGTTGCAAATACATAAGAGATATGGATATTAGCAAGAATATGTCTGCAAAAGGAAAAACAAAGAGATGAAAAAAAGTACATTCACGTTCAGTTGAAGCTATCATCATATTGTTTCATGCAGTAGACTTTATAAACCGCTAACTGAGCATTTGTGCTGTTGCTACACGTCCTAGAAATAATAGTTAAATTCCTTTTCACCCATTTCCAAAGTCCATTTTCGGTTTCCAAAATGGTGTGATGCATTTAATATGTTCTACTATAGGCCTGAATTTTCGGAGGATGATTGTAGTCGATTTTATCGAACCCAGTGTGCAACAGGCACCTATTTTATTGACTGCGAAACGATGAAAGGCAAAGTCGATCACTGCGCGATTTGAACTCAGAGCATGAAAAGTGATGGAATACCGCTAAGCATTTTCCACGCGTGCTAATGATTCTCCCAAATTACCATCTTTGCGATGTATTTAATAATTAAATACTACTTAGGCGCAGGGTTACCTGTGTGATTAAGAAGCTCGCTTTGTGGCCACCTGGTCTGGGACTAATTCCCACTGCATGGCATCTTGGGAAAGTAGTTTCTGTTATAATCCCGGGTAGATTAAGGCCTTGTACTGAAATTCGGTTGTTCAAAAAATTGCCATTAAAAATTGGGTTATCTCCCCACTAAAAAATAGAGTTAATTTAACAACAAGAGATTGGATTAAAATAGATCCTTTTGATTTAAGACTTCAACACATTGTTGACGTTCGGCCTCCTCAATAGGAATGGTATGATTTGTTATAAAAATTTTATCATATTCAAACCTGTTTCCACTTTTCGCTTTCCATGTTTACTAATGTTTTCATTTCTTTGTTTCGTTTCATTGGGAGTTAAACAATGTTTTCAGTTGAGGGAGGTGACCAAAAGTACCGATATTTCTCGTAAAACGGGGGTAGGGGCAATTTTTAATAGGGGAGAGATAACCAAAAAGTACCGCCCTTAGAACATATTAGTGTGTGTGTGTGTGTGTGTGTGTATGTGTGTGAGTGTGTGTGTGTGTGTGTGTGTGTGTGCGTGTGTGTGAGTGTGTGTTTATCTCCACTACTGCTTGACAACCGATGATGAATTAACAGCTCGGCAGATGTCGACGACAGAATAAGTGCTAAAGCTAGAAATAAGTACTGGTAAACATTCCCAAACATATCCACAAATGAAAGATAAAAGAATTGATTTATCGGAAATTCCTTTAATTGTAGATCGACTGACTCAGGTCGTGCTAGGGCGGTATCAATATAATCGACTTGTTTGGTCTCCCCTCACAAATTACTGGCATCAATAAACAAAATAAAATAACAGAAAGTAAGTCTATATGTCCGAAACACAATTACTGTGAGTCGCTGTTTTCATCCTATAGAAGAAATAACTGATAACGATTTATCAGTGAAGCTCTGAGTCAGACTGTAGTAGTCGTACATCTAACTATACGCGAAATATATGCATATAAGTAATATATATACATATATATATATATATATATATATATATATTATATATATATATATATATATATGTGTGTGTGTTGTGTGTGTGTGTGTGTGTGTGGTGTGTGTGTGTGTGTGTGTGTATGTGTGTGTGTGTGTGTATGCATGCATACATTATTCTTTTATTCTTTTCTTTCAGTCATTTCTTGACTGCAGCCATGCTAAAGCACTGCATTTAGCCGAACAAATCGACGCCAGGACATATTCCATCGGTCTCTTTTGCCAAACCGATAAGTTACGGGGACCTAAGCACACCAGCTGTTGGCACGGTTCCAGCAAATATTCTTTTTACCCGCCTGAAAGGGTATCACGTAAATGATGTCCCATCTGAATCCCAATGTTGCTTCCGATCTGGTGGAGAGACAATGGATATGATTTTCACAGCAAGAGAGATGCAGGAGAAGTGCTATGAGTGGAATATTGATCTTGTCGAAGTAGTCATTGATTTATCGAAGGCCTTTGATACTTTGAATAGGGCCTTACAATGGAAAGTACTTGGCAAAATTGGATGTCCTGATTACTTTGTATCTATAATTAAATCATTTCATGATTATATAGAGTATTAGGTCAATTTTGTTGGTAGCATGGCGGGACCCATTCCTGTAGAGAATGGTTTTAAGCAGGATGACATCCTTGCCCCCATTCTTTTTTATTTGAACTTTGCTGCTGCTTTTACTCATGCTTTTACTTAAATCTCTGACAATATATGTCAGATATCCATCTTCTGGCCGCATCTTCAATCTGCTTCGATTTGTTGCCAATTCAGAAGTTTTCCTGACTCTTATTCGTGACATTCATTATAGAGATGACCATGACTAAGTCACTCATACAGTGGAAGACATGAAAATACTTGGGAATCGTATTTTTGCTTCTTGTAAAGCATTTGGACTCAGCGTTAGCCTGGACAAACTGTTGTAATGCACCAGGAAGTCCATAGGTGGAACCAGCTATCTTGGTTGAAGGAACAATGCTGAAAGTGGTAGACACGTTTGTCTATCTTAGCAGCACATTCAGCCGAGGTAGACAAGTTTGTCTACCAGGGCAGCTCACCCAGCAGTTTTTGTCCCCTGGATGATGAAGTATCTTTCAGGAAGCAGAGAGCAATTGATTCCTTTCGGTGTCTTCAGTCTCGTGTCTGGTCCCAGCATGGTATCACAAAGCAAACAAAAATCGCTGTGTACCGTAAATGTGTAGTGACATCGCTCCTTTACTCATGTCAGACATGGACCCTTTACAAACTTCATGTAAAAGCTCCTTCGACGCTTTCATCATAGGTGACTCAGACACATTCGCTAAGTTGGCTGGACCTTAAAAACTCCAGAAAAACAGGTCCTGAGGACAGCTGATATCTTGAGTATTGAGGCGATAGTGCACAGGATCCCTAAGCAGATGCTATATGGGGGACTTGTTAATGGAAAAACACCCCGGCAGAAATCAAGGCTGCGATTTAAGGACTGTGTTAAGTCCTCATTAAAGGCCTGTGATATGTAGGAGACTGACTGGAAGAGCAATGATTGTAATCGCTACAGATGAAGGAAGCAGGTTAAGGAGAGTATCGACAGTTTTGAGAGAGCACGTATTCTGCATGAAGAACTTAAGAGTGCTGTTCGAAAGCGCACTGCTCGTGTAGTGAATGGGGAAAGTTTGGTTTGCAATGTTTTCAGTCGTATATGCTTGTCAAGAGCAGGGATCATTAGCCTGCAACGGAGGCGCAAATACAAAATATAAGTTAGTCCTAGAGCGCATGATGTTCCTGGTGGTCAGAATGGTCTTTCTCGGTCACGAATGTCGGCCATCATATAGAGATATACAGATAAATAAAATAAATATTAGTGGTATATATATGTATATGTAATTGCCACACACACCCCACCTTACTTCAGAATAGAAAACCTATGTTTTAAGCATGTAATATAATCATTTGAATGATATACTGGAATTTTTTGATAGCATTATGTCTAAGAAAAAACATGTATTTTCTGATCTTCCCACTCTGGATTGGTTTTAGTTTTTCGCCATTAATTTATGTCACATTAAGTATATCCTAAGCAGCGATGAAACTTGCTAATTCTCTATGATAAACGATTTTTCTGTCGATATAATAAAGATTGTGGTTGTACGGAATATATGGATTTGCTGCTCCTCAAGGAAAAGGATTTGCTTTGTTGACAAATAATATCCTAATTACGGATTTGTGGAAACATAAGCTATTGTATTCATATACACATGTGTGTATGAATCAGGATATGAATATATGGGCACAAGAGTATGTAAATATGCATATACATGTATACATACATACATGTATGTGTGTGTAAATATATACATGTATATATATGTGTGTGTGTGTGAGAACATGGATGTGTGTCTGCATATCTGTAGGTATGTGTGTTATAACACAGGAAATCGGGCGACCGAGAGGGTAAGTATTCATTACGATATGTAGAGCTATGGGAAACCTTTGCCATGGTCAAATTTAAACTCTAGCTTCAATGGGCAATAGAGTATAAAGCGCTCTAAATACAGTTTAGTATACAACTTAACTCTCCCACATGTGACTTCACAGACGCATAGACTAACATACGCACACGTCAACGTAAGTGTGTATGAATGCATCTATGTTAGTTTGTGTGTATGTATGTATACATGTATGCATTTATGTTTCTATGCATGTACAGTGTCACTTTTCAAAGTTATCACCAATAGAGAAAGACCTGGAAATATTCCAGACTCATGTCTCCTTCATCGGAATTTATACATGACGCATGAGGGTCTTACATATATATATAATATATATATATATATATATATAGATATATATATATATATATATATATATATATAATATATATATATATATATATATATATTATATAATATATATATTATATATATATAATATATACATGCATGTATATACCTATATATATATGTATATACACACACATAAATGGGTGCAGGACGTCAAAAAAAAAACGTGAACATGAAAAACGAGCACGGGAAGAACAAAAACCTGGAAAACGAACTTCTTTTTCCGAACATCGAAAGAAACAAATAAAGAAACGAACCAGGCAACATAAAGAACAATCCCTTCATCAATTCACCCCTGTTTTATCTACTCCGCGTTTCGAACGCTGGACCAAGACGCGTGTTCGTTCAAACAGTCGTTCCCGCAAAGCAAATAAAATAAAATTTGGGATTTGCGGAGGGATAACGTGGTAACAAAAACAGGACAGTAAGAACAAAACAGTAAAAACAAACAGTAAGTGATGTTAAGCTATAACTAGGTGAAGTGGTGAACGCTGGAGAAAGGAGCTTTGACAGGAGACAGGCGATGCATGTGTATATCCATATATATATATGTATGTACATATATGTATGTATATATTCATATTTTTGGAAGCACTCCGTCGGTTACGACGATGAGAGTTCTGGTTGATCCGAATCAACGGAACAGCCTGCTCGTGAAATTAACGTGTAAGTGGCTGAGCACTCCACATACACGTGCACCCTTAACGTAGTTCTCGGGGATATTCTGCGAGACACAGAGAGTGACAAGGCCGGCCCCTTGAAATACAGGTACAACAGAAACAGGAAGTAAGAGTGAGAGAAAGTTGTGGTGAAAGAGTACAGCAGGGATCACCACCATCCCCTGCCGGAGCCTCGTGAGCTTTTAGGTGTTTACCGCTCAATAACACTCACAACGCCCGTCTGGGAATCGAAACTGCGATCCTATGACCGCGAGTCCGCTGCCCTAACCACTGGGCAATTGCGCCTCCACCATATTCATATATATATATATTATATATATATATGTATGTGTGTGTGTGTGTGTGTGTGTGTGTGTATGCATGTATGTATGTGTAAATACACATATATACATATACACACACATATATGTATGTATATATATATATATATATATATATATATATATATGATTGATTGATTGATTGATTCTAGTTTCAGCTTATGAGCTGTGGCCATTTCTATTTTATAAATGTCAATGTTTGTGAAGAAGAAGAAGAGGAAGAAGAAGAAGAAAAGAAGGAGAAGAAGAGAAGAAGAAGAAGAAGAAGAAGAAGAAGAAGAAGAAGAAGAAGAAGAAGAAGCAGAAGAAGAAGAAGAAGAAGAAGAAGAAGAAGAAGAAGAATGAGGAGGAGGAAGAGGAGAGAAGCAAAGGAGAGAAAAATGACAAAGAGGTAAGAAAAGAAGAAGAATAGCACGTGCGAATGATATTAGGTTCTGAAAGAAGTAGGACCAAAATTACTGAATGGATCCTTATGATTTTCGGAATTTAGATTCAATTCAGAAGAGCAGATATAATTGTGGTATGGTTGGTTTGATTTGGAGGGAGCTCAAAGGGGGCATTCACCACCCCTGAACATTCATAAATTTCCAATGCTGATGAAATTTCCACCATAAGTAATTGACACAAATCAAGGAGTATTCCCCACGTTTCTGCTTCTTATGAGGATTCTAAGACCCCCTAACTCCCAAATTTTAGTCATTTATTATGATCCAAAACAAAGTCAAATATACTGAATGGATCTTTATGAAATTTGGAAATTATATTCTATTCATAGGGGCGGATGTAATGCAGCATCTGTGAATGTGAGGGAGCATAAATTTTTCCTTTTTTTTGTAGCTTTTATCAGATAGAGTGGACATCAGAGATAGTTTTGTTTTTTTACTTTCTGTCTTTGTTACATGAGTATAATATTCTGAAAATTTCGAGTTATCTTGCTAAGATTTTGCAATGTACACTCAAAAGATATTTTTCTCATTTAACTAATCAAAAATAAAGTATTAACAAAGTTCGTAAAAATCTACATATTGACGAATACATTGTCAATAAATCATTTAATATATAATTTCTGCTTTAAATTTAAAGAGAAAATTTCGCCATTAACAAATGATATAAATAAACTTTTTTAAATATTTCATTTTAAAGAACAAAAAGAAAGAATGAAGTAGGCACTGGGCCAGACGAGCACTTTGGTGCACTTTCGTGCACTCAATGAACTAAATGCAATTTATCGATTTTTTTTTCAATTTTATTGGGAAAACTTAAAAGTACAAAACAATTGTATACTGAAAAAACATTGTAAATTGAAGAATGAAAAACCTCGAAAAAACAAAAAAAATCTGACATCCGATTGAATACACACGTATAGTACATATTTTTATGATAATTTAGTCTTCCTTTACGCACTATGTATATATTTATGAAAGCTTTTGTGTGTGTGCGTGTGGTGCCTCGTGTGTGTATGTGTGTGTGTGTGCGTGCATGTGTAAATGTGTCTGTGCATGTATGCGTGAGATTGGTGATTCGTTACTTTTAGCACTTTTAGCAACCCCTCCTGCAGTTATACCGGTGCGTCATCTTTAGATTTGAAAGGCCTCTGTTTTTTTTTCTTTCCGTCTCTGTTCGCATGAAAATACAAAAATCTTTGCTTTCCGAATGTTAAGGAAACGTGACTGACATTTCTAAACGCTGGATCAAAGAATAGGTGCAGGCCACTGCGGTTTGCTGGCTCGTGTGTGAGTGTGTGTGTGTATGTGTATGCGTATGTGCGCGCGCTTGTGTCTGTGTGTATCCGTATGGGTGCGATACAATCATATATACATACATATACATAAGTGTACGTATGTATATGATGGAATAGTTACTATGAAGCATTATATAGAATATATTGTATAAATGATTGTGGGTGTGCCTTGTTTTTTACTTCATATTATTCCGGCCTTAGCCACGATCCTTCAGATATAAATATATATATATATATATATATATATATATCTTATATATATATATATATTATATATATATATGTATATTACGTATATGATGGAATAGTTACTATGAAGCATGGTGTAGAATATATTGTATAAAGGATCATGGGGTTGCCTTGCTTTTACTTCGTATTGTTCTGGCTTTACCCACGATCCTTTATGCAATACACACACACTCACACACACACACACACTCACACACACACACACACACACACATATATATATATATATATATATATATATATATATATATATATATATATATATATATATATGTATATACATATATATTACATATAAGAGGGTCTTTCACGCATTTACCATATAACAATTCCCTCACAAAGCATTAACTTGTATGTTTCGTATATTCTCTCCAGGCAAAATTATGAAGTGGTAGATACCATCAACTCTAGAACTTGGCTGCTACTTAATACTATCGACAGCCGAAAAAAAGAAAGGTAATGTTGACAGGGTTTGAAATGGCAACATAGAAAGGTAGATGAAATAACCAAAGTATTTTTCTGACACCTCAAAATATTGATAATATAACGATAATGAAACGCGTATAAGAAAAAAATAAAGGACAACGGAAGGAAATTGCACCAATGCATAAACCACAGAATAGAATGCACCAAAGGTAGGTTGATAATTGTAGGAGTTAGTTCAGTGTGGATTGAGGAGGAAGTTATAGAATTGGCTATGGATACAGGATTTTAGGCATTGTGAAAATTGGGAGGGGAGTAATATCTTGTGTGGTGTTGCAGGGCAGTGTGTAAGGAGAACCTCACAAGATTGTAGGTGATTGGTGTTATATGGAAAATCTGTGTGATTGTGACTATCGGTTTTAGAAGGTCAGTATATATGCAGATTAGACCTATTACGAGTAAGTATAGATTTGAAATAGTTGTACGTCTGAAGAATATTAGGATTAAAAAATAACTTTCAGATCGATGTGGGGAAAGTCGTCACTTGTCTTTTAAACCTTGCAACTAAATTGGGTGATTCGATAGAGCATCGAATAAAATGCCTTGTAGCATTTGCTCTGTCCCATTATGCCACGTTCAGCTGTGTCTGTCATCCCTTTGCGATTGCCAAGACAACCCCAATCTACGGTAGTAAGTTGGTAAAACAGTATATGTTTAGACTAGATATTTCACTGTATTGATTAAATAGTTTTGGGTTGTCAGTTTAAACTTTATCGTGGTCAATTTGGACGGTAAACTTAATCAATTTGGACGGTACACTTTTGGACACATTGTGCACCTCTAGTAGACTCTGTTACAACAATTCGAAACAGATCTCCTACTTGAGCATATCATTCTACATCCATTCCCTCCCACCAAGCGCTGAGGCCTTCTAAAAATATCATTCACATAACAAAAATACATGAACCACTGCGTTTAACCTAACAAAGACTAACACGAAGTACCTCCATACTGGGATGTCAAGGATATCGAATAACCGAACACTTAAAACACAGGGTGGAATTTTATATCCGTTAGTGTCCAGGTTGGAAATGTATTCCGGAAAAATGTTAGTATTGGCTTGCATAAATCAGTTACAGCGCTTTGCGTCAACGACACTCTCTGGGAAGGTTTTTTTTTTATTAAGTTATTGACGCGTTACTTAGCAGCCCTTGAATTTGAGTTTGACTTGAGTTTCTGAAAAACTACAATACGTGTATCATCAGAGTGAACATGCTTGAGTGCATAAGTATGCATGAGAGTGCATCTCTTTTTAATATGTATCGTGCTGCGCAGTCAGTTTTCGAAAACATAGGCAGCATGATTTGTCTAAATAATGACGCAACATGTAATAAGATACTAATACACACACACACACACACATATATATATATATATAACTATATACGATGAAATGCTAATGTGTATATATATATATATTATATATATATATATATATATATATATATATATTATATATGTGTGTGTGTGTGTGTATGTGTGTGTGTGTGTGTGTGTGTGTAAGCCCCGCACACAAAAGAGTATGCGAATGTGTGTAGTGCGTATGTGTCGATCGATATGCATGATAATCTGTCAAAATTTTTATTTTCTTAGCTATCTATGCATAAGAATCAACACCTTTATGTGTGTATATATACATATATAATATATATATATATATATATATATATATATATATATATACATATATATATACATATATATATACATATATATATATATATATATATATATATATATATATATATATATATATATATATATATATATATATATATATAGATATATATATATATACATACACACGCATACACATATATTTCGGATTAACTTTTGGTTAATTCCATGCATGTCTATGTTTGCATATATGTGAATATGTGAATGTGGACTTATAATTTCGTGCGTGTTCGTTTATGTGTATTACTGTTTTACTGTATACACACGCGCGTGCATACATATATACACAACTGAATATAAACTCATATATTCAAATATATATATTTACATATACATATATATATATGTATATATATGTATATACATACATATACATATATGTATATATATATATGTATATATGTATATGTATATATATATATATGTATATATATGTATATATATATATATATACATATATATATTCCCATATGTACATGTATAATATCATACATACACATATAAACATGTATCTATGTATATATATATATATATATATTAATGTATACATAGGTATAAATATATGTAACTTCAGACACATACATTTGTAGTACATAATAAGATGACAGCCATATTATCCCAACGCTTCTATTCAACCACTCTGTGTACATTGAAGGTGATATTTATATTATAAATTATATATTATTTCATTCAGGTATATTCCGTTGGCTTTAGCGAAAATATAATTAATTTAGAAAATGAAAAACGAACTAAAACGAATAAACACACAACAATGATATAAAAAATAATAAAATAAAACTAAAAAAAAATTATGAAATAAAATCTTCAGAAAATGGCGAAATAAAATATAAAAGTAAATTCTATGGAGAAAGAATTGAGCGAAAATCATGCAGCTTTTATGCATATATATATATATATATATATATATATATATATATATATATATATATATATATATATATGTATATATCTTTGTGCATTTTATTGAATTAAGCGTAATCTGACTAATGGAATATGTTTGAGGAGGAGAACTGATCGGAATTTTTATCTTGTAGGATTGAAAGAATATAGGACTCAATGTCTGGCTGATTGAATATATCTCCTTGTTTACAGTTCGAGTAGTAATCCTGACTGATATTGGAAATGAATAACTATATTAAAACAACTGACGCCCATCACCAACAACAAACTTGCAAAAAAAAAAACTCATACAATTTCTGGTTCTCGCTCTGTCTGTCTGTCTGTCTGTCTCTTTGTCTTTCTCTCTTTCTATTTTTCTGTCCCTCCGCGCGCTCACTCCCCCCATCTCCGAGACATACGTACGACCGTGTGTATATTTACATCAATACGTATATATAAGTGTACTTGTGTGCTTGTGTTTGTGTGTAAATATATATATAGACATAATGAGATAGAGATAGAGAGAGGGGAGAGAGAGAGACAGTTACATACACACACAGGCGTACTTATAGATAAATATAGTCATGAATGCGCTCACATCGACACCCACGCAGATATAGGTTACGCACATATTTATTTTCTTCCATTGTTATATTTATATATCTTTCGTTAAAGATAGTATTTTCATGAATTTTATATACATTTAATTTATATGAGCATTAAATTGCATTCATAGTGATAGTAAAGCTCCCCAGAGGTCAGATTTACTCCCTTCATCTTGGTAGAACAAACACCGTGTCTATAAACAAACACCGTAAACAAAATATGTTCGGTTCAACGAAATTTCAGGCCCTGCCTAAATAACTACAACACATTCCGGGAAAAACAGGAACGTACGGCATAACTGGAGTACGAAGAGCACAACCTGCTAGAATCAGCATGAAAATTTCTCTCTAAATATACTCTCCGGTACTAAACCGAGCTCACATTATATGGTGTAGCCCTGACAACAATAAATGACATGATGACGTGATAATCACGATCAGTATTTATGTACCAAATGCAAATATCGCATACATAAAGCCCGCGGATATGCATGATAATCATCCGAATAGGCGCAGGAGTGGCTGTGTGGTAAGTAGCTTGCTTACCAACCACATGGTTCCAGGTTCAGTCCCACTGCGTGGCATCTTGGGCAAGTGTCTTCTGCTATAGCCCCGGGCCGACCAATGCCTTGTGAGTGGATTTGGTAGACAGAAACTGAAAGAATCCTGTCGTATATATGTATATATATGTAGGTGTGTGTGTATGTGTTTGTGTGTGTGTGTGTTTGTCCCTGTAGCATTGCTTGACAACCGATGCTGGTGTGGTTACGTCCCCGTCACATAGCGGTTCGGCAAAAGAGACCGATAGAATAAGTACTGGGCTTACAAAGAATAAGTCCCGGGGTCGATTTGCTCGACTAAAGGCGGTGCTCCAGCATGGCCACAGTCAAATGACTGAAACAAGTAAAAGAGTAAAGAGTAAAAGAGTATATATTACAATTAGTTCTAATGTCACCAGTGGTTAAATTGTAACAGATGTTGGCTTTTCAAAACATGGCAGAGAAAATCATAGAGTGTTCGAAACGTTCGCTTTGCAATCATGTGGTCCCTTGGTGGACTGTGGTGCACCTGAAGTGTTTCCTCCATAATCTCTGAATCGGGGCTTGTCCATATATTCGGAAAATATATTTTGGCCAAAATAATATGAAATGGCACAGTACTAAATCTTAAGAAATTAATAAAGAATAGGCCCTCCAGATTTTTTCGCAGAATAATCGACCCACACACGCCTGGAATGTCGTTAGACACTCACACTCAAACAATGCATACATTACCCACGAGGAAGAATGTGTTGGGCTTGGGCGGTTTCGGGGTACTTTCGGGCCAAGGACTACAATGGAAAATTTCCAGAAATCATACCAAGGGGCACTACCGGTTCGGGATAAACTCTGGAGGCGTGAAACAAGCCGCATGTACAAAAGGTGGAACTGGCGGCGACAAATAGTGAAAATAGCACCACCTCACACCTTTAACAAGGTCTGACTAGTGATATCCTCTGTCTAGGAGCTACGTTGAAAGAGGATATGGAGCGCACGATGCTGAAATGAATGAGAATAGAAATCTTCCGCAGCGCCGCATAGACCTATCGTGACTGAACGCGTATGCAAAATTCATTGAACAGAAAATTCTGAGTTGAACAAACATGAAACCCAGTTCAAATGGAATTCGTAATTATTAAAATGTGGAATTTATACTAAATTGAAAGAACACATTTTTCTGGTCGTAAATGCTAAATATTGGAGTGTTTATTCGCTCTATCCTATTATGATGCGAATGACTCTATGGATTAATAAAAAAAAAAAAAAAAACACGTATCAACAATTTCCATTCATTTGTCTTGGCTGATATCAGGAGAAAATGTTTTTATAAAGAGATGAGATGGAACAGAACAAGACTTAGCTGTATGTAAGTAAAAATGAATATCTTTACAAAAAAGTAAATAAATCAATAGAATATGTGTTTATAAAGCACAGTTATTGTAGAACCATAAGAGAAAATTCTATCATTTATTATTCGCTGGCGACGTTCTCCCCTAATTCCTACACTTATAATACCTATTGCTACCTCACGAGAATAAACATTTAGAAAATTTGTTTCCATTGCTATTATCATATATTTTATTGATTTTATTTAACACAGCAATTGATAAGAAATGGGCGTCGCAAATTCCTAACGCCGATCCACTTTTCAGAGTATTATGTTGTTGTTTTTTTTATATTGGGTGTGGTGGTCTGCTTGGCACAAAGCGTACTATGATCAGTCAAACTAATGTGTACCAACAGCTAGAACCGTCCAGCTTGTGGCACACATTTGTTGGTTTTCTTTAAACTATAATACCAATAAATATATTCGATATACTTAGAAAAACATTAAGTGTTTTTAATATCATCACTGCTTTCTAGACATCCACAACAAATACAACTTACCCAAGTTCAATACGGCTAAGTCTTTTGTTGCTCATCCTATTTATATATCGCTGCTGAGCTAAACTCCTATCTAAATATTTCCACTAGTTTATTTCATCCAAACTAAAATCCATCCCATCACTAGGGGTGCTGAAAAATTCTTGTTTTTACTTAAAAGAAAATACAGGAGGATCTATTAATTAAAATTTTATTCAACATACTTCTCTCTCAGGATAACACTTATTGTAGCATCCTTCAATTTTTCTTAAGGCTTGTGAAAGAACTTAAAAGGTTGGGCCTTTCACCAGGCCTTTCGCGACAACTTTAACGCCAGAAACTTTTCTACATTGCATGACTTCGTTTAAGTCATTTATCTCCATAGGTTCTCCTACTACCTGACATTGTTCAATTATTTCTTACTCTGGACATTAAATCCCTTACATACTTCTAATCTTCGAAATTGTTTTCAACTACCCAACTAAACCCCATTTGAATACACATACTCTCCTCTTCCACTGTGCTACACAACTCTTCCACAGTGCTATACAACTCTTGCAAGAAACTACTTCCACAGTGCTCTAAATCTCCTACAATGAAAACTATATAGGCACTACGTCACCAACACACATGTAGATCGCATCTATTAAATACGTTGATTTTTCTCTCTTTGCTATATAATTCACTACATATCCATCACATTTGTCAATGTCTTTTAACATCTTTCTCTTAGTCGGGTATATAAACCATCGAATCCCTTTCGTCGCTTATTGCGAAATTTCCTACATCACCCCCACTATCTGCTACATGCAATTCTGCCTCATCCGTACATAATATGCTTAGTCCACTGCTATCTGTCCCGTTCTCACTCTTGACTGAAGCCCAAATTTCCTACGTGGTATCTGCCTTATCACCACACCTTACCTTATTCGTACAATCCGCATTTACTTTCAATCTATTCAACCATCCTCCTACCTCTAAAGTACAACATTGCATGATATATCCCACTCCTTAAATTATAAGTGTTATCTGGGCGACGTTCTGAAAATAGATCCTTCACTACACACTTCCCATGTCTTAACCCTATCGCCCGCACCCATATTGATATTCCAGTTGACACAACTTTCTTTCATGGCAATAATATGTATTATTAATCTGACATGTTCTGCATTAAAACGTACCTACTCTCATACACCTCCTCCTCCTCCTGTTCTACTTCCTGTCCCACTTCTTGTTTCTGGGGATACCTCGCTTGCATGTGACCCCGTACTCCACAGTGGTAGCAGATGGGAGGTCTTCCTTCCACTATCCCTCTTAGTTTGACCTCCTTCGGCAACACAATCTCATCCACAATTTTATGTAGATCCGGGACACTGATTTCGACCGTCATCTCAAGACCGTGTTGTCCTCGTGACCTTCAGGACATTGGTTTCCTCCACCGCGTTGAAGAGGAAGGCCACCACCAGCCACGTTTCATCAATTTCTGTGGGTACTCTGCCAATCTCAATTCTGGCCGCACGTTTTCCACAGTAAGTTGGCAGTAGTGTTCACTCATCCGGCCTTAATGGCACAGTGAAGCACTTTATTGCATGTTGTTCAGTCGCAAACCGTACCTCCACTGTGCCGTACTTCTTGCCTCTGATTTAGTTGGCGTAAGGTGCTTCACCTCCTTGAGGCACGACTCCATTGCTTCAATGGCTGCTATTTCCACCTTTTTTGCTGAAGTTAGACAGAGTTCTAAAAGCAACCGTTCTTTTCGCTGTTTCCTCCAATATTTCTTTTGGAGGGGGTCAATGTGTGAGGCTGCTTCCTTCTTTAACAATTAGCTCGTTAGATTTTCTTAGTCTTCGTTCGTCGAATTTTACTTCCTTGACCTGCATAACGTCGCTATTTACACCCCTTCCTACTACTCTAGCATAGTTGACGGCTGGTTGAGTGTCCATAACTTCGTTCATCACAAATGACAGGAAAATTTCCAGAAATTGTTTTCACAAAATAACAGTTCAATAAATTTACAGAAATTTTCTACCCCGTAGGGCGAAAATTAGTTTTCCACGGGACAACAGTTCAAATACCAATAACATTTGCAATTCAAATATAACAAATATTCGCAATAACAGAACAGGAAACGAACTCACAAACAACTGAAAACAACACCATGTCGCAGACGAAAAGGAAGTGGCCTTGCTAGATGTCGCTGCCAATCTGCTGTCGAAAACTTACAGAATTCCAAGTCAAAAACATTCACTGATCTACAAAAATAGAAATATTACTGTTCTAAATATCTTAGAGAGCGTTATGCATTAACAACACAAGGAAGACAACGTATGCCATGGACTGCACAAGGGTGTCATTGGTAGCAGTTCTCACTATCAGTGAACTGTCTTCTCTTTGTTGATAGGTTTGGGGATAATTGATAGAGACAAAGTCAATATGTTAATCAGTTGTCTATTTAGATAGGGCTTCCGATATGTAAAGCCACTCACTGGAGAATAAGATAACGGAGATTTAAATGATCTAAATGACAATTACCATTCAAGAGTAGATGTACGATGTACATGCTAAGGAAGAAGCATCTCTTTTCACAGAAAACCATTTGAACATAAATATTCAGATATGGCAGTATTATGTTTATGCTTACATTAATTACTCCCTAGAATAGAGGTTAAAGGGGATTTGAAAAAATGTAAACGAGAGTTGAGGGGTTTTGTCAACAGTGAGGAGAGACCTCTTTGTTCAGAGACGGATATTTGGATATCCATAGGCAGATAAACTCAATTGTGCTTATGTTTCACACTATTACATACCGCGTTCTCATTGCTTCAATTAGATAACTTTAGTTTTAGCATGTGGTGAGCCCAAACAATTCAAAGCAATTTCGGAACATTTCCCATTTCATGTACTAAATATATTTTCTTTGATAATGTATGTATACTTTTCTTTCAATACACTTTTCTTCATAGTTACCATTCAGTATATGGCATTCACTATCCTCCACACTATTCGCTGACTGCACTTTTGATTTACTCGGTTG
>NC_043001.1:70044937-70057437 GCF_006345805.1 Octopus sinensis
TATATGCAAGCATGCGCGCGTGTGTGTGTGTATAATTTATTTAGGTGGTTATATATATATATATATCCATATATATGACGAGCTCCTTCAGTTTCCGTCTACCTAATCCACTCAAAAGGCTTTGGTCAGCCCCAGGCTATGGTTGAAGGGTATAGTCCCACCCAGTGGGACTGAACCTGGAACCACGTGGTTCGTAAGCAAGCTACTTACCACACAGCCACTCTTACGCTTATATATATATATATACATATATATATATATATATATATATATATATATATATATATATATATATATATATGACATATAATACACTTCATGTGCGTATTTATCTTTCGATATGAATGTGTATGTGTACCTTACCTATTTAAATATTTTGCGTTAAGCTTAGTTAATTGCCTGTATGTTGATACATAAGATCATTCATTTGCCCCTCTGGTTTTTTTGTGGATTACTTTGAAGTTCCCAACATATTTTTAAAACCCATTTGTAGCACGTTACTGTATGTATGCAAATGAATCCTGTTTGCCAAATAAATTATTATTGTTGTTATAGCTGCTGATGATGTTGTTGTTGTTGTTGCCGTCGTCGTCGTTGCTCTGTATGTTATATTGGTAGCAAAAGTAATGACAACGAGATGTGCATGTTTGCTGTTTAAACCAGATTTTATTTGCATTTCCATTATCTTGATTGCTCGACAATGTTTCTTAAGCTAACACTTCTAAGCTACATTTTCTAGGTATGTTGAAACAGATGAAAACTAATGGAATAGAAAAGACATGCATTGTGTATAGCACAGCATTTATAATATTCTAACTCAATTGAACATTTTGAATCCTTCTGGAGACAGATATTATTATAAAATTGATGGACGCAAAAAATAGACGAAAACGGTGACTTTATTTATTTATTTATTTATTATTATTATTGTTATTATTATTATTATTATATTATTATTATTATATTATTATTATTATATTATTATTATTATTATTATTATTATTATTTGGTTATTTGGGGGAAAATTAAACAAAAATTCCATGTGATTGATGGTTGCAATTTTGGTAAACTTGTACAAGTTATTTTTTTATAAGTTTTTGTTATTCATCGTATACGCAAATATTCCACTATAAACATATTTGTTGATGTCATATATAGGAAAGCAAAAATAAAATCCGAAATATCGCATAATATAATTTGAATTGAAAGCCATAAACAGAAACAGTGAAAGTGGGTGACAAAGCGAGAGAGGAACTGATGTAGAGAGAAAGAGAATAGCAGACAGACACAGTCAAAAGAAGCAAAAGAAATAATATTTCGCAATTCATTCTTCTCATACGCGTGTGCCTCAATGCACGTGAGTCTATCTTACACACACACGCGCGCGCACGCACACAAACATATGATGTTATAAAGTAGACTGTATCAAAAAAAAAGAGCTACAAATAGATTCTCGCCATAAAGACACGTATCTAAGCGGGTATTTATAACGTGTCTTGAGTCTTCAAGCAATTTTATGGCTTTGAGCACATGGTTTGCTGTGTCCGTAAGGCTGGACACTGAGCCACGAGAAACTGCGTAAAAAATTAAGGAGATTGAATCAAAACGTGTAATGAGGAGAGAAAGGGTGAATAAGAAAGGAAAAAGAAAGTAGAGCAGACGTCATACTTAACTAGTTGTAAAATAATTGAACAAAGGTGTCAGCAAAACAGATGCTCAATCCGCATATGGTGCTGTCTTCCAGTTTGCCAAAGAAACAAGTTTTGCAGATGATTATATTTCCTGAAAATTTCCGATCTGGAATTGAGCAGTGTGGTGATATTCTTGGACCTAAAAAAAATGCGCAATCTTTCAGAGACGCATTACTTGCATTTCTTTGGTTCATTTATAATATGCTATGGATTTCCATAGGATTCTGTACATTATTACATGTAGTATGCAGTTTGTCTTCAAACGCCATACGTGCCTAGGCAACTTAGTGGCTTTACTTCTAAGGATGTAATTTTTCTTTTCAGTTACGTTATCTTGAAACACGTTGTTCGTTGATGTCTGTATTTATCAGACACTTCTGGTCAAGCAGGCAATTCTCAGGGCCTCGCCAATTACAATTGTCAGACTGACACGAGACAATGTTGTAACTGATATTACATTAAACTTGAAACAAATATTGGGATATACATGAAAAACTATACGTGAGAGTGAATATTTAAAGAAAGCTATTCTTTAAAATTTTCAGAATTTTAGTTCAAGCAAAAACAAATCTTTCGAACTTTGGCCGCATTAGTGACGTTCACAGCTTTAGGAATATAAATATACGTATATTTTATCTTTGACCACTTATGCTGTTTGCCATATCTGACAGTGTACACGATATTAGTTTCAGTGACTCCTTCATATATATTGCTTATAGCAATATCCGAATTACAACATAGAATCTATATTTCGCTGTCTATATGAAATTCTGCATATTTTCAAACAAACAGATTAAGTTAAATGTGAAACAGAGTCTATTCGTCTCTGTCGCGACATATATGTGTGTGTGTGTGTGTGTGTGTGTGTGTGTCTGTGTGTGTGTGTCTGTGTGTGTGTGTTTGTGTGTGTGTATATATGTATGTATATATTGGTGTGAGTACGTGTGTGAGTGCGTGTGCGCGTGCATGTGTATATGTATACGTGTATGTATATGTAAAGATATCTGTCCGAGTTTGTATGATTGCGTATAGAAGAATATAATGATAAATGAAATTCCATCCCAGTCTGATTTTCACGTTTTATTACTTACAATTTTTAGAATTTTACAATATTATAATAATAGAATTTAATATACTTATTCTGATAAAAAATACTACTTTAATGTGTTAAGCAATCATCAAGTTTATGTAGTAGTAGTAGTAGTAGTAGTAGTAGTAGTAGTAGTAGTAGTAGTAGTAGTAGTAGTAGTAGTAATAGTAGCAGTAGTAGTAGTAGTATAGTCGTGTTCCACAATTGACATATATGAATGTGTATATATATATATATATATATATATATATACATATACATAGATATACATGTATATGTATTCATTCGCATGTATGCTATTGTATTGGATTAATTTATACATTACACACACACACGCACACATACAAACACTCACACGTATATATTATAATATATAATAAACGATGAGAATTTTCATTATTTAGTTTAGATGGCGCTGATGTTAGTTTGTCCTTGGTAACTCTCAGTGTAGTTTGCGCTGCTGTCACGTGTGGTATGTGTATCTCTCGCTCTGCACGATTACTGTTTTAACTGTGTTCATTGTGTTAGATCACGGATAGGTGAGGCTGTATGAACCACCCAGAAAAAAATATTGTTATGTCTGTTGAAAATTTAATCCTCACGACCAGATGAACATTGCCACTAAATAAAAAAAATATTATTTCATGTGTAAAGTTGGGGACCAAGACAAGCGGTGGGTACTCATATATGCTGCACCGTATGTTACTCAAGGCTTTCACAGTGGCTGAATCAAAAACGGAAGGGAATTCCTTTTCCTATACCAATGGTATTGCGTGAGACAACCAATGATGCCTCTTACTGTTACTTTTGCATAACTAATATTAGTGGTTTCTCAAAGAAATCCAAAGCAAAAGTTGTGCATGCAGAATGTAAGGCGGCCCTTAAACTGATACCACATGACTTCGAGAACCCTGTCCCAGTTGCCATCTCACATGATTCACTTGAAGACGTTGACACGTCACACAATGAACCCCCTGATTCTCCCATCGACGACGTGTACGTAGATCATTCTGAGAAAAATGAGCCACGCTTGTTTAAACAAGAAGATTTGAATGATTTAGTAAGAGACCTCGCATTATCACTGGAGAAAGCAGAAGTTTTGGGATCCAGGCCGCAGGAACGGAACCTCCTACAGCAAGGTACAAAAATGTCCATTCTCCATTCTCGCCATGAAGGCTTATCTATCTTTTTTCAAGCAAGACAATAATATTTCTTTCTAACGCTAATGCACTCGTGCAAAAATTAGGACACGTGCATGTGGCTAATGAATGGAGATTGTTTATAAACTGGAGTAAGGTTAGCCTCAAAGCTTTGTTGTTACATTATGGTAATGAAAAACCTTCGAATCGATGGAACTCATTCTGAATGGAGTTAATTACTCAATTCATAAGTGGAATATCTATGTTGATTTAAAGGTGATTTCTCTCCTCCCTAGACTGCAGCTGGGATATACCAAGTATATCGTATACGTGCTTCTTGTATGTTGGGACAGCCGCGATGACAACAATCATTACACTGTAAAAGCCTGGCCTAAAAGCGATGAGCGCATAGTTGGTCGGTACAACGTGCATCATATGCCACTCGTAAGTCCGCAAAAGCTCTTCCTTCCCCCACTTCACATCAAACTCGGCCTCATGAAAAGCTGCCTAAAAGCAATGACACCCGATGGTTATGGCTTCCAGTACTTAAAAGTAAAATTTAGTGCAGAGACAAGTTGCGCAAAACTGAAAGCAAGCATTTTCATTGGACCCGAGATGAGAGAATTGACGTCTGATAACAAATTCAGGGGTAAGGTGTATTTAGTTGTGCTGATGGCATGAAATTCATTCGTGTCAGTCGTGCAGAACTTTCTTGGAAATAATAGAGCTGAAAAATATGCTGATTTCATAAGCAACAGGCTAGCAGTGTACGAAAGAGTGGGATGTCGAATGTCCCTTAAAATGCACTTCTTGCATTCTCATCTCGATATTTTCTCAATGAATCATGGTGCTGTTCGTGATGAGCATGGTAAGAGGTTACACAAGGACATATTTGAGATGGAAACGAGGTATCAGGGCCAGTTATATCCACACGTGATGGGTGACTACTGGTGGATCCTACACCGGGCGGCCAGCACGATGCATAAGCACAAGAGCAAGCGCCTTAATCTTAAGA
Organism: Octopus sinensis; assembly: GCF_006345805.1. Taxonomy (NCBI): domain Eukaryota; kingdom Metazoa; phylum Mollusca; class Cephalopoda; order Octopoda; family Octopodidae; genus Octopus; species Octopus sinensis. Next base: position 70,049,873 of record NC_043001.1, read on the forward strand.
TCTGAGTATATCAAAAATAAAGTGAGCATTCCCTTAAGATAAATATACTATGTACTATTATTTTACAATATTAGTTGCCTTGAACATAAATATACTATATGCAGTACTAATATACTATTATAATAATTTACCTTGAACTTGACTATTCCTGATACTAATATAGTATTAACACAAAATCCTGAACAGCTACAAAAATTCTGAGTCCGGATTCGGAATCAGCGAACTCAATTCCGTGTAGTACAGCACCATTTACCTGCGTAGCAGACAATAAATTGATTTTTTTAACCAATATTATATATATTTGAACGCAGACATCCGCTATATACAGTACGTATATGCACACATATACATTCACACGGAGTGAAAATTTGATAATGCGTATGTCTGTGTATGTTTTGGAAAGTAGGAGATACGAACCCTCCGAACGAAACACCGGCATGTAAAGAATCTGATTTAATCGAACAGTAGATTATATCTTTTATTTGAAATTCCACACAGTACAACTGTTAGTTTCTCGCTTCACTGATCTGTAATATCAATTTGGTAGTGAAATATCGGTTTTAAAATTCGGCACAAGGCCAGCTATTTCGATGTATAGGGTAAAGCGATTACTTCGATCCCAGTGCTCAAATGGTACTTATTTTATCGATCTTAACCCCTTGACGCCGGTATTATCCGAAGCATACGAGTCACTGCTCCGTTTTGTTTTTATCGAATAAGGCCACAGAAACACACAAGTGCCATTTACATCTACCATTTTATGAAAACGAACTATGTGAAACTATTTATCATAATATGATATGCACAAGTTATTCTGCTAAAATTTAAAAAAATAGCTTGTGTGTGTTACAACTCTAAACACGGTATTATGCAAAGGGACACATCACAGCTCGGGCTACGATATCTGGTTTCGCGCCTACGGTGGTGTGAGGTGCATACAACACATTTGCACGCCGGATTCTGCTTTTTTTCCGTTGGTGGTATGAAACGCGGGAAATGTCCTCGTCGGCTCAGAAGCCGGTTTGGAGTCGGTCGGGCGTGAGGAAGTCCAGGCGTTCGGTAGTTGGACAGCTCGGATACTTCGATAATTTCATTTATCGGACGCGATGACGAGCGTAAATTCGCTGATGGAGGACCGAAGCGCGAACGTAGAACTTGTAATTGATTTGAAGACATTTTGAATTCTGATGCGTTTTCGCTGGATACCGTTATTTTTATACCTCCTGTACCAATGCATATGCATGGAAAGTATCCGCATGTCATTGTTCTACTGCTAGTCTCATAACTTGAACGTAACCTAAAATAGCTAAGATAATGCACGGGACGGCGAGCGTGCGCACATCGAGAGATAAAGTACACGATAGCGAATGTAAACATACGTCAGCCGCTAAAAATCCGTGATAGATGTAGGGCAGCTCTACATCGTATATTTACGTTAGCCGCAGGTAGGCAAGCAAAAGTGTGATCGCATATTTGCGTCAACCGTTGTCAAGGGGTTAAAAAGATAAAAGGGTAAGTCGATCCCAGCAGCATATATCTAATACTGAAATATCTTTGTTAATTATATATATTGTGAGCTACAGCATCTGTTGAGTAATCCAATTAACACTATAAAACTGTGTAGTGTAATGAGACTTTATTGCATTAATTTATTTCCCGTGCGCTTGTTTCTCATTTTTGTATAAACGTTTATCTTTTACTTTTTCCAATCATTAGACTTGAAGGGATTTAGTCGAAAGATTCGAAGCTAATACTTAAGTTTAAGTTTGTACTTATATTTTTGGTATATTTTGATGCACCGACTGGGTGAACGGACGAAAACGAACAAACACCGGTTGTCGGGTATTAGTGGTGGACAAGTACAAACACAAAAACACGCGCATAGATACATGCACATACACCCGGTTGAGAAGCAAACGGCTACGACTGAGATTATATATTCTACTATTGTGCATCGGCAGGAAATCGAAACTTGGCCTCTCACGTGGCAGAGGAGCATTAAACCACTGCCCTACATTAGTAGGACAGTGGTTGTAAACAAGATTGACGATCTCCTGTTCCATTTGCCGGATTTTTTTTTTTTTGTGTGTATGACAACGTAATATGTGTATGTGCTTTTATATACTCGTATGTAAATCTGTGCTGATATCTAACCCTTTAGCATTTAAACCGGTCATATCTGTCAAAACATATTCTACTTCTTTCATGTTTAAATTGGCTAAATACAGCCTCTCACATTTATGCTACACTGTCATCCTAAAAATAAACTATCATATCATCGAAATCTCGAAGCTATAAGATAAGGCATAATTAATTCAAAACAATGGAAATAAATAAGCATTACATTTGACAGATCAATCTGAATGTTAAGGGGTTAATAAAGTTGAATGATTGTGTAGATAAAGGATAATATTTTCCTATATAATAGTATACCATAAATCTACCAATATGTCGCAATGTGTATAATTGGTTATTATAATTACCAGAAGATAGATAGCTCAATGTAGCATTATTCCTGAGAAAAAAAATACACAAGAAAATGTGTATGTTATAGTCTATTTATAACAAGATGTTCATGGAAAGTGAGACGCTTTAACACACCAAACTAGAAATTTTAGCTGCCATAGCTAAAATGCCGAGCAAGCAAATAAGGGACACATTTGTATCTGTATTTATAGGTCCTTGTTTCCGCATTGGAGAATACGTGGAGTTTATATTGCGTGAGTTGCGAGCCATATCTACTCATTTCTACCATATTAGAAATATACATGCAGGCACACACAAATCTTTATATATAAAAGTGAGGTTGTGTGCTGTCTGTCTCCTACGATCTAGATTCCTAACTACTCCCACATTTTGCGGTGCAGTTTAACCAAAACCGGGTATCTTATAGTCGTGATCCATATCGAGCCCTTCTGGGTATTAACGCGCGTCTACGATGAGTCTACGATTTAAAAAAAAATTTACCATCAATTTTTCCCATTTTTAATGCATTTTTGGCATATATAAGAGAAGTAACTCTCTAAAAATTTATTATTAAATCTCAGAACGTAAAAAGCTACAGTAACACCGCCCCCTTTGTGGTTAGCCATATTGAGATGGCTATTATACTTTACAGCTCTAAAAATGCTTATATAGTTATTTCCCTTACAAACCCGAGCAACGCCGGGCGATACTGCTAGTTTAGTTATAAATCCCTTTCTCTCGGAAAATTTCTTAATGATTTACTACGTTGTGCAAGCGCGTTCCAGTACTGTAATACTTTCTGAGGATGAAAATTTAAGTTGTTCACGTCTAATACCAGCAGTTGTTAAATGATATGTATGTGTGTTCGGATAAGTGTGTATGTATGTATGCATCTATGTATGTATGTTTGTATGTATGTATGTATGTTTGTTTTTGTGTATGTATGTATGTATGTATATATGTGTGTGTGTATGTATGTATGTATGTATGTATGTATGTATGTATGTATGTATGCATGCCATTTTATTCAGTTTTATTCATGATACGTGTCCATAAATGTAAATATGTCACTTTAAGACAATCACATCAAATTAAGATAATAACTAAAATTTCCAAGACAAATTCATTTCTTTCACAAATCAAACCCTTTTTGTAATTATTTATTTACTTTTTACTATGTTTTGCTAATATAACTATATTTCCATTGAAGTGTTCTTAAAGCAATTTCGATGTTTAGATAAGTAAATCCTGCATACATCTCCACATCTCTTTACTCTGATGCTATTAATCTAATATGTTTCGCCTATTTATTTCTCTTACTCACTCTCACACGCATCCTGAAAGTTGTAACATTGTTGTTATATATTTGGAAAATTAGATAATATCACATATCGACATTACACACATTTCTGCAAACACTATCACAGGATAATCTTGAAAGAAATTCGATTATTGGGCATCCTTTAAGGAACAATTATTACTCAATGTCCATTGAGATTGTATTATTGATCATTTCTTTCAGCATCTTTTTAACAATACGTCAAAGAAGGAATAAAACTTTAATCAACATTCGGCATAGTGATATAGTGATATCTTTAGGTGAAATACTATCTAACAAACGATCTACTGCAACAATGCTAAGCTAATTGGGAGAAATACCGAATTATAATTTCGTTGAAAACTAATGTTTTCAGTGATAACCCGCAGTCCACGCAAATCTTTAGAATCTTCCTTTCAATATGTATACTGAAACAGTTTATATGGTGAAAACAAACTGAATATCCTATCGCTACTGGCGTTACAATACGTGACAAGATCATTTGTAATTAAATCAGGCAGAATATCGGATCAGGAAATCAATGAAGCTAAGCAAATTGAAGCACAATACAGAAAATATTTATACAAACACGGAAATAGGTGTATACAAATAACTGAAGTAGTAATATTGTGTTTAAACAAGTGTGTGATTAGTCAAAGCAAAATGTTTAACTTCGTTAAGTAGTGAAATATTCGAAAGAACAGACGAATTATAGCCAGTAGCATGATAATAAATATGTACCATGGATAACTCCATCGGAAAGCTGAAAAACGGAACCAGGAACTTTTCTCACTTAGTTAAAGCTATCGTAATTCTCTCAAACTCTTATAATATATTTCTTACTGATGTGTTTGTATGATCGTTGAAGATATATTGTATTTATTGTTTCTAATCGATCTTAATGTGGAGGTTTCCGCTTCTAACTTTTAAATAAGAGATTCTTAAATCAAAGGGTGATTAAAAATTAACAGTTCTCTAGAATATCAGTTAAAAATACATTGAGAATGTTCTAAAAGTTAGACAAACAACATTGTATATATTCCATGTATACATACAGATATACATACATACATGCATAAATGTGTATGTGTATGCCTTGTGTGTAAGCACGCACGTACTCACAGACATATATCCACATACATACATGCAGAGATACAGACACACAAACACACATATACATGATATGAATATATATAGATAGATAGATAGGTAGGTAGATAGATAGACAGATAGATAAATAGATAGATAGATAAATAGATAGATAGATAAATAGATAGATAGATAGATAGATAGATAGATAGATAGATAGATAGATAGATAGATAGATAGATAGATAAATAGATAAATAGATAAATAGAGATAGAGATTGATAGATGGACAGATTGATACATGTAGATATATTTATATGTACATATTAATATATGTATATATATATATATATGTATGTATGTATATGTATACATATACATATATGCATATAGGGATATATAAATATTTATATTCATATATATATATACACACGCGAGTGCCCTCACACACACATACACACACACACACACGCACATACACACATACATACACACAGACACACACACACGCATATATATACATATATATATATATATATATATATATATATATATATATATATATATATATATATATATATATATATACAAACACGCCTGCAGTTAGTACCCGTCAACATGCGGATTGGATCAAAGTTGCGTTGTTGTACCTACACCTCTGGTTATACTTTTTGTAAACAATTTTTAACCACCTCCTGGAAATTAAGGTGTTAACGTTAGGTAACGTTTTTAAGTAGATAATTGAAACAGAAGCTGAATGTGGTCTTATCGATTTACCAACAGCTAAATCATCTCAGAACTTTAACCTGCAGAGAACTTCATTTCTTTCTGTCACACACACAGAATCAGTCGACAACTTCACCAGTGCATATGAAGTTTTGGATCTGACATTCCATATCCAAAAGTCCCAGTTCCTCGGAAAACTCACTCTGAAAATCGGCCTTTCTGGAACAAATAAATAACGTTGCATATCACGGAGGTTTTCTTCCCAACGAATGCATTTTACAAAAAATGTGCAACACATACACACAAACACACAATATTTGTTAGGTGAAGGCAACCAAGCTGAATCTAAGAAATTGCTGTCAACCTTGTTCCTAGAAAATAAAATATGCGATATATCGCTTCGAAGCTCCAGAAGGTAATTCAGTTAATGATTATTTATATTTTGTATCTCTGTACATGGGCACAAATTCACTCACATACTCACACACCCACACACACCCACACTTACACACACTTCCATCCAGCCATCCAGTAATCCAGCCATCAACTCATACATACATACATGCATACACACACATATATACATACATTCATACATACATACATACATACATACATACATACATACATACGTACATACGTATGGACAAGTACTTCGAAATCCCAGTTGCTATGTCTAGATTATAAATTCACATCTGTACCAATAATAATTGGTACACATGCTTTTTTGTGTTTGATGCCTAAGTGATAATCTGCATAACCTAGGGTCTACAGAAAAAGAAATCAATCAAGTAACTCTCATTACAAATACAATTTATAAGTAGACCAGTCAAAATATACAACATTTTTCTCAAGTTCAAAATGTGACTATGTCTAAATCCAACGATTGAGCTTTGTATCTTTTCTAAAAAACAGCTCCTTCGAAGTGGAAATATTTAATAATTAAAACAGAAGATTGCATACATACAACACACAGCATAATAATTCAATTACTGCAAGAGGTTCTGATGTTGATAAGCATTCTTGAAGCATTACTAATCTCAAGAAACACAGTTGCCTCCTGTTAAATCACTTGTCCATTGTATTTTAATGGTTATATCCCGAGTAGAACGATAAAAGCATCACATTTGCTTTACAGCTCTAATGCCGTCTTTCTTTACTCCATTTGTTTCTCTTTATTAAAAAAACGCTGTTGCTATAGCCTTTGTCTTTTGTTTCGATCTTTAGACTGCGGCCATTCTGGATCAGTTCTTTTAGAGTTGTAGTTGAAAAAGTTACACCCGGAGCTAATGTGTTTTTACTGATAGTATTATATATATATATATATATTATATATATATATATATATATATATATATACTAATATGGGATGAAGATTTAACAGAAAAAAAATTCCATCAAAAAATGTGGCAGCATAATAAAATACCTTTACGGTTAAAATTATAAACAACTTATAAATAAGGGCTAAAGAAAATTATTTCTATACCAATATGCTGATAACAGACTTTTAAATCAAAAATTTCCACATATTATTTACTCGCTACAGAAAACACGAAGAGCTGAAATCGAGGAAAGCCGGCCAATAGAATTTTTAAAAAACTTCATCCTATATTAGTAGTAGACTTATTACTATTAGCTATAGGGACTGGTAACCTCTATAACCTGTAGTGGAGAACAGTTCACACGTGTGCTGAGGCTGATCAAAGGATTTTACTTTTAGATATACCTGGGGTACTTATATGTACTCATGATTTTTGCTTCGATTTTTTTCCATGGGCGCATGTAAGTATCTTATTTATATCTTTTCGTATTTTCTACTGGAAAAAATCTATTATGAGATTAATTCCGAAATTGATTCAATATAGAAATAACGAATTCTTTTTTTAAAATTCTATTGGCCGGCTTTCTTCGATTTCATCTCTTCGTGTTTTCTGTAGCGAGTGAATAATATGTGGAAATTGGTGATT
>NC_043001.1:70064937-70104937 GCF_006345805.1 Octopus sinensis
TATATATATATATGTATAAGTGAGAGTCTCCTTATTTACCTAAATTCTATTATTCTATTTATTCTTTTATCTACTTTATCACTGATTCCTTTGTCCACTCCCCTAAGAATGATAGTTTGCGCCATGCCTACCCCAAAAAGTCCCCCACCACCACCCCTTTAAACCTGTCTAAATGTATAAATGCCAAAACTATTCTTGTCACCTAGCTTCCTGATGATTTCTTTTGAATGAAACAGTTCTAGAAGCTCCTTCTATAAAATAAAATAAAATATATATATATATATATATATATTTGTTGAAATGGAAAGATGAATTATCTTGTTACGGATTATTGTCTCGCACCTAAAAAATACACCCTGAATTCTTAAAATATTCAGAACATTAACTTTGGTCACACAGAACATCTCCACACCCCTTGTTCTCATTAATTCCTCACCTACTAGATTTGACCGCGGCCTGACCTGGATTTATTCCAACGGACCTTTTGTCGGCCCCCACCAACCCCCCGAGTTCAACGTACATTGATAAACATTTTACCCATGGGCTCTTAAGGAGCATCCTCGTTCGAATTGCTTTGCTGCGCCTTTGTTTTGCTTTGTTCTGACAACGTAATTCCTGTTTTTACCTGAAGAGAAAGCTGCAATATGGTATCCTAATTTAATCAGAATTTGGAAAATTGTGGCCTTTGAAACATGTGTAGAATGTAATAAAAGGAATTCTGTACAATATTCGTTCAACTCCATTTCTACCATTCACTAATTATATATATATATATATAATATATATATATATACATTCATACCTACATACATACTCATACACACCATTAAACACACATACAAAACAGTCTAGATGAGTATAAACCTGTTTCCCTACTTTTGCACCGTACACATGTACCAAATCTCATCATAATTTCCTCATATAATAGACTGTTGTTCATCTTTAGTATTATGTTCCTATGCAGAATAATTAAAATTGTTATATCTTCTTTGCTCCCTAAACAATTTCTATTTTATCTATATGCATTGTAGCTAAAGAAATAAAATTACATTTTAAATTCAATATTTACTATGCCACTTGCAAGTCATAATTCTATAACGCTATTAACTGATACATTCACAAATGGTTTTCTATAACGATATATATATACATTCCATCATTTGAACAAATACTTCGTATGACATACTTTCATACATAGACGCAGGCGCATACATACAAATATACTCATATTTATATAGACGTGCATATTTAATATATTAACAAGATATATATGTGTGTTTATACGTACATATATATACATAGATAATTATATACACACACACTCACACATATATATATATGTATATATGTGTATATTCATGTGTGAGTGTGTATGTGTGTATGTGCGTTTATGTTCAATTATCATTAAAACAATTTTTCATTAATATTATGGGTTACTCTGAACTTTTGTAGATACAAATTTATTATACTTAAACAAGAATATTTTTGATAGTAACTTCGATTTTCCCAACGGCTAAGCCATCATCGGATTGCGATGTACTGAAGTTAATTGTAACTTTATATATTGTCAGTTCAGTTCAAATCTTCTTTTCGGCGTGTGTATTCTGGGGCAACTCTTAGCAGCATGGATTGTGATGGAGACGTGTTTTGAGGAAATGTTTATTGCTTAAATTTGGTTATCCTATTGTTGGGAACTTATTCATGTACATATCCCTGTAAGTAGATCTGTATTTAAGTGAGGGCACTTCAGATCATGGAATAATCTTTTTAGTCGTTCACCAAAAGAATGTGGGAAGGTTTTTGCTGTTTGGGATTTTATTGGATATAAGCATCTGCATTCACAATCTAATGGTCAAAGTTTAGTCCAGTATTAAAAAAAAAGAAACATTAGATGTGCCAACTATTTGTAAGAGTTCACAAAATAATATAAGTATTATTTAGCGGCTAAACGTAAGTACGATATCGCGGGTAAATTTAAGTATGATTTAGCGGGTAAATTCACTTACTCGTTATTATTTCGTGTATATACCGTTTGTATTTGGAAGGTGGTGTTTATTAGTCGGGCATGTTAAGGTGGTGTTAGTATAGAATTTGGTTTTTCTTGTGCTTCGGTGTTAACAAGAGGATGTAGGTAGTTGTAAGGATTGGTACTCTATATATTGGTCTCTCTAGGTGTTCATTATTCGATGAGAAATTTCATTAATATGTGGAAATTTTAACCAGAATTTGTGTTAGTATGGTTGTGAGTGTGGGAGTGTTTTTCAGTTGAAGCTAAACATAATATTTTTACATTCGGATGTCCATATATGTTTGGATAATGAAATATCATTGATCCTGGTTCGGTTAGGAAATATGTGTGCGTGTGTGTGTGTGTGTGTGTGTGTGTGTGTGTGTGTGTGTGTCGATTGTATTGTTTCACGAACTGGTTTGCTGAAAATGCTATATATGTACATTTGCAAGATGGTGTCGTGTTTACCGGTTCTCTATATGCGAATTGAAATCACTACCTTACGTTCATGAGAGCAACCTATTTCTTTTTCTTTACTACCCACAAGGGGCTAAACACAGAGAGGACAAACAAGGACAGACAAACGGATCAAGTCGATTACATCGACCCCAGTGCGTAACTGGTACTTAATTTATCGACCCCGAAAGGATGAAAGGCAAAGTCGACCTCGGCAGAATTTGAACTCAGAACGTAATGGCAGACAAAATACGGCTACGCATTTCGCCCGGTGTGCTAACGTTTCTGCCAGCTCACCGCCTTTCATGAGAGCAACCACTTAACCGCTAGGTCATGTACCTGCACACATACAGAAATGCCCACACGCATACATATACATACTTGAGTGTGTGTGTGTGTATATCTTATATATTGATATTCACACCAATCAACCTGCATATGCATATCACGCCAGTTAGCTAAATAGATAGATAGATAGATAGATAGACAGACAGACAGACAGACAGATAGATAGATACATAGATACATAGATAGATAGATAGATAGATAGATAGATAGATAGATAGATAGATAGATAGATAGATAGATAGATAGATAGATAAACAGACCGACAGACAGACGGACGGTCGGACGGTCGGACGGACGGACAGACAGACAGATGGATATCATTTTCTGCTTTACTGCTTTGTCGCAACATATCTCAGATTATATTGGTGTGTGCGTGTAAAAGTGTGCACACGCGTGAAAAACACAACTTTAAACATTACCGTTTATATGCATATCACGTCACAATTTTGCCAAAAAGTTGAATTTCGAGCAGATTTACCTGAAAGATAAATGAAAAAACTTTAATTAGTATCATATACAAATCAAACAGTAAAAAAACTATTTCACTTAGGATTTCTTGAAAAATGTTGATTGATATTTTGTATTTTATCTTCTAAAACGAATGGAACATTGATAGACGATACATACTCCCTTTTTCATTTTTAACCTTTAGCAGTGTATTTATTTTTTCTTAAAAGCTTATTCCAGAAATTTCACCTAAATATATTTACATATATAGATTTTTCAAATATTTATTTTTCTATTTTTACAAAATAAAATTATCGGTGAAAATTATATTATGTGTATAAAACATTGAGGGTATTAGTAAATTGAGACATGATCTCATTCCTATAATTATTTAAGGATCCGGAAAATATTTCCCTTTCCCACCTATATTTCAAAAGCTGCGAAACTATGTTCATATATTTAGAAGAGCTTTCTTTCTATGGCATAACTTAAATGCCACAAACTTTCAATGGACTATGTAGAAAGAAAATATATATTAGCAAACACCTCAAGCTGTCACGTCATCGACCTTATCTGAATCGCCAATTTTACCGAATGAGTATATATGTGTATACATGATATATGTATACATGAATATGTATATATGTTTATATCTACATACACACACACACACGCACACACACACACACACATGCACACGCACACACACACATATATATATTTATGAAGATTTGGCGAAAAGACACTTGACAATAAATCAAAACCATTCAATTCCAAGATATATTTATGTTTATCAACTGAATGAATTTAATAAAAGCATCTAAATATGAAACATCATGAAAATTATTCAAACTGAAGTCTTTCTTGAGCGATGCTGGTGTGTTTACGTACCTGCAACCTAGCAGTTTGGCAGAAGGGAACGATTGAATGAGCAACAGATTACAAAGAATAAGTCCACGAGTCGATTTCTTCGACAATAAGGCGGTGTTCCAGCGTAGCCACAATCAAATGATTGAAACAAGTAAAAGAAAAGATAGATAGATAGATAGATAGATAGATAGATAGATAGATAGATAGATAGATAGATAGATAGATAGATAGATAGATATCACAAAATATCCTTCGAAATAAAAAATAAGCACAATTCTAGGTCTGTTATACGTTATAACCATCGTAATCATAACTAGTTAAGTATAATCTTTGTAGGCTGTGATTTAATTTGACGTACGAAAATTATTTTAACATCATTATCGTTTACTTTAAACTGCAGAGAATAAAAACGAAAGCCAGACATAAAGAAAATATATGAGTGGAAGAAACACTGGTCGGTACCGACTACAATGTCTTTATAAAAAGTACAGCGCGATCACAACTGAATCAGAGTTAAACTTAAACAACAGAATTAATAATTTCAAAGCTTTGTGTGCCAAGCATGTAAAAATACATGGCAGAATATTTTCCTGTTGTAAATGACAAATGAATATTCCGGCTCTTCTTGCTGAACAACTAGCACAGATTCGTTTATATTACTGTATATTAGTTCACTCCCTCCATGAAATCGTTATTGTTTGTAGAGGTGCACAGTGTACCATATGTCAGTTGTGAGAGAGATCACAGAGCAACGTGAAATGAAGAGCTTCGCGCAAGAAGATATGGGAGCGCTCGGTCCGGGAAACGAAACCACGATCTAACAGTTGTGAATGCAACGCCCCCTAAACGCAAAGCTACGCATCTTTAGTAAAAGACGCATACAGTACTTTGTAGTATTATGCAAATTTGAAGAGTCTACTTACACCTGTCCATTCATGATGACAGTCTCTCGTAGTCCTAAGAAAACGCTTCTGCAATATCTTGCTGAACAAACTGCACAAATGATTTGCAGTTGCTTATACTGATGAAATATACGCGCTGTACATTAGTACCTTCTCTCCATTAAATGAACTCTATCTGAACAGTTGTCGAACTGATCGTAGGGAGGCATGCGCTGAAGTATTTTGCTCAAGATCAAAATGCATTACCTTATGCAGAAATAAAAACCACCTTCTCGCGAACGTGAGTGCAACACACAAAACATTAGACCACGAATCATTATTGATAGAATCATACAAACAATTAATTAAATTCAATGTGGTATCATACAAATATGATGTGTATTCTTACAATTACCCCTTTATAGAAAGATGCATGCCTATGTACACATATACAGGGACACACGCGCGCACACAAACTCACAGAGATTGCGTACTTTCAATTTATTTCTATGATGCAAAAAAATTGATTTGAACAAGCCAAGTGGTTAACTCGTAGCCGTGACAGTTCGAATAAACGTTAGCAATGTATTCCTTTGACGGTATAACTCACTTAAATCCACATCTAAATACACCGAACGCACAAAAAGCAAACACGCACACACGCACATACACAAGCACACACACTTCACACGCATACACACAAACACAAGAATGGACCATGGTTGGTGAAGCATGATTGGTATTTTACCAATTTACATAACAATTATAGATACTAAATAAATGATACCCCACACGTTTATCATATAGCGTTAAAGATAAAATATAAAGAGAATTTACTCCAAAAAAGTCGACATTCCTTTGAGAATAATCCTGATATCCATCAGATGATAGTTTAAATATGACAGATAAATGCCGTTTAATCATCAATCCTATTGACGTGGCACATGATGTTTTGATCATTTAATTATCCTTTGATATTTACGTTTTTAAGTGTTTATCTTATTTTCCTTCTCACGTTATCATCGGTGTGATTATCATGATTATTATTATTATTATTATTATTATTATTATTATTATTATTATTATTATTATAATCATCTCTCTCTATATAAACGGCATTTTGTCTGTCTGTGTGTCTGTGTGTCTGTCAGGTTGTACCCTTACCCTGACCACGGCTTTCAACCGATTCTGATGAAACTTGACACACACATAGCCCAATGTCATAATTCAAAACTAAAGCAGGGAAAATTTTGAAAAGTTCCCCCAGTTCTGAAAAATATCGATAAATTCGACATGGGGTCGAGAATCTAAGCTTTTTCTATGCAACACATTTTCTGTTGTAGTTTTCGCAACTTCCAATCGATTTTCACCAAACTCATGGTGATGCTTAATGTTGCCCTAAGAAACGTAATTCTGGCGTTAGTTTTCCATGCAATACCTTACCATCAGAAAAAATCGATAAAATCATGCCATTTTGGGAAATCGCGTTCAAATTCAAGATGACATATTTTCAACAATATCTTTCACAAATTGGCATGAATTTTTTTTTAAATTCACAGCGAGCATCATGTCTGCTCCAAGGAGCTATATGGCCCTTATTATTCCAATAGGATACTTTATTACTGGAAAAAATCGGTTAATTAAATCATAGGTGGCACACATAGCAAACCAATTTGTGTATTAAACACAAACCACAGACTGTCTAGGGAACGCAACTCGACCTTTTTAACTCTCGGTACACGTGGGGTAAGTATCCCAAAATGTATAAAAATGTACAAAAACGGCAAAAAGGCGGGCAGCAATGTGAGTGACAACAACGAAAAAGTCAAAAGTGACCAAACTGAACAAACGAATGGAAAAGGTTTTTTGGTGCACACGACAAAAGCGGTTTATAATAAACCAAGAGTTTGCAAGTAGCGTCCGAGGACCCTTAGGGTACGTAAAAAATTTAAGGTAAAACATTTGGAGTGGTAGTTATAAAGAAAGTTTAAACAAATAAAGTATTCGAATAACTTGCGGCTGCAGCAGCTATTAGCAGAAGTGGGGTAAAGTCTCGAATGTAATTTCTTCCTGGTACGAATTGGTTGCGTTGAATTATCGATACCTGTTTGATAGTTATTTGGGAGTGAAGAGAAGACATTGCAAACTACACATGCGCCTTCGTTCCCTAGAGGGAAAGGACTAGATTGGGATTGGTCGTTGCCTACTAGGGGCTCTTACGTACCCGGGCAACGCCGGGCTATGCTGCTAGTTATTATTATTATTATTATTATTATTATTATTATTATTATTATTATTATTATTATTGCCATTGCACATCTTTTAACGTTGGGGATGTACTACAGTATCAGCTGTTCACTACCAGTGAACTAAGGTAACTAAGGTATTTTTCGAGCAACTTCCGGAGTATTCGAGCGGTTCCAAGCAGAGCTGTTTTCTGCAAGTGCTCCATCCTTATTGCAGCCCCCATTTGTTACATATACTTCTCAAGATTTTCACTCACTGTTACCATGACTCCGACTGTTATCGTACTACTACCACCTTTTCATCGACCACAGCTGCTTAACCTCCCAAGCTAACCTGTCATATATATCGACTTTTCTATATTCCTGATGTGTTGTCTGTTCTGTATTTTATGTAGTTTCGTCTTAGTGCTTGCTCATGTGCAGCACCGATTAGTCTATTATTATTATCATTATTATTATTATTATTATTATTATTATTATTGTTATTATTATTATTATTATTATTATTATTATCATTATTATTATTATTATTATTATTATTATTATCATCATTATTATTATTATTATTATTATTATTATTATTATTATTATTATTATTATTATTAGTAGTAGTAGTAGTAGTAGTAGTAGTAGTAGTAGTAGTAAATTATAACATGATATTCAATAAAGTTTTCACCGTCAAATTAAAAAAACAACAGGCAAATCGCAGCACATGAAAATTAACATGTGGCCAACAACATGGTTGTGGCCAACAACATGGTTGTAGCCAACAACATCGTCTTCCTCATCACCGTCACAACGACACCAAACGGAATCCTCATAAGCATCTTTAGCAGCAGCAGAAGCAGTAACAATAGTATTATCACCATTTTTTACATTCCCACAGTTCATTTTTCACCGCCATTCAACTCTGTGTAATTTATATTGTCAGGCGTCCCTACGATGCCGTTCTTCTAATCGATTGACGAGTAAGTTACGTGCTGTTAACGGATTAGCATTGATGATGTCACCGATCAGAATGAAGATAAATATAAAGGTAAATTAATTGTTTGTCAGAAGCAGGGAGAATATTATTGTCAACGAAAGACAGTTACGGGAGCAATACAAATCACGAATTTACAGTTACATAAAATAGCGTTAAAATAGCTATGAACTGTACAATTTATGAAATGCATCTACAGTATTTACCCATGTAGGCACGTCATCTTGGATAAAGAACCTTCCTCTATAGATCTTTACTCAAAACTGACTACGTGTGCATTGATATGTGTGTGTTTTCCTGCGCGTAAATAAGAAGACAGAGAGAAAAGAGGGAGAGATGGGGAGAGAAAGAGAGTGTAAATAAGATACAGTGGACACAGAGTTGAGTGCTAGAGCATTACCTCATAACTTCCTCGAATTGTAGAGGAACTGGACAAGCAGCAAGTGTATATATACACGCACACACACATATATATATATATATTGGATTGGATTGTCAATCTTCCGTCACATATAGGACGAAGGCCTTATCATGTTCTCTCAGACTAATGTGGACTCCGTGAATTTTGACCTTGAGGTAATACAGATTTAATGAGCCTACTCTGACACACTGGCCCGACATCGTTTGGCAGTGGAGTGCAGTTTTTATACTCTTATCCACGAATATAAAGGAAATTGGAATAGAGTATTACAAAAGTTTGCTTCCTTGACACAACCACAATAATCAGGAAAGTATTAGATACCGTAGACTGCAGGTAGCAAGTTCAATACGCATTTAAGACTCCAGGAGTCCCAAGAAAACCTGGGATGAAATGAATAAATAAATAATAATAATGTTAATAATAATGATAATAATAATAATAATAATAATAATAATAATAATATTAATAATAATGTTGATCGCTTTAAGAGAATATGTTAGGCTCTAGTACAAACACGGCTTGTATAAAAAAAATAGATGACGCATATATTATTCAATAGAATTTATTACTCAATGCATCCCATATAGTGCGATCTGTATCGCGACTGGGCAGAAATTTCCGATAAGATGACATTTATAATACAACTTCATTTCCAAAGCAACACACTTTGCTTATAATGTGATAATCAATTTGAGATAACTGTGACTCTTCCACACGGGATAGTAATTGCTACCATACTCAGCGGTCACCATCTCTGGTCGAGAGACCCAAACTCCCCCATCTACATTTAATGCAAATTCTAGTATTTACATTTATATTTTATTATTATATTTTATATATTATTATTAACTATTCACAATGATGACTTTTATTACTTTTATTCCCACCTCAATTCAACTAATTGTACATATCTATCGTAACTTTTCATAAAAGCCTTTACTTTTTTGATTTCCAATGTACATGTTCGCTATATTTCTTCTTATTTCCCTTTATATTTCGATGTGTAGTTTCTATTTTCTTTTTGTGGCACATTTCTATTTTATATATACATACATACATGTATGAAGGGGAGTTGTTGCTGGCTATATTCCATCGTGAATTGGATGTTTACGTCCATTCCGTTTAAAATTTCCTGGAATTCTATGAGTTTTTCTATATTTTTATGCCAAAGAATGAAACAGTCATCTAGATATCTCTTCCAGTTGTTTTCTATGTAGATGGAGAAAGGGCTGCCATATCTTTCTAGAACCTTACGATACAGACTGATCTCTAGGTATCCTATGACTAGGTTGGCAAAGGAGGGGGACAGCAACATCTCCCCTTCCTCGATATCCTCATTAAGAAAGCTAATAATATAATAGAAACAGACATATACTATAAGCCTACAGACTCTAAGCAATATCTTCCATTCAATTCATGCCACCCAGACACACCAGGATGAATATCCCCTTCAATCTAGCAAAAAGGATATGCACTATAGTCTCTAACGCAAACACCAGAGACACAACAAGAACTAAAAGATACCCTTATCACCAGGAACTATCCACCTTCACTTATTGACAAGTGCATTCAACGTGCCCTTCAACTTAACATCAAGGAACTGAGACATCCCAAATCAAAGAAAAACTTACAACCAAAAGCCTTACCATACATCTCCACACACAACCCTCTCAATAACGAAGCCTTCGGCACCATCCTCCACAACATGCCCCTCCTAAAAAAAGACCACAGAATGAACACAATCCTCCAAAGACACACGATCATAAAAAGCAAAAGACAGCCTAGATCCATGAAAAGTCTCCTAACACAAGCCCGAATTCACTCTTCAACACAGAAGCCGACAGTAAAAAAATGTGGAAGACCCAATTGCGGGATATGCGACTATCTAATTGAGGGATCAGAGTTCTCCTTCAAACAGGGACAACGGTTTACAGTGAAAAGCAACTTCACATGTGCTTCGGAGAACCTAATATACTCACTAACCTGCTCCGGATGTCAAGAGCAGTACATAGGCCAAACAAAAAATGGTTTGCGTAAACGAATGACCCTGCACAGATCCCAGATAAAAATTCCCCAAAACAGAATAATAGCTTTTAGCCAACACATAGATACTTGCGCCAACAAAGAAAACACCAAACTTCAGGATTTTCCCCCTCTACCAATTTAGGGACGATACAACCTCGAGACAACGAATAAGTAAAGAAAATCTCTTTATTACAAAATACAGGCCACTTCTTAACGGGTCTACGACAAACAATTAATATACCTCAACTTTAGAATAAAAGAAATATATACACACACAAATATTACATTCCATAGAATCCATTACTAATCAGCCCCATCAAAGCTATACTTTCACCCATTCATATTCTCCCTTCTCTGTTTTTTTCTTCTTCTTCCTCTTCTTCTTCATCATCATCATTATCATCATCATCGTCGTCATCATCATCACCACCATCATCACCATCATCTTCTCCTTCTCCTTCTTCTTCTTCTTCTTCTTCTTCTTCTTCTTCTTCTTCTTCTTCATCATCATCATCATCATCAACATCGTCATCTTCTTCTTCTACTTCTCCACCTTCTACCCCTTAACCTTGTCACTAATGTCTTTCAATATAACGCCTACGCAAATTCCATAAACAATTCCTGAATTGAACTGCGACTGTTGTCCGCCACTGACCATTCAAAATACGACCATCAAGGCATTCCCAGATTTCCCTACCCCCTCTTCACATCAGCCTTCTTTTTCACCTACCCTACCAAGAACTCACAACGACCTCGAACACACAAGTGCAAACAAGGGAGTCAGAGAAAGGCAGAATGCCACTTACATCTGAACACTACTATAGAAATATTCTTTTAAAAGAACATTTCTTCTAATTTTTCTAAATTTAATTATTTAATCGTTACAGTTGAAAAGGTCTCAAAATGTATATATATACTAGCAGTATAACCCGGATTTGCCCGGGATTAAGCTAGGATTACTTCCAACCAAACTAAGTAACATCGAAGCCAAATTTGGGCGAAATCTGTTGAAATTGGTTTATACATACATATATATATATATATATATATATATATATATATATATAACATAATACAATATAATATAAATAATATAAATACATATGGGCAACATACACACACACAAACATACACACACGTACGTACATACACCTATTGCATATATGTTTTTTGATATTGCATACATGTCCAAAAACTTAAATGAATGGGAAACTGTTGGTAAATTTGTAGATTAACACTTGCACGATTTTCACTAAAAGAAAATCGGAATTTTTGCGTGGAATCACGTACTCTGGCCTCCTAATTTGCTACAAAACCCTTTTTTGTGTGCCGAAAAATGGGGTGTGGTGTGGTGGAAGCCACGGACATTGTACCCATTTATATTGTGTAATTCACTGACAAATTGTTTCTTTGTTGTTAAATAAATGGATTCTCAGCAAAGCACTTTTTTCTTCGGCGTAAAATAAAAACAAAATTCTTTCGCGCCCAATGCAATGTGTGTGTGTGAGAGGGGTGAGAAACATGGACGATTTAACATAAATAAATGATTTAAAATATATTTTAATTGTTGTGTGAGAAAGTATATATAATCTGATTATAAAATTTAGTGCATTTCAAAAACATCCCAACTTTGAAGATTATATCTCGTGTTTAAGAAGAAACAAAACATTTTACATATTTTATTTTGCTAAGCGCTATCAAACTCCATCCCTCTCTCCGTCTCTCCGTCTTTCCCTTACACATATTTTTTTTTTACTTTCTTGTTAGACGATGTCAAATACTCAACTTCTCTCTCTCATACACACACATACATCAACACACAACTTCTCTCTCTCACATACACACATACATGCATCAACACACAACTTTTCTCTCTCTATCTCACACGTACACACAGACTTTCACTTCAAAATTGGTAAAAGTTATGGTTGAAAATAGATTTCTACCGCTATCCACGGGAGCCACGGGAAACAGTAAGTTGCCAAAACCCAGGTAGGATGGTGACGAATGTCCTCCTAAAATTGGAGCGACATGCGTACTAATTTGTGGACGTGCATAAATTACATTCACGTATACACACACATCCTGCCTTTTGCATATACAAATATATATATATATATATATATATATATATATATATATAATATATATATATATATATATTCTGTTGTGTCTGGGGAGAGTCATTTTCATTTTGTAACACACTCACCGGTAAAATTTCCACTTTTTTATGTTTATTTTCCTAAAATTTTCGTTGCGTCTAGCAACCTTTTCAATACTTTTTACTCTGTCCGTTAATTACACTGCGTTCCCTTTTATGTTAAATTATAAGGCACAAAAAAGAAAATGACTCTCCCCAGACACAACAGAATATGCTTCAACACACGAACTCATATAAAGAATCTTGCAAACAAAATCCAAAAACAATATATATATATATATATATATATATATATATATATATATATATATATATATATATATATATGTTTATATTCATGCATGTATGTATCTATGTGTGTATGTATATATATGCATATGTTTATGTAGATTGCTATGCATGCAACTAGGTTGCTACATAGGTTGATATGTAAGTAGTTGGTTTCCGTTTTGAGCATATGCAGTTATCAACATGCTATTTTGTAGTTGCGTCAGTTGCTTTATATATAGTGGCAATTCTCTATAAAACTCTACAGGAGGCTTCGTCATAAACTCATTGATACGAGATCTAAATTCTTATTATTAAGTGAATGGATGTCGTGCTTTACGCCTACTAAAACTGGAGCCAGAAACAGAAACCTTGCCGTATGTCTTCTCGCTATAATTCTATGTTTCGATTCTAAAATATGTTTTGCATTATGAGCCTATTAAATGAGGCCGAATTCATTTTGTTTGAGGCTTCTATTAATTATATAAGGAAACAATTTGCTATTTAGCTTATGATCCACATGTTATGAAATTTATATTATGTATATGAAACAGTTCATTTCATTGGATCAATACTATTTGAATAATATAATATAATATCAAATCCATCCATCCATTTTCTCCAGCTACTATTCCTGGGTGTGTCATGGATAAAGATACCTCAGGTAACTACGCCATAGAATATCACCAGAAGCATCCGTCATTACACATTCCTACTAGTTTTCCGAGTGGGAGCAAATGGTATTATGCGTAAAATCCCAGTATCTCATTCTTCGTCTACCCTCAATTGGTTGACTCACCTTCGAACATTTGTATTCCTAACTTTTCCGTGGTACATACTAAACCTATGACAGTGGTAGGAGTGTAGTGAAATTTCAATGGGAAAATTTGCGGCTACACTTGGAAAGGCATGACGGTATACGCACTGCAGAATTTCATATAGTTCGCCTGCAACGTAAATTTAGAATGTGGCCATATTTGCTGGCGCATGAAACGTTCGTTAAAAGTGTATTGAGAATGTGCATTACGATGCTAACTTCATTGCTATGCACTCATATTTATTTCTAGCAAATATATGTGAGGGTGGCGGCGTGTGTGCGCGCTTACACGTGTCTGACTGTTCATATATATATATATTATATATATATATATATATAAATAATAAATATTAGGGAATAAATCCAAATTTACAGGGAAAAAATCAGATTTAGGATTAAATCGATTTTATAGTAAAATATTATAAAATATTATTCGAGACAAAACCACTATTTTGACACTGAATTATTGGAAGTCCACCTGAAGATTGTCGATCAAGACAAGAAACGATTGTAGTGGCGGTTTTTTTGACTATTTATTAAAATTTTATGTATTAATTAAGTCTTTCCTTGTTTGTTTTGCAAAATAGTGGTTTTGTCTCGAATAATATTTTATATATATATATATATATATATATATGTATATCTTCATATGTATATACATATATATATACATACACACACACGCATATATATATATATATATCCGTATATATGTATAGGCGTATGTTTGTATGTATACATATGTATGAATATTTGCGTTTAAGTTTATGTATACGTATGTTATGTATTTGCGTCTATGTTTACGATATCCGTAACTAACATTCAGTAACTTGTGAATAGTTTTCGGTAATTGAAATCACTGAAATACACTAATTCTAGAAATTCCTGTCCTGACGTACGGCTTTTATACATACTCATGCGAATATGCATGAGATACATGATATGTATGTATATATATATATATATATATAATATATATATATATATATTATATATATATATATATATATATATATATAATGTGAAATAGAATGAAATAAAACGATTTCTGTTCAATCTGCGTTCAGCTCCATTTCTTCAATTCACCAATATATATATATATATATATATATATATATATATATATTTAATATATATATATATATATATATATATATATATATATTATATTTGTATATATATATATATATATATTTATATCTGTATATATATATATATATATCTATACTTTATATATATATATATATATATATATATATACATATATATATATATATATGCATACATACTATATTTATATAATGTATATATGAACAGATATATATATATATATATGTGCATATATACATTTATATGTATGTATATTCATGCATATCTGTCTGTCTATATATGTATAGCTACGCACACACTTCCAGACACACATACATACACACACACACACTCATTGACACCCAAATCAGACTACACCAGCCAAACGCTTTGTATGTGGTATTTCTTGATCGTTTGTTTTGATTTGACCTTTACTTCTGATGTCCCTAGAACATACCTGTGTTTCCAATGAAAACTGTCTTAGATACACTTTATACGTTTTATTTACCAACCCGTAATGACATTTTGCAATGTTTCGGCGAAAATGTCGTGTTCTGATGCTTTTTGAATGGAACATTTTATATCGATTTCAAATCATTTCGTTTGTAAAGAGCAGGTGGTTTGAATATTGAAGAGTGCTACCGTTACAACAACGATGAGTGTTCTTTCTAATCTATAGCTCATGTTATTGCAACGTTTATCTCTCTCTCTCTCTCTCTCTCTCTTACTCTCTCTCTCTCTCTCTATATATATATATATAAGTACGCATATATGTATATTATACTGTATATTATATATATCAAATATGTATATACATACATACATACATACATACGTACATGTGTGTGTGTGTGTGTGTGTGTGTGTGTGTGTGTGTGTGTGTGTGTGTGTGCGTCTATGATTATGTGTGTCTATTGTATATATTTGTTATTTTGGTATTGTATCTCATCAAACGGAAAAAAAGCATATCAGTAACTTGGACAATGTCCTATCGTCAGTTGCTGCCAGAAGAGTTATCCGTGTTCCATGAAAATGAGCAAATCTGCTTTCTTAGAAAAATTAATATATTGATATACCTTGTGACCTAGATGCCACTCATGTGGGTTTTTGTTTTCTTTGAAACCAAATTCTAATTCCTCTCTGAATTTATAACTGCTTATATTTCTTTGAGTGCATCCTTTTCATAGATTACATCACCCATTACAGTGAACACTATACAGTTCATTACTATAATACAGGTGATTTCCAACGTATACCAAGATATACCATTCTTACAATTAAGGGCGAGATCAACATATATTCTAAATGTAAGCTTTTAATAACAACACTCCCTCTGTCTGGCTCTCTCTCCCTCTGTCTGGTTCTCTTTCCCTCTCTGTGGTTCTCTTTCCCTCTCTCTGGCTTTCTTTCCTTCTGTCCGTCAATATCTCTTTCTCTTTCTCTCTCTCTCTCTCTTTCTCTCACGCGCGCAAACCCAAACACATATAGAAAAACAAACGCACACATATGAAAAGCATTTGAAATACGGAAAATCGAAGGCTCCACCTTGAAAAGAAAACTTCGTATAGAGGATTTGCCTGCAATTCCAAGCACGTTTCAGACTGAAAATATGTGCAACATCTGCAGTAGGCTGTGTTCGTCCAAACTGCCAATCATATCTCGTGGTGATATTTACTGATTGGTGAAATGAACTTTCCCGTTAAGAAATTCTAATCATCTACACCACCTATGTTTGTGTGTATTTATGTATCTAGATATATATGTTCGTATCTATGTATGCACATATAAGTAGTGCTGTGACGTTATTGATGTGATCAACCAAAGAAGTACTCCATCAAGCGTGAGTTGATATTGTTCAATAAACAAACGATTTAAATGTGAGCCACCAAAAGATTAATATTCGAATATTACCTTAATCGATCGAGCATGTCTAGTGTCACGAACTGTGTACTCTGCACTATCCTGCAATCGCTAAAGCTCATTAAAAAATTGATATGTTGATTTCGATGTCAGGATTTGAGAGAAAGTGAAAGACATTAAAGAAAGATCATAGAAGAAAAAATTAGAATAGCTTGGTATGGCATGTTAACATTATTCTTGTTACTCAGACTACAATTGCAACTTAGCTACTATGCAATTACAAGTTACATTCTTTTGGCATTTACTTTTTGATTATATCTATTTTACTCCAAGAGGGCTGTCAGTCACGCCATATTTTGGTATTTTATTTGCATTCGCTAAATTATGGGGAAATCTATAGTGAAACGATGATCTATTTCAACAGACAAGCATCCACGCTAATAATCCGAGATACTTGATAAATCTGTAAGCAAATACAAGCACAAAAACCTCAGGCCTTCGGTGAATAGATTTGTGGACTGTTAACCTTGTGTGAGGGAGGTGATTTTTATGTACCCTGCAAATGAACTTGTCCACAGATAGATGATTTCATTAACCAACGTCAATCCTTTAGATTGCATATAAATATGTGCATTTCACAGTACATACAAGCAGGCTACTTTGTCTCGAAATTTGTTGGGTTTGTAGTCTCTCTTCGATTCACCTATTGTTTTCTACTTCGCTTCTGGTGTACTTAAGAGTTTTTAAACCTTCACAGAATGAACCTCGTGGCGTACAATCGAGTGTAACTGCCACATTTGAGGTGAACGTATTATGAAGTCTTAACCCACTTTTTAAAGATCAATTAAATCTCATATTTCCACCCAACTATGAATTGATGGTGTACATTCGAATACGGCAACTAAGATAACATGCAGGTCAGTAACTAAAGAATATCACCACATTCAATATGGTAATTCACCGGACTGTACTACATACATTCTGTAAGAGTGCGGCGTACGTAATAATGAGCGGAGCAGTGACAATACGCCAAACATGTGCGCAAATAGGGTGTTCTCTGAATGACGCTAACTTCTAGCAAGTATTCTTTTGCTTTCTATTCAGTCACTGGATTTTGCCCATGCTGGGATACGGCCTTTAGGCTTAAACGTACAAATGGAACCTATTGCTTATATAGTAAGCCCTGAACTTAAATAAAATGACATTGAATTTGAAGTGGTGCAAAGAGACAAAAAGACAGAAAAGCCTGCCCTCACAAACATAGTCACCTCTGTATATTAACACACAAGCATAACGCACAAAGGTGCACACGCACACACACACACACACAACACACACACACACACACATTCGACGAGTTTTTACAATTTCCCTCAACCAGATTCATGTTCACGCACAAGTTATTAGTCGAACCGGGGTTATAAATGAAGACTTGCCCAAGATGCCTCGAAAAAGGAAACATGTGACTACAAAGCCAGCCATACAATGCAGTTTGCACAGATACTTTATCTATTCGTACGGAGGAAAACTGTGTATGTATGTATGTATATATATATATATACACAAACAGACATAGTAAGTAATGTATATGCGCTGTATTACATACACAGATGCATACACACACATATATAAGTATATATATATATATATATATATATATATACGTGTGTGTGTGTATATAAATATATGTGCGTTTATGTATACACATATATTTTATGCATGTATGTATGTGTGTATGAATATAAATTTGTGAGTGTGCCTCCAAACATATTCGCATCTATGTGCAAATAGTGTTGGAAAGACAGGAAGAAAAAGAGAGAGTGGCAGGAAGCGCAGGAGAAAATATGGATAAATATATCTATATCTATATACATACACTTATTGTTCATGTTTTGTCATTTACAACTAAATGTCTAAATACTTAATCTCGCAAAAAATATATAAACGAGAAAGTAAAAATCCCTCTTAATCTCCAAAAGGATTATTCTCTACTTTGTTGTTTTTTATTTGTAATGGACTAAACCGTAGTATATCACTAAGCCGTGTGTGGTTTATTTGTTTTCTCAAAAATATACACATATCGTAAGAACTTCAAACACGCTGCGTTGTCTTCCACTGTAATATATGGTTTGTAGATAATTAAGTGTCGTGTTAGATTAATTTGTTACAAAGCAAGTCAGAGGGAATAAAAATGTTACACAGAATAGAAAGTTTATATTCGTCTGTCAATGTGTTGATACGTGACCCTCAGTCTACATCTGAAATCCTGAATCTCGTCTTTCCAAGATACCAGCCATATGAACATTAAGTAAGCCTATGTTAATCTACTTCTTGCAGAGAATATCAAAATATTTTTGGTAATTAAAAACTTCGGGCGTTGTGCCTGCAGAAGAAAAGAATTGTTAGCACACAGGAAAAGGTGCTTAGTGGCATTTCGTCCGTCTTCATATTCTGAGCTTAAATTTCGCCAATTCGACTTTGCCATTCATATATATTTGGGGGCTCGATAAAATTAAGTACAAGTTGAACACTGGAGTCAATGTAATCGACTTAGCTCCTTCTTCGAATTTGCTACTCTTGTACCAAATCTTGAAACCAATGTATATATATACATATACATACATACATATATATATATATATATATATATATATATATGTATGTATATATATACGTATATATATATACACACACACACATATATATATATATATATATATATATATATATATATATATATATATATATATATATATAATATATATATATATTACGCTAAGTCTCTTCCCAGAATGAATTGGTCGGTTTTGCTATAGCATCTATCATACTACTCTACTAAGACCACACGCAAATCTCTCACAAAACATACCCTCCTGTCTCACACGAAGAATCCATTCAATTATACTTCAGTAGTTTCTCTACGTTTGAAAATTTAAGGAAAAAAACTATTACCGTGTTTTTAAAGCGGCGTATTTTTGTTCATTGTTCTTGACAATGTAGATGTCTCAGTCAGTCGGGAGTTCACCAGTGGAATTCAAAAATATAATCATAACACCATTTTCATAATAAATATAGTTGTGTTTTCTTTGTTAATACAGAATTACAAGTTATCTATGTAAATTAACACAATTAAATTGCACGCGCACGCACACGCACCGCACGCACACGCACCGCACGCACACACACACACAGACACACACACACACACACTCACAAGCATTTGTATGTGTGTGTATTTATATAATATAGTATACTGATAAACTTACTTGGAAATAGATGCCTGGCGTTCAATCATATAATAATATGTATATATATATATATATATATATATATATATATATATATATATATACATATATACATATATATCTACATATATATATCCATATATGTATATATATATATATATATATATATATATATATATATATGTATATATATATATATACATATACATACATACATATATATATATATATATATATTATATATATATATATATATATATATAGTATATGTGTGTGTGTGTATCCATCTATCGCATGTATAGTATTTATATATGCAATATATGTATATATATATATATATAATATATTTACATAATATTTATATATTTGATATTATATATATATATACATATATATATATATATATATATATATATATATATATATATATTCTATTCTACTCAAGGCACAAGGCCCGAAATTTTGGGCGAGGGACCAGTCGAGTAGATCGATCCTAACTTGTACTTGATTTGTCGACCCCGAAAGGATGAAAGCAAAATTCGACCCGGCTGATATATAATCGTGTAGATATGAGTATGTTCGTATATATGGAAGTGACTCTAACAAAGGTCCTCTGTTTTCCTTGAAATTAACTTATTTAGAAAACCAGTTACTCTTACGAAAGAACAAGAAATGCACCACAGTTTTACTCCATCTGCAGGAAATACCAACCAAATCTTTACATTGCTCTGTAGCCTTAAGAAGAGGAGCTAATAATTGGTTGAAGTGACCTTTGTCACATCTGTGTGTGAATTTAAGTTGACTACAGCTACAATGTATTATTTCAACATATATCTTCTTGACAAGAACTGACCTGGGGCCAAACAACAACAAAGACATTAATCTAATTTTGCCAAGAGTCATTCTTTTTTATTCCTCTCCTGCTCTTCTCTTCCATCTAACTCTTAATCTCGCAGCCCACTAGTTATTTGTCCATTCTTTATTCTGTATTAAACTTCTCAACTTACATTCCTATGAAAACATTTGTCATATTCAGTGACTTGACATCACAGAAATCCTCAGGGCGTTTACCCTCCAAATATCCATTCTTCAAACATGCTGACTATGTAAATAGGACTCCTGCTGTTCAAGCTATTGTATTTGCTACCTGTTTTAATTCTAAATCCATGCTACGTACACAAAAAGCTTCTAACTGTCACATTTACGACTTCATCAGACACTGCCAAAACCAACACACAATAGTGGCGCGCTGATACATAAACAGTATAATAATTCAAATCTGAAGATCTTCTGTGTCTTTTTCATGTTGTTCCATCTGTTATTGTTGAGCTCCAACTAACCATGATCAAATCATTCAGGCCATGACAACTTTTTGTTTTTTTTAGTATTCATGAAATCAATGATTATATTATCTAACATGATCTTTGCTTAGACCCAATTGACCAGGAGCACCGCCAGATATAGGGATCTCATAGAGACCCATTTTTATGGGGTTCAGATTATTATTTTAATGGTTTATCCTGAAGTAAGATGACTCCGATGGTTTGCAGAAATCCTCCAATATTATAAATAGCAGTAATCGCATATATATAAAAAAAAATTCTTTACATTGATACAAGACCACAGATTTTAAATTTGGATATAGTCAAGTACATCTAATCAAGTGCTACAATGATGGAGCTGGATCCTAGAAGAAACTACGTAATTACAAAGGAAGTCATTTTTTATAATCCTACACAACAAAGCTTCGCCCTAAGTATTAATATTTGCTTGCCTTAATGCAAGATTATTTGGATGCAACTTTTCGGAACAAAAAGTTATAGAAAAACTGAAGGAAAAAATGAAGCATATAATCGATGTGAAAGAAGGATTATGTTTTAAAATGGATCGAAGTCAGCTATGGCGGCCAGTGGCATCATCCAAATAATAGAAAGATCTTAATCAAATTTTCAGAAAGCAGTGTTATTAAATTATAATGTAAGGAAATTGATTTGTTCAGAAATCACGAATTCAATATATACAAGTTTTATTAGTGGAGTGTGTTAACTTTGTTATTTGTAAATTTGCAATTAGTTTCATTTCTTCCATAGAAGCATATTAGTTGTTGCCGTCAGATGTTAATTATTGCTGGTGTTTTAATTATGAAAAAGGGGTTTGATTATAAGGAACGGAACCAAGCAAACATTATACAAGCGATAACACACCAAACATGTCCATTGATTAGATTACTTCAGATATGGTTATTGATTATTGAAAAATAAATTGTTAAAGAAAAATCCTGATTTATCTCAGATAAGGTATCTTAAATCCTACCTTTAGAAGTAGTCAGTGTTAGTTTCGCTGTTGCTGTTTCTGCTGATGCCTCCGCTACTGTTTTTATTTCCTAGCCATTTCCGATCAAGTAAACTTGTGGTCAGAGCCTTCTAGCCATAACTTAATGTTAGACATTATACCCATGATTATCTGTTTTTCTAATACGTGGCCAGCAGTTTTATGGGGAAGTTTTAGTAAATATTATGGATACCAGTACTTAGCTGGTACTTCATTTTATCAACAACGGAGAGATGACATCCTATGTAAATGTAGACTGTATTTGAACTCGAAACGCAAAGAATCAGAACAAATATCGCAAAATATCCCGTCCTGATACTCTGACGTTTCTGAAACATGCTGCCTTATATCCAAAAACTTTTTAGGTAATGTGTAAAGAGAATAAAATTGTCATTTTTTATTGTTCATGTGACCATCAGTATCGTTTATGAGGATTCATTAGAAACAGTTATACAGTGATAGTACTCTACGAATAAGAAAAAATAAAGCAGTAAGTAAAGAAGAGACATTAATTATTGATCTTTATTTAAATAAAATGCGGTTGTCATAAGATTATATCCAAAATAAATAAACCAGATAAAATGGATCTGAGGCAGTAGAATGAAATGAAACCTCACTCAGCAACATAATACATTGACTGCAATGGATATTAATTAACCTATGATGCTAATTATCCTAAACATAATCAATTTGCTAATTTAACCAATAAAACAACTGTTACAATCGGTCGTTATTTAAGTTATAATGGTAACCGTTTTCATCCTTTCTTAGATAGTTATGTCGTCAACAGTAAACATTAAACAATGAAATATCTGAATGCAATTCGTTTCAAAGAATACTTCCCGACCTTCTTTACTACTTTGCAATAATAATATATATAAAAAAAGGGAGAGACGACGTAGTTTTCTTTCACGAATGAGCGTTTTTCTAATTATGTTGATTAGATTTTCAATCACAAACCAAATGTTAAGATTGTTTTCTACTTTTATATATTTCTTTATTTTTTCAACGTATTTAGGAGTTTATTTGTTCCTATTATCGCAAAACTATCTTAAATAAACGAATGTTTTCTAAAGCAGTTTTCCTGAAGTTATCTTCAATCTCCTTCGCAATTTCTCATCCGCCAATACATACCTGCTTCAACAAAAACATAGACACGCACACACACACATACACACATAAGCGCTTATATATATGTTTCTTATTTACTGTTTTGAATTCTATTTTCAATTTTGTTGTTATTGTTATGTGTTTTTAAATATCTATTCATTTCGTTCTGTAAACAATACAAATGTTATTTTGAGAAAAGAAAGAAGACAAAACTACGGGAAATGAGAGAAAAGAAGTACAACGGAAAAATCAAAATACCTCTTCAACGTTTCCATAGTAATTACTTTTTTTTATTCTTTTATTTATAGATTTATTTGCTATTTAAGTCAAAGCTTTATTTGTTACTCAAATTACACCAGAGAAAAAAATGTTAGAAATGGAAAGGATGACAATGAGGATAGCATGAACATGGTGGCGGTAGTGGCGGTGATGGTGATTATTATTATTATTATTATTATTATTATTATTATTATTATTATTATTATTATTATTATTATTATTATTAAATGTTTGACTTTTACTTTGTATTTATACAAGTTGACTGCAAGTCTCACCTAGAAACCTTAAGAGACAAGTTAGAAGTTCAAGTATTATGCCTAGGGTGTTATATATTTGATTTTTCACATAGCATTGTTCTAGAGAATGTTTAAGAAAACAGAAAATTATAAGTCTGCTTTAAAATTTGAGATTACATAGACAGTATTTTAAGAAGGATATGGGCAGTTCCCATTAGCTCTATCTTTTGAATTTCTGCCATTTTGGGGTTTCCTGGTATCTGAGCTAGGAAGAAATCAGCCCCTTTTGCTATCATTCCGAGGGCACCTATGACAACACGTATTGTTTTAATCTTCAGGCTCCAATTTTTCTTTGAAGATCTTTATAATTGCTCAGTTTTTTTGTCGGCCTTGACAGATACATTTATGTCGATTGGGACAGTCGTCTCGATGAAGAAACATGATTTTCTGTTGAAGTTTTTCAATATACTATCTGACATCTATGTTCTGTCAATTTGTGACGGTGAAGTTCCAGAGGAGCGCGATGCAGTCATTTCAAGTACTGGAGGGGGCTAGTGTTCCCACCAGTATTTATCATGGGGCAGGTCTAGGTTTTTGCAAATTACCCAGTGAATATACTGTGCTGTTCTATCATGCCTGTTGAGATACTCTGTAGGCGCTAGAAGACTACACGTGGAGACAACATGATCAGTGGTTTCATTTTGTTGTTGACGTCCTTTAATATGTTGGCCTGATAGTTCCTTGTAGGTAGGCATTGATATTGGGCTGCGATGATAAACCCTTCTGTTTCCGATTTTAAGCCAGAAGTCACTAAACATTGATGGGTAAGGGCTTTGTCAAAATCAGCATTATTAGCTCTCTTTGGGTATTTGCCACTGAGTGGTTTATCTTGCCATTTATCAGTAAGAATATCTAAAGCAGCAGTTTTAGCACATATTGTCATGCTTTCTAGTACGTCTAATTCTGGAATTTGTCGTATTTGAAATTCACTTAGATATTCCTTTGCCTGTTTGATTACTGAGTACGATGCTTTCTTGTTTTCATGCTTTGAGACAAGTTTTAACATGCAGTCATCAGAGTTTTTCAGGTAGGTGCCTAGGCCAATTGTGGCAATCTTCATTGTTAATTCTAGTTGTAAATGTCCACGGCCGCCTTCTTTTCTTGGGAGATAAAGTCGGTCTACATCTGCAATAGGGTGCTGCATTCAGTGCATTAGCAATAATGTTCGTATATTTGAACAGCTAATGATATTGAAACTTTAAGGCACGACCGGCATGGCTAAAGTATTGATCGTTTCGATCCTGTTCCTTGCATTCAGCTTTGGCTTGAGAATTGCCCTTACCCTGCGATAATATTCTCTTCTGATCTTTTTCCTCATCACTGAATTCTGATTTCGTCCCCTTCAAATGTCCTTAGATATTTGTAGCTCTCTGCTGGTTCAAACTCCTTTATGACATTCTGCTGGTCAAAATTAACGTTGAATGTTTCTGTCATTTTTTCCTTTGATGGAGGTAGTTTTTGCACATTTATCAAGGCCAAATTGCATCCTGATGTCATCAATGAATTGTTTAGCAATCGCTAGTAAGCCGTGTTGTTTTAAGAATTGCTTGTAAGCTCTCTTGGTTTAGCAATTGCTAGTAAACCCTGTTGGTCACTTTTTTGGAAAGAGCTTTAAATCATCCAGGTAGAAGAGATTATTAATATTATTTTCAAACATTTTATAGCCATATTGTACATCTTTGTGCAGTTTTAAAAGTGGTATCAAGGCTAGACAAAAGAGGAGTGCTGATAGAGAGGCACCCTGGAAAATGCCACATTAAATTATTACGTCTCCAGCAGTAAGCGTTTCATTGTCACTGTTCAATGTCAGTGTGGTTCTCCATGATCTCTTACTTTTAGACAAGAACTTTCGAGTGGGTGCTATTTTGCACATTTCCAGATATTTCTTAATCCAGATATGTGGTAAACTGTCAAAATGATTTTTATAGTCTACCCAGGCTATCGACAAGTTTTTGTGTCATTTGTGATAATGTTCCAAGATCATCCTTTTGATGAGTAGCTGACCTTCACAACCATAGTACCCATATTTATATATTTTTTGCTCATTAGGGAATATGCCAGTTTTTATTAAAAACAATAAACTATAGGAATATTCAGTCAAGACAGTTATTAGTATTTTATACATTTTTGTATGGGTCTATAATTTTTTGGTTCATTTGCTTCTTCATTTGTTCGAAGTAGGAATGTTACACCATTAACAAGAGGGAATCATATTAAGTTGTTACAAATCATTGTTGTAAAGTTTTGTTAGCAGTTCATGACCCTCTGGGAAGGCATTCAACCAGAAGTTAGGAATGTTATACTTTCCTGGAGACTTCCATTTGCTTGACTTCTCGAGAGCAGATCTTACATCCTCTACCTTGATACCCTCCCACTTTTGCTCTCCTAAGTAGTCTAAATCAGTAGATATCAAACTAACATTTTATTGTGTATTGTTTCTTCTACCCAAATTTTAATCCAAAATTCCTTCACTTCTCCTTTGATGGAACAGATATTACTGTAACTGATTTTTTCCTATCTCTCTGTAAAAACTTTTTAGGTTATTTATGAGCATGTTGTTTTCCTTGAAGAATCAAACTCGCTTTTCATACCTTGCTATGCCGGCAGCTCTAGCACATACTTTTTTCTTGATAGTCTCTATGATGGTATCGATGTCAACTATGTATTTTATATTGTATTTTTTCTTTAATTTTCGGATTTTTGTGTGTTTGATAGTCTTGTCAAACTTAAGGTGTTTTAAACGTTCTATGTCAGACCTAAGTTGCTGAATTTGGTATTTAATACGCTCTCACCAAGTAGGCTTTTTGTGTGAAAGTTGTGGCTTTCTAATCTTTTCATCACATAGACGCGTAGAGATTTTCGCAGATTCATAGTTCAGGCGGTTGAGACCTGTAATATCAATATGATTAGCTGAAATTATAGCCTTAAGTGCAAGGCGGTTTTTACCAATTATTTTCAGGTTTTATTTAGAGTTGCAAATTTTGGGGAGAGTGCCACGTTCATTCATACTGGTTTCTTTAATGTTCAGCCATTCAATCATGATTTGATTTTTTTAGTTCAGTTGGGTCAACTTCTGTGTGACTTTCTTCGGCTATTTGACTTTCATCTGCCTTGGTGTTTATGGTTTGTTCAGAGACTATTTCACTTTGCTTATAACTTTCTATCATTTCTTCATTTTCACCGGACTTGGGCTGGTCCATAATTATTTACTCTGTAGTAGCTTCTTTAGCTGCAACTTCGTTCCCCTTATCCCTTATTGATTGCTTAATTTGACCAGACTTTAATTCAGTTAGTAATCTCATTTTCATATGGTTTCTCCTGATGTTGGCAAGTTTGTTACTGTCTATGTAGGGTCTTACCGCTAGTTACTTCTGTCTCTAGTTTAGATAGATTTGTTTAATATTAGATTTATTTGTGGGGAAATACATGGCATGATAGAAGGACTTGAGAACATTTTTATCATCTCCCCTAGACCATTTTTCATTCTTTATCATTTGTTTATTTGATGACGAGCGTGGATGGCCATTTCCAGCTCCTGTATTTCGGGAAGATTTGAACCAGTAGTTTATTTTTCATATCCAGTATGGTTCTTCACTGAGGTACGCGAACCTTGTTTACACGGGTGACGGCAGATCCGGTTCCTATTTTGCTTTTTTATCATTGATGCATGGTGATCTTGGAAGTTGACATTAGGAGACGGATCTGTCTGTTAAGAGTTAATTTTTGAGACAATACCGCCTCCATGTTCTAATATAGTTTCTTAAGACTAACAGCTCTAGATTCGTGTGTACGTTTTTCTTTGTTGGTGAATTTATCTCCGGGCAGAGTTTTGGTGGTGTTTTTAAACTTATGAATTGTTCACTGTGTCTGTGGTAGTTCGAAAAAAAATTGTTTTGCTCTTGTTTTTTTTTTCGCTTCGTTTGTGACACGTGCTTTCATATGCGTGTATGTGTCCTGCAAATGTCACGTATTTGTGTAACTATTGAGATGTCTGTGTAGTCCTATAGGTGATAAAATGTATATATGATTGTGTAGACATTCGAGTGTATGCATAATTAATCAATTTGTGTACTTACTATTTTGTTCAACTTATATTCTATAATTTGTAAACTTTCCGATGTTGACATCGCATGTCTTTTGCACATGTGTCACTGAGACATCGTGCATGGGAGAAACAGTGCTTTGTATAGCAGTGAAATTTCGTTTTTGTGATTATTTTCGTTAAAAGGGCCTCTTCCTTCATGTCTTCCACAGGCAGCTTTATCGCATTCCACTGATATTATTAGATTAAATTTGTTTTGAATGGAGAACCCGGTGCAGCACATCAATGTTGTTATTCAGCGTGAGTTTATTATTATTATTATTATTATTATTATTATTATTATTATTATTATTATTATTATTATTATTATTATTATTATTATTATTATTATTATTATTATTATTATTATTATTATTATTATTATTATTATTATTAAGTTAACAAACAGTATAATAAATATTTGGAAAAGACGACGACGAAAATGATGATGACTATAATATCGATGATGATGATGGTGTTGCTGAGAATGATGACCACGATGACCAATATCAAGATCACATTGGTGACAATGATAATGATTAATACAACGATGACGATTGCGATGTTGATATGGATGATGATGATGATGACGAGAAGGAGGAGGAGGAGGAGGAAGATGTTCGTGGTAACGATAAAATTTGTAGTGGTGAGGGTGATGGGGATAATGTTTGGTAGATAACGATAATGATAATGATAAAGAAGCGGGTGGGGAGGAGGAGGAAGAAAAAACGATGAGGATAAAGAATGACGATGAGAATTACGATGATGATGAGGAGGATACGGAGTTTGAAAATAACGATGGTGATAATGATGAAGAGGGTGGCTACCTTGATGATATCAGGGACGACGACGATGATTATATATCAAAACAAAGCAGAAAAGAAAGCAATCCATTATGGCGTGAACAAATAGAGTACCAGTAGCAACAAAATCAATCAACAATATAGCGAAACTACGCCAAATACGCAAGCGAGTTCTGCGATGTTCTCATAAAACCTACGCCTGTTTTTAGCATGATAATATGAAAATACTCTGGAAATTTACTATACAAGCAGGCCACCAGGTAACACAAAATAAATTCTGCATTCGTTGTCTTGGGAAAATGGCATCAATAATCTAATTATCTACATAGCAATACCAAATGTTGTGGAAAACCAATGCCAATATAATTCTTGTTGAAAATGCAATGAGCTGGCCGAACAAATGTTTAGCGGCATTTCATCCATCTTTACGTTCAAATTCTGCCGGATCGACCTCAACTTTCATCCTTTTGCTGTCGATAAATTAAATCCCAGTTGATTGCCGGGGTCGATGTAATCGACTTACCATCTTTATCATGTGAAAGAATAATGAGTATTTACTCTAGAGAACATAATTCAATATTTTCTTTTACCTCTAACATATGAGGCAGTGAGCAGGCAGAATTGTTAGCACGCCGGGCAAAATGCTAAGCTTCTTTCCTTCCTTTTTTACGTTAAGTCCAACTTCAGCTGTGAGTTATTCGTTTCTCATTCTTTCTGGATCGATGACATAAGAACGACTCAAGAACTGGGGACGATAAAACCTACTAGACCCTCCCGACAAAAATCCCAGGCTTTGAGGCATAATAGAAAAAATTATCACTTAACATAAAATAAAACCAAACTGTTTGAGCATATATACACACATATATACATACACACACACACACACACACAAACACAAACACACACACAAACACACACACATACACACACAAACACACACACATACACATATATATATATATATATATATATATATATAATATATATATACTAGCTGAATAGACCGTCGTTGGGGGGGGGTGACAAGTTTTACAGTAAAATGTCTTACATAAATCTTTGTTGATTTCATATCAGACCATGCCTTCCCCGACAGATCGGCCTCTTCAGCAGGACAGATTTGTGCAATTTTTCACAAAAAACTTCATTGGGGAATGTTTTTCCTTTTTAAATTATTGACACGTCTGTTCCACCATTTCATATGAATTTATTCATTAAAACTTATTAAAATTTCAGAAGTTCTTAAAACTTTAGTCGTAGTAATGCTTTGGTTTCGTCTGTTTAATGAAAATTCCTCCCCCTAATGATTTTGTTTTCATTTTGTGATAGATGGCTATGAATTAGTAAATGCCAAGTTCGAAATCCTGTCTTCTGATTAGTAGAAATGATTAACCTTTCAACCTCAGTAACATTTTTCTGCAAGTTTTCTAGAACAAGTAAATAACAATATCGAATTTTACGTTGAAAATACCAGGTTTCTAAAATGTTGACGTCAATTTTAACCTAACAAAATGTGATAGAGGAGGGAAGACCCTACCAAAGACAGACACGTACGTCACACATGCAGACACATACATACACATTTACAAACGTACACACAGGTAATCACGAATTTAAACTGGTGTAAAAGTAGATACATATATGTATGTACATATGTATGTATGTATGCATGTATATATATACTCTTTTACTTGTTTCAGTCATTTGACTGCGGCCATGCTGGAGCACCGCCTTTAGTCGAGCAAATCGACCCCGTGACTTATTCTTTATAAGCCCAGTACTTATTCTATCGGTCTGTTTTGCCGAACCGCTAAGTGACAGGGACGTAAACACACCAGCATCGGTTGTCAAGCAATGCTAGGGGGACAATCACACAAACACATACACACACATATATATACATATGTACGACAGGCTTCTTTCAGTTTCCGTCTACCAAATCCACTCACAAGGCATTGATCGGCGCGGGGCTATAGCAGAAGACACTTGCCCAAGATGCCAAGCAGTGGGACTGAACCCAGAACCATGTGGTTGGTTAGCAAGCTACTTACCACACAGCCACTCCTGTGCCTATATATATATATGTGTGTGTGTGTGTGTGTTTGTGTGTATGTATGTATGAATGTATGTGACTGTTTTTTTTGCGATGGACAGCAGTAAAGTTACCTACTTTCTCTCTCCTTAAAGTTCAGTATCCATTACACCTACCTTTATACCCTTCCTGCGCGTTTTAAAAGTTACGTATTTGCATGTGTGTGTGTGTATGTGTGTGTGTGTATGTATGTATCTATGAATTTATGAAAGTATGTATACAGCGTCTTGTGTGTATGGCAGCTGTATTATCGTTATCATCAACTCCATATTTGTTACTTAGACAACGCTGCACTCCCCTTACCTGATATCAGAATCCCTACTCTGTCACCATATTTCCTTCACACTACTACTATTTGCACTCTTTTCATTTTATCATAGAATTCGGTCAACCCACCTATCGGGCACATTATAGATATTTATTGAAATCCGATTAATGTATTATTGCACTGGATGTTATTTTAACATGTATGCAAAACTTAGTTCGCTGGTTTAGAGAAGAGAAAGGAATTGTTATATATATATATATATATATATATATATATATATATACATATATATCAAAGAGGAGACGAACACTTGGGATGTTGTTAGTCCATTTATATCATGAAGTCATCTACGTACGTTTCGACGGTTGCAATCCAAAATGCCCGGCAGGATAAATAATGGTCATCAGTGTACCAATCTCTTCGGGAGTTTTATGATAACAAACCCATCTAATAAACATGTTAACCTAAAACAAGTGTCCTACAAAATGTAGCGAATTTATATTTGTATGGACACAGGGGTTCACATTCAAACATGTGACGTGTAAATATAAATATTATATACATACAAAACACAAACGTATACAAACACATACATGCACACTAATCAAAATACGAACACTTACACATATACATATATACATATATATATATATATGTATATATAAATATATAACTATATAAAGTATTATATATACATACATGTATATATATATAAAATTGTCTTTTGTCTATCAATGTGCACAATATTATTGTATATTTGCTTATAAGTGTGAGTATAGGTTTATTACGGTGTGTTGATGTCTGTCAGTGTATTGGGATGTGTGTGCTCTTCTATATGTGCATGAACGTCTGTTTATATTTATAAGTGGAGATCGTTAAATTCTTGTAAAACATACTAAAGTATCTATATGCGTCTAGCTATATGCTTATGAGAGTTATACTGAGTTTACAAATCTAAGAATTAGTACTTTTTAATTCTCTCAAGCAATTCTTTCTCATTACCAAATAATAATTTATCCAAAGTCTCTTTTATTTCCTTTTCTTTTTCTTACACCCTCCATATCTTTCTATATATTTCAGTTCTTTTCCCCACAATATCTAGTGTGTTCCGACAACGTCATTTTAAATTCCACGCGTCTATTGTTCGTCTGTAAATATATTGTAAATGAACGTAATTTTTATGTGCTTAAGTAAGTGTGTATGTGTATAAAATAAAGTATTGGGGTTTATTAATGTTATGGGATGCATATGCTCTTCTGTATATTAATATTTTGTTTACGAGTATTAGTATCTGAACGTTAGTATATATTTTAGTATAGGTTTGATTCCAAGATATACGCATATGTGTGTCAGTATATCTCATAGGTATGTATGTGTGTATATGTGTATATATAATACTTTATATAGATATGTATATATTACTATATATGTGCATACATGTATATATATATATATATGTGTGTGTGTGTGTGTGTGTGTGTGTGTGTGTGTGTGTGTATGTATGCATATTGTAAGTATTTGTATTTTGATGAGTGTGTATGTATGTGTTTCTATAGATTTGTGTTTTTGTATGATTATAATGTTTATATTTACACGTCTCATGTTCGTGTGTGATCGCTTGCGTCCAGATAAATAGAAATACGATACATTTTGTAGGGTTTTCTTTTTCGGTTAACGTTCATTTGATGAGCTTGTTATCATAAACCTCTTGAAGCGATTAGCGCACTGCTGATCATTATTTATCCTACCGGACAGTTTGGAGTGCATGAGTCGAAACGTATGTAGTGGACTTCATGACATAAATGGATTAACATCTTGAAAGTTCGTCTCCTTTTTATATTTTAATATTTTCTACTAAATAAGTAGCACTAGTCCGGGATTATTTCTTGGGACACTTAAGCAACTTTTAGCTACTTTGTAACAGTATCCTGGGATTTATCCTACTAATTATAAACTATATATATATATATATAATATATATATATATATATATATAACATCACAATCAAGGAACGGCCATAATAGGCCATTCACCCACTAGAAATAACAGCCAAAGCTTCAACCGAAAAACGACATTAATTCCGCAAACCAGGAGAAAATTAAAAAAACATTTACCCTGTAGTTCCTTATACGATGCACCGTTTCATCTATTGTTTAATGGCAAACTAACCTGATTAAATTAAATCAAGCTAGTCTTCCATAGGCCGATAGATTCGTCAGTAAGAACAGCCAGATCGGAGCAGATATTTTACACGAGGCACTTCTATCCCTGCCTCGGCAATATCTGACCTAAAATTTTCAAATCATCGCACTCGCGCCAAATTTATCGGCAGCAAATATAAGCCGCCGATTCCATTACGGAATTAACCAGAAAATTCATAATTAATCAATATAGGCTGCGATGAATTTTCTGGTTAATTCCGTAATGGAATCGGCGGCTTATATTTGCTGCCGATAAATTTGGCGCGAGTGCGATGATTTGAAAATTTTAGGTCAGATATTGCCGCGGCAGGGATAGAAGTGCCTCGTGTAAAATATCTGCCCCGATCTAGCTGTTCTTACTGACGAATCTATCGGCCTATGGAAGACTAGCTTGATTTAATTTAATCAGGTTAGTTTGTCATTAAACAATAGATGAAACGGTGCATCGTATAAGGAACTACAGGGTAAATGTTTTTTTTTTTAATTTTCTCCTGGTTTGCGGAATTAATGTTGTTTTGCGGTTGAAGCTTTGGCTGTTATTTCTAGTGGGTGAATGGCCTGTTATGGCCGTTCCTTGATTGTGATGTTGAATTTATAAATGGTCTATGACTATTTAATTTTTTCCCACTAGGCCGCTGGTGGCAAAAAAATTCTACGAAATTTTTTGCCACCCTATATTGATTAAATAATATATATATATATATATATATATATATGCGAAAGACGGTTTGAAAATGCAATTCAAAAGATGTTTATTTACTTTACCGGTTTCACTCTTTGGAAAAAGATTGTCAAAAGTAACATGTGGAAGTTTGGTTGCGTTAATTATTGGTTGTTGCAAATTGCTACATTACATATATATATATACAGTCTTTGGTAACAGGGACATGTTAAGGACATAAAAAAGTTCAACAAGTTCCTTAAAATATTGGGCACAAAAGAATACATAAATAATCGTTCTCAAGGACATACTTAAGATAGTTTCCAGAAGGAATTGATATTGGTACTGTATCTGTATATTCATTTATACATTTAGGTAGGTTTAATGGGGTGGTGGTGGGGGACATTGAGTACCTTATTTACTGTGGTTAACCACGACTCAACCCGGGACCTACATATATATATATAATATATATATATATATATATATATATATATATATATATATAACATCACAATCAAGGAACGGCCATAATAGGCCATTCACCCACTAGAAATAACAGCCAAAGCTTCAACCGAAAAACGACATTAATTCCGCAAACCAGGAGAAAATTAAAAAAACATTTACCTGTAGTTCCTTATACGATGCACCGTTTCATCTATTGTTTAATGGCAAACTAACCTGATTAAATTAAATCAAG
This sequence comes from Octopus sinensis, assembly GCF_006345805.1. Lineage (NCBI taxonomy): Eukaryota > Metazoa > Mollusca > Cephalopoda > Octopoda > Octopodidae > Octopus > Octopus sinensis. The sequence continues at coordinate 70,099,887 of NC_043001.1, forward strand.
CTAGTCTTCCATAGGCCGATAGATTCGTCAGTAAGAACAGCCAGATCGGAGCAGATATTTTACACGAGGCACTTCTATCCCTGCCTCGGCAATATCTGACCTAAAATTTTCAAATCATCGCACTCGCGCCAAATTTATCGGCAGCAAATATAAGCCGCCGATTCCATTACGGAATTAACCAGAAAATTCATAATTAATCAATATAGGCTGCGATGAATTTTCTGGTTAATTCCGTAATGGAATCGGCGGCTTATATTTGCTGCCGATAAATTTGGCGCGAGTGCGATGATTTGAAAATTTTAGGTCAGATATTGCCGCGGCAGGGATAGAAGTGCCTCGTGTAAAATATCTGCCCCGATCTAGCTGTTCTTACTGACGAATCTATCGGCCTATGGAAGACTAGCTTGATTTAATTTAATCAGGTTAGTTTGTCATTAAACAATAGATGAAACGGTGCATCGTATAAGGAACTACAGGGTAAATGTTTTTTTTTTTAATTTTCTCCTGGTTTGCGGAATTAATGTTGTTTTGCGGTTGAAGCTTGGCTGTTATTTCTAGTGGGTGAATGGCCTGTTATGGCCGTTCCTTGATTGTGATGTTGAATTTATAAATGGTCTATGACTATTTAATTTTTTCCCACTAGGCCGCTGGTGGCAAAAAAATTCTACGAAATTTTTTGCCACCCTATATTGATTAAATATATATATATATATTATATATATATATTATATATATATATATATATGCGAAAGACGGTTTGAAAATGCAATTCAAAAGATGTTATTTACTTTACCGGTTTCACTCTTTGGAAAAAGATTGTCAAAAGTAACATGTGGAAGTTTGGTTGCGTTAATTATTGGTTGTTGCAAATTGCTACATTACATATATATATATACAGTCTTTGGTAACAGGGACATGTTAAGGACATAAAAAAGTTCAACAAGTTCCTTAAAATATTGGGCACAAAAGAATACATAAATAATCGTTCTCAAGGACATACTTAAGATAGTTTCCAGAAGGAATTGATATTGGTACTGTATCTGTATATTCATTTATACATTTAGGTAGGTTTAATGGGGTGGTGGTGGGGGACATTGAGTACCTTATTTACTGTGGTTAACCACGACTCAACCCGGGACCTACATATATATATATATATATATATATATATATATATATATATATATATATATATATATATATATCGGTGTGTGTGTGTGTATGTATGTATGTATGTATGTATGTATATATATATATATATATATGCGTGTGCTGTGTGATGTGTGCGTGTTTGCGTGTTTGTTTGCGTGCCTGTGTGCGTGTGTGTGTGTGCGTGCGCGTGTGTGTGTGTGTGTACTGCAGGAAAATTTAACCGGTAGCACTGAAAATACAAGGGATTATCTGTTGTCTGTCTCCGCTCAGGAAGGAAGATGCTTACGTGCGCTTCTGGCTTCATGAGTTAGCTGTACAGCCCACTTGCCAGCGGCTAAGGTTTTGGGGTTACACGAAGCATCCTAGGGAGAGGAATATTAGTAGTGGACTGTAAGATGTTCAATAGTCTACTGTTAATGTATCAGTGCTACTACTGCCACTTACATCACGACCACCACCACCACCGAAGAGATTTCGATAGATCAAATATGCTTTGAGACTGACGCCTTCTTGCGGTCACTCATCCGATGGACTACCTACTCGATATATATTGAATTACCAAAGAGTCAAAACAATAATAAACAGAACAGAATATTTTTGTTTATGTTATGTTGGCGTATGCTAGCTATGAGTTGTGGAGTCTGTTCGGCAACACATCAACCATTGGTAGCGCCTTAAACGCAACCAAGTGACCAACTGTTCGACCAGACTGTAAACGATTCCTGATCGATAAAGCAATTAAACACATGCTTCTCCCACATCGTAAACCATGCATGTATGTACGAGGAAGTCATCCGTAACAGAAAACAAAATAATCCAAATATATAACTAACAAAACAAAAAAACTAGTAAAGTGAGGAAATATCGACTGCAATTGTCTTCAAGCAGAACAAAGCCAAAGAAAATATGACGACAATCGATGATGATGGACATGAAAGGTCGAAGTGACCTAAAGTTAGAAATCCAGAATATGACTGTGTAGAGAACTAGATTAAAATAAGTAATGGATAGCAGTTGGTAGAATATCGATGAGAAACACTGGCAGCTGTGAAATTTTTATGTGATAACTGCAAGAACAATATTTGCTATGACAGACTGAGTGGGAGATGTGAAAACTGATGTAAGGATAAATGGAGTAATCAATGCAACAGAAACTTTGGTCAGAAAAGAGACTGCTTACTACAGTCAAATGATGTAGAACGATAGAGTTTACATTTAAAAGAAATCTATGTAGTCCATAATGAGATAGACCATAAAAGCACACTTGTATAAACTGAAAGAGACGAGATAAATGCTCAATAAATATATAATGATATACTAGAATAACGACTGTTTGAAATAAAACCTCACTTTACATAGGAAATTCGCTCTAAAGCAGAAATAATCCGGTGGTATAAATGACAGCGAGAGCTTTGGGAACATAATAAATGCTCCTCGATAATACAAAACTGTATAAAAACATTATAGAAAGGTGCAAAGTATTGTGTAAGATAAGTAGATTAAAATTTGAAACGGAAAGGTTGAAAGTATTGGGTAAAAATGTTAAAGATAATAAGCCTTGTTTGAAAATAAATATAGCTAGAAATATCAACCTAAGAAGTAATTCGGATACAACAAAATACACTGGAAAGCATGCCTGTACGAGGAAGCTGTTACCTATAAGTTAACTAAATAATAAAATATATCAGGCGTACGCATAGAAAACATGTCATATTGATGTGTATTAAATAATAAAAATGTTTAAATAAGATATTAACATCAAATAATATAGTAACATTCGGCAAGACGTCTGAATATTTTGCCAAATTAATCGATAATCTGCACTCTAAGGTCTCAAGGTCGAACATAGTACATACATGTATTACACGAATCAATTTAGTAACTCCAATCAGAAAAAATAAAAAAGTTATCTTGAAAACTGGATGTATTACAAGATCACACACAGATTACCTTTCTATTTATAAAAGTAGAAACATAATCATGTACACAGGCTGGTATAATTATATGAGGATTTTGGCAATTTCTGTTCTGATCAACTTCAGAAACGGACATCAAAATATGCAGTCTATAGGTAATCTTTATCCTTTGCTTGTTACAGTCACTGGATTGCAGCCATGCACCGCCTTTCGTCGACAAAATCGGCGCTAGGACTTATTCTTTGTAAGCTTAGTACTTATTCTATCGGTCTCTTTTGCCGAGTCGCTAAGTTACGGGGACGTGAACACACCAGCATCAGTTGTCAAGCGATGTTGGGGGGACAAACACACACATATATACATATACATATATACGATGGGCTTCTTTGAGTTTCCGTCTACCAAATCCACTCACAAGGCTTTGGTCGGCCCGAGGCTATAGTAGAAGACACTTGCCCAAGGTGCCACGCACTGGGACTGAACCCGAAACCATATGGTTGCTAAGCAAGCTATTTACCACACAGCCACTTTTTTATATATATATGTATACACATTATGTGTTACCCATTTTGAAACAGCGTGTACATTCTGCGAATATATCTCGAAATATTGTACACAGTTTACAATAATTAAATATATTTACTTCAGTTCGGATAATTGAACAGAGGATTCTCAACTGCAGTTATTCAGGTATACAGTCGAATGCTTCGAAGCCATTTGATAGTTATTTATTAATCGATACTAGGCCTTTGATAGTGTTGTCGATTTCAGTGGCTTCTGAGCGTAGAACATAAATCGGTAACTAAATACAGCGTTAAACGCAGTCTTTGAGTTCTTTTCGTTGATATGTTATTGCCAGAAGTTCTAGCATAAGAATAAATATATTCATTTCAGGGCAATTATAGTGAATAAGTCTCTGGATTTAAGTCGGTCCTCTATATAGTTATATGATATTCATAGTAACTAGATGTCATTTAGTATTCAAAATGGGTTGGGATATTTCTAAACTTTGATAATTCGAAAATATAGTTCTTAAAAATAGTAAAGAAAATGTCGTATGCCACTCTCTTACAATGAATTCGTCAGGTGAAAAAAAGCCTTTAAATAACTGGAAAGAAGCTAGATCAGTTCAGCTTTTAAAACAATGGAAAAAGGAAAGGCAATGTCTAATTTTGGTGTGATTTTGAAAGGTCATCGTAATGGTCGATAACTTAAAACTGCAATATTTCAGTCCCTCGCTTTATTTATGGAGCCACATAGAGCCAATTCAACAAGTTTGTCACATTTATTCTCTAATTGCTGAAGGAACTTTTCAATAGCCATCATGTTGATCAAATATTTTAAATGGCTTCGCATTCTTCCTCCAAAACGTGCATATGAAAATCTTGACTTGCAATTTAATTCTACAATGTTGGTCTATAACTTTGTTATATTTGAGAGAAGCTCCATTTTATCGAATTTAAAATGATTCCATAGATATGTGAGTGTGTACTTAAACTTAGGTATGTATTTAATAATTTCACTCGCTGTTCACCAGGTTTCGTGTTCAAACTGATTTCTAACATAACCTTGTATATTAGAATTTGTTAATAGAGAAACTATGCAGAAGTACGTCGGTTGCCAAAGGGATAGTTAGCCAAGGAGCTGCAGAGAAAGGTAGAATTTCGTGCACATCCTGTGACGCTGGATTATGTCAATGACTATAAAATTTAAATCTGAAAACTGTTCAGTTACACAAATGTGATTGTGTACCGAGATTAACGTAATCCGTGTAATGTGTGTTTGTCTATATTTCTCGTCGGTCAATATTTCGACTTGCTACCCGTTTATTCTGTTTTCGTCTAACTTTTTCTCCTTTTTTTGTTGTGTCGGTTCAAACCTTTATACATCCATGTAGCGCACCGCACACCCTGTTTGTTTACTTTATTGTAAAAAAATATTCCGTGAATATTTATTGTGCGACACATAGCTCTTTATCTCTCT
>NC_043001.1:70114937-70129937 GCF_006345805.1 Octopus sinensis
GGACAGTGATGTGAATCTTACGTTTTATTACTGATTTCAAACTTTTGGATTTTTTGCTTGGAAAGATTAAATACGAGTCAAAGAAATTCTGAAAGTAAATGGCACTTAGAACAAATCAACGTTAGACGACGAAAAAACACATTTATCCTCGTCTATTACTTGTTCATTTATCTCTGTACCTGGCTGAGAGGATGCACTAATTTTGAACCGTGTTATGCTTGTCACGTATTGATCTGTAATAACACGGGGCAAAGACTGCTAGGACTGCAAAAAATACACGCAATCGCCCATGCACAATGCTCAGTACGACTTGGGTTCTTGGAAGTAAACCTATTTTCCCCCATGTGTTCTATTTTCCATTCATCATTGATCCAGTTAACACAGTGTAATTGTTTTGTTGTTTTTTAAATCAAACACCAATGCCAAATAAAGATAAATGTATTTGGAGCCGATCAAAATTTGGAGGAGTGCAATAACTAGCACCAGTCACTGCAAGATAGTTACAACCACTTGGTGCCAGTCAATGTTAGTAATGGATGCACAGTTCGAAATACACAATACCTCGAGATAGGTGATAAAAATGATTTCCACGATGGACTAGTTCTACCTCACTCAATGTGTAAAATCTCTGAAATCCAGTTTCTGCCTTAAATGTCACTGATAGAGTTTTCAGAAACGCAAGAATATAGTAGAACGTACTTGCAAGTTGATTTTCAACTCAAAAGCACAGAATTCTGATTCTACTTCCGTCACATCCCTACGATATATGCACTGATTTGTTACACATGTCGGTAGCATTCAACATTGCCAATATTTCATAGTTGACATTTCAAAGCATAAATAGAAGCTGCAGTTGTAAATGTTATCACATCTCTCTAGATATGACTTCCAGGATGCAAATAGTAGCAGTTTCAGATAGAGAGGAAATGAGTTTACTTTGAGTATATTACTCTACTGATTCTATAAATAAGTGAATCAGAAAGAACATTAAACACACTATACTTTTCTGACATGTCTATATTCACATACAGCATATGAAATACACTTACAGCTTGATCATTTCAATTTATTGATGAAAATCCTAAACCTCAAACATATGAAAATAATTTCTATGTAAAATATTGTGTATAATTTATGATTGTATAGCGGGTGAAGTATGGAAGGAATGAAGTCTATCTCTTATGACTTCAAAGAACAGATACAACTGGGCTTACTGAAGCGACACCTTTTATTTACTGTATGTCAATAAATGTGTCTGCATACCATAATAAGTAGATTGATGGATAATATTGCAAGCGACTTGTGAGAGATTCGCATTGCTAACAATGATTATAATTATTCACGCACATCATCAACAGGCGCACAGACAAATACGCATTAGGTGATCATCAATACGCACTCACGCACACGCAGCTACCACGCACATATGTACACATATATGAGTATATCTGTATGTGCGTATTATGCATATATATATATATATATATATATATATATATATATATATATATATATAAAGTGTAATGGATTCTGAACTTTAAGGAGAGAGAAAGTAGGTAACTTTACTGCTGTCCATCGCCAAAAAAACAGTCACACACATTCATACATACACACAAACACACACACATACACATATATATATATAGGCACAGGAGTGGCTTTGTGGTACTACTTTGCTTACCAACCACATGGTTCCGGGTTCAGTCCACTCTATGGCACCTTGGGCAAGTGCCTTATCCTATGGCCTCGGGCCGACCAAAGCCTTGAGAGTGAATTTAGTAGACAGAAGCTGAAAGAAACCCGTCGTATATATATATATATATATACGTATAGTATATGTTTGTGTATATGTCTGTGTGTCTGTGTTTGTCCCCGCCATCACTTACAAACGGTGTTTTGTGTTTACGTCCCCGTTACTTAGCGGTTCGGCAAAAGAGATCGATAGAATAAGTACTAGGCTTACAAATAATAAGTTCTGGGAACGATTTCTTTGACTAAAGGTGGTGCTCCTGCATGGCCGCAGTCAAATGACTAAAACAAATAAAAGGAAAGAAGAATAGAAACCGAAAAAGTATAGGCTGCGAGTAGGGGTGCTGAAGTAAAACTGAAATAAAATTCAAAACTATATAATGAACAGACATCTCAACTTAATAAAATCCCCATATCATCACACTATTGAATATGAATACGTGTTATAACACCTTGGCATTGAATATATAAAACCCAAAAGCATAAATACATACATACATTATATATATATATATATATATATATATATATATATATATATACATACACACAGAAAATGGGATAAAACCTGCAAGAGAAGTACAGATGGAATCGCATGAGGAATAAACATGGAATAAAGCTTTGCAAGTAAACGGCGACTGAAATGTTGAAAGCGATAAAAATTAAATAATATTAAAATATAAGACAAAACCAGACAACTGGAATGTGGAACATCCTTGAAGATAATTTTCCTGGTGAAAAGCCAAGGCTTGGTGCATTATTGAAATTTGGCGACATCCTTTGATACGGCTGTAGACATGGACTCTGAACGGACATTTTTCGGGTTTCCGTCTTATATTTTAATATTATTTAGTTTCTATCGTTTTCAAACGTTTAGTCGCCGTTTACTTGCATAGATTTATTCCATGTTTTTTTTTCTTCATAGGATTCCATCTGTACACGTCCTTCATACTTTACAATATTCTATATGCATATATATATATATATAATATATTATATATATATATATAATATATATATATATATATATATATATATATATATATATATATATATAATATATATATATATATATAATATATATACATACATATATACTTTTGGGTTGGAAATGTTGAATGCTCAGTTGTTTAAATATGTATTTATGTTCAATAATGTGATGACATCGGGATTTTATAAAGTTCTGTGACCAACTGAGTTTATTAAATCCTTTCGAATTTATATATATATATATATATATAGATAGATATATGTATGAATGTATGTATCTATATAAAGATAGAAAAAGTAAAGATACGTAGGGTGATACAGAGATAGACAGCAGGCAGAGTCCGATTGACAAGCAGACAGACACACGTACAGATAGATAGATAGATAGATAGATAGATAGATAGATAGATAGATAGATAGATAGATAGATAGATATATAGATAGATAGATAGATAGATAGATAGATACGCGTGCGTGCGTATAAGACATCATTCACCATGTGACTGGAAATAAATGCATATATGGATTCAACAAATACTTTACAATGCGTTGGTTAATATCTCCAGAGATCGAGACATTTCGAAGAATCCAAGCGAAAATTGATACTTAATTCCAGCTGACGTGATACCAAATACATTAAAACCTCCATTGAATAAAACGTTTCCAAATTACTTACAATAATCTGTTTTCTTTGAGAACAGAAATGGGGAAGTATTTAGAAATATGCTTTTATTAAGAATGCATCGATACTGAGAATCCTATTATAAATAACATCTAATGGTAGACTTGATTTAAATATCCTCGGATGAAAAAATATGGATGTCTGTTTGTGGGACTCGAAACAATTCTCTCCATTGAACAAGACATACATGTAACCAACTAAAACGCTTTGGTATTGACTTCAGATTTTGGTGCCAGGCCAGGAATTTCGAGGGAGATGTAAACCGATTACATCGACTCCAGTGTTCATACTGGGTTATAAGCTGTCGATCCCAAAAGGATGAAAGGCAAAGTCGACCTGGACGGGTTTTGAAATCAGAACGTAAAGACAGACGAAATGTCGCTAACCATTTTGTCCGGCGTGCTAATGATTCTGCCAGCTCACTGCCTTATAACGCTTAGATGATACCGACCAGAACTTTATCTACAATTTTAACGATAGTACAAGAAAGTAAAGTTGTTCACATAACAGTTACATACAGAATAATGTCTATATCCGGAAATAAAGCAAAACATTCATTAATTTCATGTTTGTTTCAGATAGAAAAAAAATCGACTTTTATATTTAAAGGCAAACACACATACCGGTCTTTAGGAATATTGTATATGCATTACTAATTTCATATATTTTTACAAAATGTAATATTGGTTTCAAAATTTGGTACAAACCCAATAGCTGTGGGGAAGAGTGCAATCCGATCACACCCACGTCAGTACTCAACTGGTACTTATTTTATCGCCCCCGAAATGATGAAGGACAAAGAACGGATGGAATGCCAAAATATATTTTGCCCGGTGTGAGAATAAGGACTGTATTAATATTTATATGATTCAGATATCTATTTAAAAAATTGTTTTAAGTCTTAAAAAACGGATAGAACTTCCGATGTAACGTGGTATATACATACATACTTACATACATACATACATACATACATACATACATGCATGCATACATACATGCATACATACATATATAATGATCGAATGGCAGGCATGCTTTTCCAAGTAAGTTTTATCTTAATAATTACGATGCGCACTCTTCTATCTCTACTATCTCTTCTCTGTCTATCTCTCTCCCTCTCTTGTTTTTCATCTTTTCTGGTTTTCTGTCCCACCCTTCCCTGTTCTTCTCTTTTCCTCTTCACCGTTTCCTCTCTCTCACTCTTCCTCCTTCACTCTCTCGTCACTGACACGTGACGAAAGGGAATCTATCTTTCTGCCCATTTCCTTCCTAAAGACAACACGTGCTTATACTTGTCTCTTCTCATAAGCTCCTCTTCCTAGCGTTCACAATCATTTTTCTATCGTCTTGGCTTAACAGACCTCAACGTTTGCTTTTACTGTCTTGTTCTCACAGTCCTGTTCTTGTTACCACTTTCACACTCCGCAAAAAATCCTAAATTTAATTTAATTTGCTTTGCGGGAAAGACTGTTTCAACGAAGTCACGTCTTGTCCTTGCCTTCAAACGCGGAGTAAATGAAACAGGGACAACTGATGAAGGGGAATATTCGTTTCTCTATTTGTTTTCGTTGTTCAAAAAAGTTCATTTTCTATGTTTTTGGTTTTGTTTTCGTTTTCATTGTGTTCAACGTTTTTGATGTCCTGTACCCATATATGCATGTATATATACATATATAAGTAGGTATGTACATATATGTATGTATATATGCATCTTTTTATATGTTATATATATATAACTTACTGTTATAAAATCAAGGGTGTTTTACGTTCCATTACTTAATAAGTGGAAAACATACATACATACATGTAAATATATAAAAGAACAGTTGTCATGGGCTTGTGTCATCTACGGTTAAATTCTACCTATAAATCCGGTTTTCTATTAATGAAGCATCAAGTACTATGAAAATTGTAGCTAACAACATTAAGAATATGAAGAATTCCAAAGTGTACGAATATGTGTCTATAAATAGCTTGGAATAACTGAATTTCAGATCGACATTCGGGGGATATTTTTAACACTGTTTTACACTTTGCTTCATATGCCATGTTCCCACCAACCAGCAACACCTCCGCCAAATATCAAACGTAGTTTCGGCTAGCTGTTGCAGTGAAGTAGTGGAAATACCAATATCTCATTGCCACATTTCCCTTTAAGCTCACAGTGTAAATGTATATCTGTTTGTATTTCATAAATGATCTGTTTCCCTCCCTCTTTATACAGGCGGTTATGAAACTGAGGACATGTACCAATGCATCACTTTATACAATGTGAATACATGTCACACTGAAGAATTAAATGGGAGATTTCTTGAGTCTCGAAGAATTAATGTGTTCATAGTTGGCATATTTCATCACTGAACTCTGTAGAGATTGTCTATATATGTGAGTATGAATTGTTTTGCGTAGGTGTGTGTTTGTGCGTCTGCGTACTTATAAGTATATAGGTGTTTATACGCTTCGCATTTATTTAAACGGATAAATACACACAAGAATTTAATGCAGTATTCCGTATATGAATTATAGGAGGATCTTCAGTGCTGTGGAAAATATCTATATCTATCTATATCTGTTTATCTATCTATTTCTCTCAGTCTCTCTCTCTCTCTCTCTCTCTCTCTCTCTATATATATATATATATATAATATATATATATATATATATGTATACTTTATTTAAAAGCAGCAGGAAATTCAACAAAACCTGTTACTCTGAGTTTCACGTTCCCGTTCGTCGGACAGTTTTTGCAAAAACTGTCCGACGAACGGGAACATGAAACTCAGAGTAACAGGTTTTGTTGAATTTTCTACTGCTTTTAATAAAGCATATTACTCTACCACTGGTATTTGAGTACTCTTTTTTCCACCTTGTTCCACATTTATATGCTTACTCCGGTATATATATATATATATATATATATATATATATATATATATATATATATATATATATAATATATATATATATATGTATATATACATTTGTGTATGTGTGTGTATAACAAAAGAGGGGATGGTGTTTCTACGCAGGAAAAAAATATAGAAAAATGTGTTGTTGAAAAATGCACCTAAATTTTAAAAACTCGTAAATGTTTAAAATACATTTATTTACATACATCCCAAACTAGTTTCAAAAATATCTTTTGTTTATCAATGGTAAAACTTTAAAGTTATAAAATAGAAACACATTTGTGTTTATTATTGGTAAAAGTTTAAAATCATTAAAAGTTTCAATGTTGACAAATTAAATGTTTCGATGTTGACAAATTAAAATATTTCAATGTTGATAAATTAACTTGTTCAAAACAGATAACTTTAGCATTATGAATTAGTAGGACAGGCGTAAGTTTGGATGTTCATAGCAGTCAATAATATTAAAACTGTATATCAATTTGTTTGTATGTCCAAAGTTCATTAATTTTAGTTTTTGAAATCTAGGTGCATATATGTATATATAAATACATACATGCATATAATCGTACAGTTCGTCACTATAGGTGCAAATAATATGAAATACGTAAACAAACGAGGGAAAACAAAATACGCAATCAACGAGAAAAAAATTAAAAGCAGGGCAAGTTAACACAGAGAAAGGGCCCTGTATTAGTTGTCGGCTCTCTTACAACTCCTCCTTACGATCATTCAACGACAATATGGGACTTCAAAGACAGTAGCTCCCATAAATTCTAAAAGAAAATTTAGGATATGTGGATGTTCAAATTCAGGAACAAAAAGCATGACAGTAGAGAGCCTCCATGTTTGTTTTAACTTGGTTTCCTTGTATATCTCCACTGTCATACAAGTTCCCAAAGTTGAGCTTCCATAATTCCTAAATTCTATTTTAAAATTTATGAGAGCAACTCTATTTAAAGATGCATATTTGTCGTTCGATGCTAGAAATGATAAATTGGTAGACAGCCGATAACTGATGAAGGGTCCTTTCACTGTGTCACGTTGACCTGTGTTCCATTACTTTCTCGTTGTTTACGTATTTCATGTTATTCGCACCATTGGTGACGTCCTGTACCCATATATTCCTGTGTGTGTGTATATATATACATATAATGGAAGACAGAAGCTGGAATATACGAGAATATATTATTAATCACAACAATTGTTTCGACACATCTAGCATCGACTCCTCTTGTGGGACACACAAAATCTGGTTCAGGAGTATCCGGTGGTACAGTCATATCTTGTGTGATAAATAAATAAAATATCTCGTTAAAATGACTGTTCCATAATGCAACTTTCCGTTTTGTAGAGTAGAGAGAAAAACAGCCAGGCGGAGGCAATTCTTCATATATATAGAAGATCCAAAAATAAAATTGCAGATACACACACACACACACACACACACACATTTATATAATATATATATATATACTGAGAGAGAGAAGGAGGAGAGAATGCAATTAAAATCACTAGGATTATTTCTTCATATTCTTACATCATTTGTTCTTGACTAAGATATTATGCAATCATTATCTTACATCAAAGGTGTAAAATGCGTCTCCTCAGGTGATTGTTTAAATAACTTCTTCGTTAGATAATGTACCTATTTCATTTAGTGTCATAATGCATAGACAAAGTGATGTGTCATTCCCAGCTGTTTATACGTAAAAATAAACCCATATATATAGTGACAGACAAAATACAGATACAATCAGAATAAGAAAGGCATTGATAAAAGAATAGACAAAAGAAAAGAAACTGGTCTGGTTTACTATAAACCTCCCTATCGGTTATCTCTAAATACTTTACGTTGGTCTCCATTTTATACTTTAGTATGTCTAGAACGTTCTTCCTTATACTCTGACAATTAAGATAGAATAGTAATTTATAGTCATTTGACCCTTTTCTTTACGTTTTTTTTTCTTTTATTTATGTATTTTTATTGTGATTGTAATTATATTTTGCCTGCCAACATATCTGAGGATTGAGTCTTGTCTGGAAACTGCTGGGAAAGACACATCACTTTCAGTATGTATTATCACACGCAGTGAAATGGTGAGAGAATATAACGAAGAACTATTTAAACAACTACCTGAGGAGCTGCATTTTGCATCGTGTATATATGAGACGATAATTATTGCATATTGAACTAAAGGTCTGAGAATGTGACAAAACAATGGTGGTGATTTAAAATAAAGAATGCCGCTAATTCTATTTTCTTTTGTTTACCTATATAAACTCAACGAAAATTGTGGAATCACATATGTATTTCTATTGTGTGAAGATATCTGGAGCATTTCCACAGTATGACAGTATAACATAATAATCAGGTAGCCAATTATTATGGACGAGGTTCGGTTATCATTCTACAAACTTTTTATCCCAATCTCAATTAATTATATGTGTGTATGTGTGTGTGTGCGTGTGTCTATATATCTGCATGTATATAAGCTTATATATTTGTACATATTTATATGTATATGTGTATATATATATATATATATATATATATATATATATATACATGCATTTACAAGAACACTAATATATACGTACACGTACATACATTTCTGCCTTACGTGTAAACTTCACATTTATAAATAACTGCACACAATTGAGAGAAGTATTGATAATCCAGCAATCTCTAACTTTTATCATGTTATCGTTCGATCCTTGAAATGTATTGATTTGTGTTTACAGGCTGATGCGAAAAAGTTACTCTGCGGCTCCATATACATGTCTACCAACAAGCAGTTGCAGAGTTCAAGGTTAGCTTTGCTGAGAGCAAGCTCGTATTATTTTTATAGTGCAAAGGTAAATGATCAATGAAAGCTTCACAGTAAAGTGTGAATAAATTTATTATGTACCGAAGATATTTTTTTAAGTACATTTCTAATATATGTATTGCATGTTTAATAATGAACTATTCCTTTTCTTTTCCCAAATGTTTTATCCATTACTAATGTTCTTCTGACCCTGTCAGTGTCACCAATTACTAATTTCATGCTATTTCTAATCACGTATTGAAATTCATACGGCCATCAAAAACAGATATTGCCACTTTGATATCCCTGCATCAAATTAAGACATTAATACTAACGAGACTGCAAAGCCATGATAGCGTCGGAAAAAGTCGTTTTGTAGCATTTGTTCCGAATCGCTAAATTCTAAATGCAAATACAAGCTAGGAGCATTACCTTTCATTTCTTCAGGATAAATACCAGCCATGTATTAGAAAGTTGCACGTAAACTCCTCACAATTACTGATATTGTGTCTGAATTAGGTGCAGCTATTTAGGCCAGATAAATTGCACCGCGACATTTCTTCTGACATTACGTTCTGAATTCAAATTCCTCCAATGTCGACTTCGGCTTTCATCATTTTCGGGTCGATAAAATATGTACCAGTCAAGAATTCGGGTCGGTGTAATCAATTAGCCAATCCTTTCAAAACTATTGGAGATAGGCCAAAATTTGAAACCATTATTATTATCATCATCATCATCATCATCATCATCATCATCATCATCATTATCATCATCATTATTATTTTTATTATTGTTGATGTTTTTGTTATTATTATCATCATCATCAGAACTCGTGTGATAGGGATACACAAGGCACATGCATCACAACTATATGTGCACGGCATGGTGACCTTGTATCAAAATAAACAGCTCATGACCTGACCTTGCAGGTGGGGCTCATTTAGAATTTTCTTCATGTTGAGTAGCCCATTCCACTCAAAACTCCGTAAATAAGGTTCGTTTAGAATGATAAAACGACACGCTCATATTTCGAGTGGTACACTATTCAAACTCCAAAAAATTCATCTCAATACGTGGCTATGATGCATCCTTACTATTCCTGCTCATGATCAGAGATGCACATTGTCAGCCAACAAGGGAAATGTTCAGTGCTCAAACAACTGAGAAGCAAATCTGTGGTTTCGAGCAGATTATGTGTTGAAGCCCATCTTTTATATCAACACAAAACATGTGCGGGATAAGACTGCATCAAGGCATTTAACATTACTACTAATGTTATTGTTATCATCATCATCATCATCATCATCATCATCATAATTATTATAATTATCATTATTATTATATTATTATTATTATCATCATCATCATCATCATCATCATCATCATCATCATCATCATCATCATCATTATCATCATCATTATTATTTTTATTATTGTTGATGTTTTTGTTATTATTATCATCATCATCAGAACTCGTGTGATAGGGATACACAAGGCACATGCATCACAACTATATGTGCACGGCATGGTGACCTTGTATCAAAATAAACAGCTCATGACCTGACCTTGCAGGTGGGGCTCATTTAGAATTTTCTTCATGTTGAGTAGCCCATTCCACTCAAAACTCCGTAAATAAGGTTCGTTTAGAATGATAAAACGACACGCTCATATTTCGAGTGGTACACTATTCAAACTCCAAAAAATTCATCTCAATACGTGGCTATGATGCATCCTTACTATTCCTGCTCATGATCAGAGATGCACATTGTCAGCCAACAAGGGAAATGTTCAGTGCTCAAACAACTGAGAAGCAAATCTGTGGTTTCGAGCAGATTATGTGTTGAAGCCCATCTTTTATATCAACACAAAACATGTGCGGGATAAGACTGCATCAAGGCATTTAACATTACTACTAATGTTATTGTTATCATCATCATCATCATCATCATCATCATCATAATTATTATAATTATCATTATTATTATTATTATTATTATTATCATCATCATCATCATCATCATTATTATTATTATTATTATTATTACAGTTTTTGTTGTCTTTGCTGGTGCTAACATTGTTAAATTGCTGAATTAGTAAAATCTTTACTATGCCAGTCAAAATGCTTTCCGGCGTTTCTTCTTGATTTCCGTCCTAAGTTTATTTTCTGCAGAGTTGAACTTTGGCTTACATGTTTTGGGCACTGAGCACTGAGATCGACTTAATCAACTAGACACCTCCCCCAAATCCTTAGGGGTGGTGCTTGTGATTTTACGGGAGATTATCAGTGGATTACATCGAACATTCCGGACAACATGCTTAGTGGTATTTCAGCTGTCATTACGTTTTGAGTTAAAATTCCAACAAGGTCGCCTTTGCCATTCATCATTTCGGGATCGATAAATCAAATATTAGTGAAACACTATGGTCGATGTACTCGAGTCGTCTCCTTACACAAAATTGCTAACTCTGTGGGAAAATTTGAAATCTTTATCATGATCATGATCATCATCATCATGATCATCATCATCATCATCATCATCATCATCATCATCATCAGTAGTAGTAGCAGTAGTAGTAGTAGTAGTAGTAGTAGTAGTAGTAGTAGTAGTAGTAGTAGTAGTAGTAGTAGTATATCATTAGCGGTAGCAGAATCGGCATGATTATTATCCTAATCTTGATTATCATCATATTCGTCAAATCGATCAATGTTTTGAAAGAACAGGTTACGCTCTTGAAAGACCCTTTTTGAAACAGTCACCAAATTGTAGTACACTTTGCCTCCAATCGAATTGGGAAGAATGTCACAACTTTCCATTTTCTCATACTTATAAAACATTCCCTTTTTTTCTATATTAAGTAATTGAAACTGTCTCAAATTTGAAGTTATATAGCCTTTGTTATTATTCACTTAAGAATTTTTTCCTCGGAACATATTTTACTAATGTCTTTAGCAAACACTTAGATTAACTGTATAACTTCCTATTGAATTTCTGTCAACAATCCCTGTTCTCAGATCATTTGAAAACGTAAATATTCTATCATTTTCATTAGAGATTCTATAGCTGCCAAATAAATGCTATTCAAATTTTGTCAAATAGCAAAATAGTAAGAATAAATATGTGTACATGAATATATCAGAAAAGAAAATGAATTAATAAATAGACAAAAATGAGAACTTCACTTAATTTCTGAGGTTGACACAATAACTTACTTTTATTACACTATCTTTGAAACTACGAAACTAATCTGAGCAGAAAAATAATTAAATCCATAACCTAGTCTGAACATTGTGAAGACATGTCGTTTGCCTTTCAATATCACCTCTATAACTTAATTTAATACATTTAAAACACATCTCGAAAGCATTAGTTTATACCGCTTGCGTATATTAATAGAAAATATAATTATGTCACTGACAAAGATCAATATACTTTTTTTTTCAAAGACGTTCGATGGCTTCTTTCGTTGGTTGTTATATTTTCGCGTAGTTTCATCTTCTTTTGCGTCTTTTATTGTTTCCTTTCGATTTTTCCTGTTTTGTTTATTTTGTAAATTTGTGTATTTTTATTCCTAAAATATATTTGAAGAAATCAAATATTGTTATCGATCTGAACTTAAATCGCTTCAATGAAAAGTGAATAGAAAAAAGTAAAAGGGAAAAGTAAAGAAAATATTGCAAACAAAAACGTATTAGATTTCTTCTTTGTAGGAAACTGAATGTATTTTTGAAGTTTACGTAAAGATTTCTGTCTCAAATTTATTATTCCTTTTTATAAAAGTTAATGTTACTTAGTAGACATTAATGTAGCACAGCAGAACCATAATACGGAAAACACTATATGTGTGTGTACATGTGTGTTAGTTTGTATGCATATGTCTATGTATGTATATGTATTGGCTGTGTATACATATATATCTATATATATATATAAATATACATACATACATATATGTATATGTATATATATATATATTATATATATATATATATACATACATACATATATGTATATGTATATATATATATATATATATATATATATACATACATATATATATATATATATAATATATATATATATATATATAAATCGATATATATTTACAATGTAACTATGTCTATACATATATATGTATATATTCGCCAAGATTATATTAAAGCCCTAACTAAAGAGTAAGCTTTAATGAATTTTAACTGAGTGGCTCAAAATCCCCTTACTGAGAACCGCTTATCTGAATATATTTATTGTATCCATAGTTATACGAAGGATATATCATAAAAACGTCTGATTTGACTTCAGATTTTTAAAATCATTCCTTGGTTCTTCGTAGTAATACAACATAAGTAGCTTCAGATTTTCTTTATTATTATCATTGTTAATAATCAGTGCATGTAGTATAAGACCTACTACAAGTAGGTCACTCTAAACTATTGGGTTGGTGCATAATTATTGCGGCTTCTTTCAATAAATTTTATTCAACAAAAACAATAACAACATGTAACAAAAACATTTTTAAATGGTTATTCTGGAGCATATTTGCCATCTACTTCAATTGCTGCTTCCCAAATTGTTTCAAGTTGTTTCTGTTAAATATTGTTATTGTTTTTGTGGAATAAAAATGTTGAGAAAAGCCGCAATAATTATGCACCAACCCAGTATTATCATCTTATGAAATTTCGTAATTGTTCTTTACCTTTTTTTTCTGGGAGGAGGGCAACGTGATCAGCTCCAAACTTAGAATCCTTTTTCTGAGTTAGATCAAAAAAACTGGATGCTAAAAAATTTGTTCGTTTTTGGGAACAAAATTCATATTTTCACTGAAATAAATATCGTACATAATGTTACTATTACTATAAGCTACTGCCTGACTTACCAAAGACCAATAATCATGAACCCGGCCAAATTTCCCTCATATAAGCATTGATAAAAAGCATTGAAAATATATATATATTAGTAGCTTAAGGTGACCCGCTCTACGCGCGGGTAAGAGTGTGGTTGTTACTTTCTGTTGCTTTCTTTCTGTTTTTTTATCACCACATTCTCCCTCCTTGTTCCTATCTCCTTTCTCTCTCACTTTCCCATTCTCTTACTCTTCCTTTCTCTCGGACTCTCCCTCGCTTTCTCTTACTCTCTATCTTTCTCTATCTATCTATCTCCCATTTATAAACAACAAAAATCTTGAGTAAGTTGGGAAACAAAATATTTTGAAAGATCAATCATAAATATCAGGCAGTGACAACGGAAAGGTCTGCTTTAGGGCAGAGAGCAAAACACTAACATTTAAAAGGGACAGACTTGCGAGCTGAATGAAAATAAAAAAATATTGGAAACCAAAGTTTGAAGGAATAGAATCTGAGGATATTAGAGTCACCATGGCTGGAATTTCTTAACAACGGACAGCAACGTAGTGGCAGTTTAACGGCTGGCGTAAAATTTTGAACTTGATGTAAAAGAAAATCCCTAAACACCAAATTTTGAAGTGATTCTTTCTCATGACAGTAGACTCACCAATGCAAGCATTCAAAACTTCTTCATCATGGACGGCAACACATTGAAGATTTAAAGGCTGGCGCACATTTTTTAGCTTGATGTAACAGAGAATTCTTAAACACCTGCTCCTGTAAATTTTAATCCCCTTCCAGACCAAGTTAGACCCCTTTTCACATTTTCGTTAATATAACCCGATTCCATTCAGGTCTACTCGGGACACATTTTATTAGATGAGGAATTTTGTCCTAGAGGCCACGCCTTTCATTTGAGGAAAAAATAGTTGTCATGCAAACTTGCCAACACTTTTAACATAGGTGTGCATATTTTCAGCTCAACCGACCACATAATGCACACATTATATA
>NC_043001.1:70134937-70157437 GCF_006345805.1 Octopus sinensis
TTTATTAACTCATTTTAAATTAGCTTAACAACAAAGAATACAGAGATTAATTTGAATCAATTTTCTTTTCACATAATATTGAGAAATTGCTTTCTTAAAACGAGGTCAAACGGATAATTCAGAAATTTATGACAGCGTCATTCAATGGCATTTAATTATATGAAACAGAGAAAAGATGACGATAAATATAACAGAGAAACTTAGTCTCACAAATATGTTTATAATAGACACGTACACACGCACACACATATATTCATAGATATGTCCCGGATAAAATCATTCAGGATCTTATCAGGAGGTCAGCAAGAAAATAAAAGCCTTATAGGGAAATTTTCCAAATATTATATTAATAACAATACACATAATTATGAGAACAGATTAGCAATATGCCTCGCCACACGCTGAAAATAGACGCCAAATAACGCTAAAACCGGCTTTAAAACTCCTAAAAACACATGTTGTAATCGAGCAAAAAAAGATAATAAATTAAACTGTTACTTAATCGTGTATAAGATCTCATCTGAAGTTAAAGGTAAAAAAATACCTACGGCTATCATCAGCATCTATATTCCGCAGCATAAGTGTACAAGTATTTACAGTCTGTGATTTTAAGTTTGTGAGGTGGTCTTAGCGTCATTTGACGTCTATTTTCATCGCGTGGAGAAGCATATTAACAACCCCTTGTTATAATTACGTATATACTTATCAATATGTATATACATACACAAATATATATATATATATACAAAATAAGAAAATGGAGAAATACACCTTAATCAATAATCAACTACCAGATAATACCCAATCATATAATTTATTAAACCACTACATATGAACATCAAGGTCAAACATAATAGTTTGGAACAAAACAATGCACATCAATGAGTAATATGATACAATAACTACAGTATGTATAAGTGATGATAAATAAATAAATACAAATATAAATATAAATATAAGAATTATTTGCATCGCAATTCTTAACATTTATGTATTAACTTTGTTGGGTGCTTTACTGGAAGTATATTGGATATATGTTATCCTATGGTGGGTTGCACTCACAACCCCTATCTCAATTTATATAAATATATATATATATATATATATATATATATATATATATATATATATATATACACATATACACCTACACATGCATTTATATGTGTGAGTGCGCATGTGTATGTGTGTATGTTTATTGTTTACACAATGGTAAGATGTCTCTACCAATATGGTATTATCTGAGCGAACAAATTCTCCTCGGGAACTTTGTGTTAAGCATTACAGCACATCCTTAACGACATTAGAAGGGTTATTCACAGGTATTTTGATTTAATGTTACCTCGGTCATTCAAATCTAGTGAGTAATTTCTGCTCTTTTAGAATATTCAGCAAACAAGCCTTTTTCGTGTGGGGTTGTAGAGGATTATGGCACGCCAAATATTTCATCAGATGATCAGTTTCAAGACCATTCCACCTTGGTTTAGTACATTTTCATGAATGCTGAAGGAATGAAAATCAAATCTCACTATATAGTGAGAGAGAGAGAGAGAGAAAGAAAAAATGAAAGAAAGGGAGAGAGAGAGAAAGAAATACCCGTATGTAGCACAACACTGCCTACCATAGTCACCTAACGAATTTCATTCAAAGCTGTCGGCTATTGGCACATGCAATAAATGGTAGTCAGCAGTACTGCTGCTGTTCATTGTAGTATGAAATAACACCTCAATGTGGAACCTAAAATATAACTTGATTATATAAGAATCTAAAACTGCATATGTCTATCACGCTGCTTAATTTCACAAGACCAAGTAATCTATGTGTAACTTCAAAGAAGATCACATCATTCTAAATGCTCGTAATCGGCTGTCATTCTATTTTAAATCCATGTTGTTCCAGCAGAAATAGATCCACAGAATTCAGGATCAGGTCAGTTACCTGCTGAATATATTTTACATGCCTAAAATAGTCTATATCTTAGAATTTTAATATCAAGTTTTCCGCTACACAATTACAAAGAACATATAAATGCCTCTATGTGTACTCAAGATGTTAGTTTCTCCTTCAGTTAGTTCGTGACTTTCGAACCGCTGAAGCTCGAAGATAAGTGAATAGGAGACTAAACATACCAGTAATAGTTAATTAACTGGTTGACGAACAAACAATTCAGGATTCACTTGTTTTCTTCTCTTTGATCATAATCTGTGTTGATTAATGATACGGATAATTTTTAACAATACAGCTGATTGAGGCTTCAAAGATAATCCAGCTTTCAACTGAGGAACTTTCAACTGAAGAACTTTTACAGACACAACTAATGTGATTCTATCGAGATAATGATAACAACACTTCCATACACACAGTTACTTAACTACATACTGTCACTCAAATATACACCACCGCACGCGTGCACACTATAACACAAACACTATGACTCATATGACAAAATGCTGAAGAAATAATTAAGAAGTTTGCTATTTATTTACTCAGTCATATTTAATATAATTAAGAAACCGCCTTTTATCTATATATCTCATATTTCAACTTAAATACTTTATCTTCATTATGATCTTTATATCGCAAGAATCAACATCATTCTAGAATCCTTCGGAGACAACGACTGATCTTGACATAATGTAATTATTCATGATTTTTCTAAATTAACATCTAATATGTTATTCAAGTCAATATATAGTATTAAATTCTTTACGTAATCATTTGTTTCAAGAACAGACACTCTTTGTAGATGACTTTTCTTTTCATAGATATATTCAAAATATATAATGAAGTTCGATACGTTTTAAAAAATCCCATAGTTGTTATATCCAAGGAAAGGAAACTGTAAAAGGTATATATATATATATATATATATATATATATATATCATTTATAACTATACATATATAAATGTATATATATATATATATATATTTCATTGTTACGATCGATGTCAAAATAAAAGAGATATGAACGATATCTAAGAATTGCTCTGCACACTGGGAGATGCATTGTTTCATACACCCGTTATGACTTCTTAGCTTCTTTTATTTTTTCTTTCGTTTTCAGTACAATATTATAATTAGTTATGTGACATATCGAGACAACAGATCTTTGTTGGATAATATGCATATAATACACAGTTCACTTAATTCAACTTCAGAACTGGGTAGTTGTCTTTAGAAATTCATATGCTTAAAAGGATCTATCAGTTATAAAATAACACTCGTGAATTAATAGCAATAAAAATATATATAAAATCCCTGATGTATGGAAATTCATAACTGGACCATTTGGAAGCGAAGGCGAGAGACTTTGAAGAATTATGTATTATTGGACAGAAAAATTAAATTGATTTTTGTCATGTATTAACATAAAAATAAATTATATTG
The DNA here is from genome assembly GCF_006345805.1 of Octopus sinensis. Lineage (NCBI taxonomy): Eukaryota > Metazoa > Mollusca > Cephalopoda > Octopoda > Octopodidae > Octopus > Octopus sinensis. Next base: position 70,138,327 of record NC_043001.1, read on the forward strand.
AAAGGATTCAAGTCGTGACGAGGAATTGATTCTTATGATTTTTCCCCTATTTCTTCCATTGCTTTGTTTTTTTATCTGTATAAAAATACGGCATGGATTTTCGCAATCGATAAAAATGAACAGTTTTTATTAAAGTGAAAGAAAATTCAATCAGATGTATCACTCGGGGATAATTTACATATTTTATAGCAGAAAAATTAAACGAAAATGAAAACCGTAACAACAAAAGGATTAAGAAAGTGAATTTTAATGAATATTTAGCCCTAGAGAATTTTAAGAGATAGGTGATATGATGAAGCTTCAAAAAATCAAAGGAAGTTTTTATCGATATGTAAATATATAATATTATGCAATATTGTTTTTTAAAATCTTTTCTAATCATCTATATTACCCATAATACATTTATATAGCTTCGGCGTTCTTTTGATTAAAAAATAAATGTAATTTTACAAATTTTACATTGATTATGCATATAATTCTGTAATGAAAATCTATATTTTATATTTCTTTTCGCAATTATCTGAAAGCACTTTTCAAGTTTTAATATTTCCTTTTATTTCGATCAATTTATAACACATCGATTACTAAATCAAATTTTAGTTTTGCTTGCAGATAAAAGATAGATATTTTTTTCTTTCACACCCCAAGGATATCGCACAAATTCCTTAAATGTTTCTCCATGTACTTTCATTATCCACTCAGTGTTATTACATGAAAATGGAAACGAGTACAAAATTACGCTAAATTCAAACTACTATAAGGAAATTCATGCATTGTAAATTATACTAAAGAAATCATACTTGCGTTCTAGTAGCTGCAAATTTCACGAGGTTTGTATAAAAGGTGTGACGTTCATGCCATTTTGAATGCAATTGCAACATTAGCGACAAAGTAGTTTCAATAGAAAATCGAAGACATTTGGCGCCCACGTTTCATCGTGTTCATGTTTCTGACAATGCGAATCTGTACACATTATTCAGATATTGATTTTTTAGTTATGGTTCAAGACCCTATAATTTAAGGGAGAACAAGTAGACTATTGTGTCATTCATGTTGTGCCGTACATGGATTTTACAATTAGATTCATAGCTGAGACGAAGCTTCTTGCTTTAGAAGTCGACAGTGGCTTTAACATTCTAATTATCTCCAGTATACACAAATACAAGAAAGCGCACATAAACACAATGAAATGTGTGTATATATATATATAAACTACAACTGAAAGGCGCCGATTTCCAGAACTCAGAGTTGCTCGTTTCTGATCATAAGTTTAGTTTTCATTTCAATATCCATTGTCTGAATATTTTTTGAAGTATGAAATGAAAGTTTGGTGTTCTTCCGTTTACAATCATTGTGAATGACATGCGAAAACGACTGTTTCAACCTCATACCTTTGATTTCATGTCTGATTCTTGTGTTTTTAATATAAACGTCATAAAATCCAGACAATCGGAGACAGGATTTCCATTGCTGTCCAACCAGTGTTGCACAATACAACATTTAATTAATGATTTTACAAACAATGAGTATGTATGCAGGTGTTCAATTTGCACGTGTTTATGCAGACACATACATATGTATACACATACACACACATACATATAAAATTACATATTCATGTGTACATGTATGTACACACACACATACATATATATATATATATACACACACATACATACATACATACACATATACTTATATACATACACTGGCATATAGAGACGCTCACACAAGGATATTAAAATATATAACAATATAACCTATAAATTCTGCGTTTCAAAAATCAGGGTTTTTTTTTATAAGCCAGAACGAAATCCAAGAAAGCTAGTATTTGCATGACGGATACTTAGCCGCATGCATACAAGGCGCTAACAGTTTATATCTTTTGTGCAAGCTGTCGGAGCCTTACGTCAAAATTCTCAGATTTTCGCAGAAATGCCACACTGCATTTTTGATTTAACGCTCCTGATCCTGTAAGGTTGCACATTATCTACAATAGACCAATTACTTTTCAATTCACAAGGATTTGTCTCACGCAATAATGATATAAACTTCGAGAAAGCCATAACACATATTGTAAAGCTCGAATTCTCTTAGCATGAATTGAAACCACAAAACGATGTAGCAACACGCCCATAATATTTCCACGAGGAAGATGTATACATAACCTATACATAGACCAAGTAACATAAATACTCCATCAAAGCGATAATGCACTACAGACATCCAATCTTTAACTTCCAAATGCCAAACTCATAAAGTTCTTTGTGAAGAATTTAAGCAGCAGCATTGTCAATTCTTACTCCCCCACAACCAGGATCCCTTTGCATTGCTGTTGCTGGTTCGCTTACTCATTCCTAACATCCTCCTCAACATTTTCTTCATTTTCTAGCAACTCGAATCGCTTTCATCCCCATTATCACTTTCGTTGTTACTTCTACCTTTTCCTCTCTTCCAAATGTTGTCCTCCATTATTTCATCATTTACATTAAAAGCTTCTCCTTCTCCTCTCCAGATCTTCGTTTTATAACATTTCATAACATTCTTATTCCTCATCTACTTTCTCCTTACACTTCTGACCTTCTTTCACCCATAGAAATATATTAACCCACAATAATAATAATAATAATAATAATAATAATAATAATAATAATAATAATAATAATGATGATGATGATGATGATGATGATGATGATGATGATGATGATGATAATAATAATAATAATAATAATAATAATAATAATAATAATAATAATAATAATAATGATAATAATAATAATAATAATAATAATAATAATAATAATAACAATAATAATAATAATAAAAAAACAACGAAAAGGCTCCCTGGATTGACAGAATATCTACAGAACTGGACCCCTTAGAAAAGCAAAAGTGGGAGGGTGTCAAGGTAGAAGATATAAGATCTGCTCTCAGGAGGTCAAGCAAATGGAAGTCTCCAGGAAAGGATAAAATCCCTAACTTCTGGCTGAATGCCTTCCCAGAGAGCCATGAACTGGTAACAGAACTGTACAATGATGTTTTGCAACACTCTAGTAGAATGCCTCCTTGGCTAGTTAATGTGTTAACATTCCTGCTTCCAAAAAGTGAAGAAACAAATGAACCAAAAATACTATAGACCCATAACCTGCTTAACAACTATGTACAAAACGCTAACATCTGTCCTGACGGAATATACTTATAGCTTTTTAACAGACAGCAGCATATTCCCTAATGAACAGAAAGGATGTAAACGTGGATCCTACGGCTGTAAAGATCAACTACTCATCAATAAGATGATCTTAGAAGATTGTCACAAACGACACAAAAACTTATCAATAGCCTGGATATACTATAAAAAGACTTTTGATAGCCTACCATATATACACAATGAAATGTGTATATATATATATAAACTACAACTGAAAGGCGCCGATTTCCAGAACTCAGAGTTGCTCGTTTCTGATCATAAGTTTAGTTTTCACTAAAACTTATCAATAGCCTGGATATACTATAAAAAGACTTTTGATAGCCTACCATATATACACAATGAAATGTGTGTATATATATATAAACTACAACTGAAAGGCGCCGATTTCCAGAACTCAGAGTTGCTCGTTTCTGATCATAAGTTTAGTTTTCATTTCAATATCCATTGTCTGAATATTTTTTGAAGTATGAAATGTCTGGAAATGTATAAGATAGCACCTACTCTGCGAAACTTTTTGACTGTAAGTATGAGATCATGGAGAACCACACTAACTCTGAATCCCTAAATGCTGGTGATGTAAAACTTTCGTGTAGCATTTTCCAGGGTGACTCACTGTCACCACTCCTCTTTTGTTTAGCCTTAATACCTCTCTCAAAACTGCTTCATGACGCGCAGTACGGGTATAACATATTTGATAAAAATATAAATCATCTCATTTACATGGATGATTTAAAGCTCTTTGCAAAAAATGACCAACAACTCAAGGGCTTACTAGCGATAGTCAAACAATTCAGTGACGACATCAGAATGCAATTCGGCCTCGATAAATGTGCAAAAGCTACCTTTATCAAAGGAAAAGTGACAAAAACATCTAACGCTAACCTTGACCAGCAGAATGTCATAAAAGAACTAGACCCAGCGGAGAGCTACAAGTACCTAGGGGTAATTGAAGGGAACGGGATAAAGCATTCAGAGATGAAGAAAAGGATCAGGAGAGAATGCTATCGAAGAGTAAGAGCAATACTCAAGACAGAGCTGAATGCAAGAAACAGGATCGAAGCGATCAATGCAATAGCCATACCAGTCGTGACTTACAATTTCAACATCGTTAACTGGTCAATTACTGAAATATGTCAGCTCGACAGAAAAATACGAAAACTGTTGACAATGCATAGAATGCATCACCCTAAGGCAGATACAGAACGACTTTATCTGCCAAGAAACTGGCAGTAACAATGAAGATTGCTACAATTGGCCTAGACACTTACCTGAAAAAGTCTGAGGACTGGATGTTAAAACTTGTCTCAATAAATGAAAACAAGAAAACATCATACTCAGTAACAAAACAAACAAAGGAATATCTAAGTGAATTCCGCATACAACAAAATTTCGGAATTAGATATACAAGAAACAAGCACAGAAAAAGCTAAGCGCATGAAAACCCGTGCTAAAACAGCTACCTTAGATATTTTGAATGATAAATTGCAAGAAAAACCTCTCAATGGCAAATACCCAAAGAGAGCCAATAATGCAGATGTTGACAAAGCCCTGACCCATCAATGGCTAATGGCCTCTGGCTTAAAATCTGAAACAGAAGGGTTTATCATAGCAGCTCAAGATCAATGCCTACCGACAAGGAACTACCAGATCAACATATTAAAGAACGGCAGAAGACCAACATGTCGTGTATGTCAACAACAAAATGAAACCATTGATCATGTTGTCGCCAAGTGCAGTCTTCTTTCGCCTACGGAGTATCTCAACAGGCAAGATAGAGCTGCACAATATATTTACTGGGTAATTTGCAAAAACCTGGATTTGCCCCATGAAAAAACTGGTGGGAACACAAACCAGCTCCAGTGCTTGAAAATGACCACATCTCACTCCTCTCGAACTTCACCATTAAACTGACAGAAAGATGGATGCAAATAGGCCAGACATCATAGTAAAAGACATCAGACAAAAAATCATGCCTCCTCATTGATATGACTGTCCCAATCGATATAAACATATCTGTCAAGACCTACTAGAAACTGAGCAAATATAAAGATCTGGAAATAGAAATCAGCAAAATGTGGAACCTGAAGACTAAAACAATACCAGTTGTCATAGGTGCCCTGGGAATGATAGCAAAAGGGGCTGATTGCTACCTAACTCAGATACCAGGAAATCCAAAAATGGCAGAAATTCAAAAGATAGTGCTCATGGAAACTACTCATATCGTACGCAAAATACTTTCTATGTAATCTCAAGTTTTAAAGCAAACGAAATTTTCGTATGGCTTTTTAGACATTCACTAATACAACACTAAGTACAAAACCAAATATATAGCACCCTAGGCATAACACCAACACGAACTTCCAACTTGTTGTCTCTTGAGGTCTCTCGGTGAGATTTGGAGCAAGCTTGTGCAAATGTAAAGCAAAAGACAAGCATAGAATAATAATAATAATAATAATAATAATAATAATAATAATAATAATAATAATAATAATAATAATAATAATAATAATAATAATAATGATAATAATAATAATAATAATAATAATAATAATAATAATAATAATAATAATAATAATAATAATAATAATAATAATAATAATAATACGATGCAGTACCAGGCGGTGGCTCTTGTGGCTGCTAATCTTAACTGATTGGAAGTGTTACCATGTGCATTGTTTTGTCTTGGTATAAAAGATGGGCTACAGCAAATATTCTGCTTAATACCACAGATTTGCTTGTCAGCTGTTTGACCTTAGCCAGTTGACCATGTCCCTTAGTGGCTGATATTATGTGCATCTCTGATCACAAGCAGAAGTAGTGCGGGAGCATCATAGCCATGTGTTGAGAGGGATTTTGGGGGGTTTGAATATTTCACCTCTGGAAACATGGGTGTTTCGTACAACGTCCCTAAACAACCCTTATTCAGGGACCTTTTGAGCGGAATGGGCTAATCGACGAGAGGAAAATTGTAACTGGGCCCCACCTGTAAGGTAATGTGCTGTTTATCTTTATATGAGTTCACCATGTCGCACACATATGGTTGTGATGCATTTGCCTAGTGTACCCTTACCAGACGGGTAGTCATGATGGGTATACTGGGCTTCGTATATTTTACCCCAGTGTCACTTTGATGGCATGCACTGCTCTCTCAATAGTAATAATAATAATAATGTGTAGTACCGAGCAGTGACTCTCCATGATTCTAATCTTAACTGATTGGAAGTGTTATCATGTACATTGTTTTTATCTTGGTATAAAAGATGGGCTACAGCAAATATTCTGCTGAATACCACAAATTGTTTGACATTAACTAGTTGAGCATGACCCTTAGTGGCTGACGATATATGTATCTCTGATCACAACCATAAGTAGTGATGGAGCATCATAGCCATGTATTGAGAAGAATTCTTTGGGCCTTGGATAATACACATTTGGAAGAGTGAGAGTCTCGTCCAACATCCTCAAACAACCCTCATTCAGGGACCCTTTAAGCAGGAGGGGCTACTCGACGAAACGAAAATCCTAACTGCGCCCAACCTGCAAGTTCATGCATTGTTTATCTTGATATGAGATCACCATGTCGCGCACATATGGATACGATGCATGATCCTGGTGTACCCTTATCAGACGGGTAGTCATAATGGGCATGCTGAGCTTCATATACTTTACCCTAGTGTCACTTTGATGGCTTGTACTGCTCTGTCACTCAATAATAATAATAATAATGGTAATAATAATAATAATAATAATAATAATAATAATAATAATAATAAAAATAATTATGATGATGGTGATGATGATGATGATGATTATTATTATTATTATTATTATTATTATTATTATTATTATTATTATTATATTATTATTATTATTATTATGTGACCTGATTGAGGACAAGGCAACAGCTCTCTTGGCGTCTGACCGTAATACATTCGAAGTGTTATTGTGCACGTTTTGATTTGGTATAAAATATGGGCTACAGTAAATAATCTGCACGTTACCACAAATTTGCTTGCCAGTTACTTGACCATAACCTGTTGAGCATGTCCCTTAGTGGCTGACAATATTTACATCTATGTTCATGAATAGGAGTAGTATGGGATCAACATAGCAATGTGTAATGAGGAATTTTTAGAGGTTTTGAATAATTCACGTCTGGAACCATGTGTTTCTTTTACCATCCTTAAACGAAACTTAGTCACGGAGCGTTTGAACGAGCATCCGCGCATGTATCATACATACATACATATATACATACATACACACATACATACATACATACATACATACATACATAATACATACATACATACATACATGCATACATACATGCATCCAAATATGCATACATACATACATGCATACATACACACCTGGATAATTGATACAATGATTCTCTTTGTATCTTGAGGGACTAAGTGTGACCATACATGCCAGCATCCTATACTGTGATTGTGAACAATAATCTTAAATAGATTATATTATTAAATTAAACAGCCGCTTTGTCGAACCCTATTTGTAACATTTTCTCCCACGCATCCTTGAAACAGATTGTGTTACTTAGAAATATATGTGTTATACTCAGTTACACTGTAATTCCGCACGTAAGTAGCTGAATACTTCGAACAACTATAAGAGTTATCATCGACGGAGGACATATTCCATTTTTATGAATTTCAATAGATACATATGGCCGAAAGTGCAGTTTACTTCCGCTTGTTTCCTTATAGTTGAAATAGATCTGATTCGAGTCTGTTTATAGAACTAAGTAGGTTTCTAGGTTGGAATGAGGATGCTAAGTAGAGTGTGAAAGTGATGATAATATGCACAAAGATTGATATTTGATTGGTTGCTGAAGAAAAAAATGTTGATCGATAATCTGAAGTACGAAGGTAATTCGTAATAGTAACATTGAATAGTTGAGGAAGCAATCAATGGTGTAGACCGCATTTCTTATCAAAAATACCGGCCAATTACATGTGTATATTTAGATATGTAAGGTATATGCATGCAAGTATTTATATATGTGTACGTATGCATATGTGTGCATTTACATGTATACATATATATGTACATATTTATATGTAAACACATGCATAAATATATATGTATATACATGTATATCTATCTATCGATCTCTCTCTGTATGTATATATATATATATACGTACAAGCATGCATATATTTTCTTCTATCGTTTACGTCTCACCTATTTCAGCTATTGGACGACACTACCTTCAAGGAATGTAATCAAACATGAATACACTCCATTACTTAGTTTTAAAACGCTGGTATATATTCACTTGGTAACCTTGAGCAGAACTGCTATGTTACAGTGAGTATACATACATATATATATTTATATATATATATAATATATATATATATATATATATATACTAATTAATTAAGGGTTCAGCAACGATTTGCCTCACCACATACCGAATTTAGAATTAACAGTCAAAAGGTTTTGGCTATTCTTTCTACTTAAAAGGGCAATCCCAGTAAAATCAAAGCACTTAAAAAACAAACGACGCAGGCAAAAGAGAAAGAAATGACAGAAATCATTCTATATTAAGTTACCTACGGACGTACGTTTCGGAATCAAGTCATTGTAGAGCATAAAAATTAAATAATTATGTCTTACCTGACTATTTTCCTCCTCAGCGTAGGACTCTTCAATTATAAATAATTGCGTCTCAATTATTAATAATTGGGTATTAAATTTGAAGGCACTAGAAGACATCACCTCAACTCATGGTATCAGAGCGAGCGTAAGCCTTACCAGTATCACCGAATTCAAATGGTGAATGAAAGTAAATAACCTCCGCTATTCCGCCAGCGTGCTGCCAAAATAAGATGCTAAGTTTTTTTTACTGGGATAAAATACAATTATCAATAATATAGGGTGAAATTAATTAATTTAGAAATAATCATTCATTTCACCAAGTAGAGTTCGGCATGTAAAAGACCCATTCAAGGAATGTTTAAGTAATACTAATTAATTAAGAGTCCAGCAACGATTTGCCTCACCACATACCGAATTTAGAAATAGCAGTCAAAAAGTTTTGGCTATTCTTTCTACTTAAAAGGGCAATCCCAGGAGAGTGTGAGAAAATGCTGCTGAGGTGATATTACGTCGCATATGAGCACGCATATTGGTGTGAAGTTTGAGAGTCTTCACCAGTGGCCACAATGTGGATGACTTAAGACTGCATCACTTACTGCATCAGCTCTAGTCCCTTTGGGAATAACGGGAAGTGTTTGTCGGAAGTCCCCTGAAAGAAGAAGTGTTATGCCTCCCATGGGAGCTGAAAAGTGTTTGATGTCTCTGAGAGATCTATCTAGTGCCTCAAGAGCACGTCTGTGGGCCATCGTGCATTCATCCTAAACGATAAGCTTGCATCATCTGAAGACTTCTGCCTGATCGGAGCTGTTACTGATGTTGCAAGTTGGTGTCTCAGTCTTCGCTAAGTGAAGCGGAAGCTTGAAAGTGGAGTGAGCTGTCCTGCCGCCTGGCAACAAAGTAGCCGCAATTCCAGATGATGCCACAGCTAGGGCAATGCCTTGTGTTCGCCTAATCTCAGCCAATATTAATTTGTTGACAAAAGTTTTCTCAGTGCCCCCAGGAGCGTCCAGGAAAAAAATCCTCCCAAAGGCGTTTTAACAAAAATGCTTCCGTAAAGAGGTGAAAATATTGTCAATTTCCCCAAACAGGGACACAATTGAATTTTGAAACAATAACCAAAGCCCCTTCTCAGAAAAGGGGGAGGGTTACAGTTTACAATTATTTAACAAATGCAACACAACAACGTTTCCCTGGCGAGGAACCAACAAACGTGATTACAATAGTCAAACAGTAATAATAATAACAACAAACCTTTTTAATTTATCCCCATTTATGTGAAACCACTTATTCAAGTTCAAGTCATTGATGCAATTTTATACGAATTGCTAATACACACACACATAATAAGGGTGAAAAATTGAATATTAATTTGATTAATATGAATTGAAAACCAGTGGTGTAACATATAAGACCATAGCTGATCTCCCTCTAGCAAAAAGGATGACCTCTATTAATGGCTCATCCCTGTTACACACGCACACATACACACTCACACACACACGCGCGCACACACACACACATACACACCTTAGCTTACAATTTTCTTTCAACAATTGACACTGCCATATATGTATATGTTTGCGTGTCTATGTGTGTAAAGAGGAAGTGGGAGTAATAAGTGGAGTGAAGCATTTGAAGTGAGAGAGGGAAATCGTAAAATATTGAGTTTTCTCGAATCTTTGCTTAATTGGGGGTGAAATTGAAAGAAATTTATATGCCATGACCGAATGGATGTACTTGGAAAAATCATAGGTAAACTCCAATTGAAGAAATTGTGTGAGAAGTAAATCGTTATGTATTTATTTGTTTCTGTTTGCTCTGTATTTTTTTTTTGAGATATAAATAATTTCACTTTAATTGTTGCACACTTGCAAAGAGAAAGGAGGAGAAAGTGTAGTGGTAATGGAAGGAGTGAAGCAGTTTAAATTAGAGAGGGAAATCGTAAAATATTTACTTTCCTCGAATTTTTGCTTAATTGGGGGTCAAATAGAAAAAAATTTACATGCTATGACCCAATGGAATCTACTTGTAAAAATCGTAGGCAAATTCCAATTGAAGAAATTCTATATCGTACAATTGTATAAAAACGAACGGTTTGGGAGGCAGAGAAAATCTGCCTTTTATCATAAGAGAAATATGTATACACACACATGGATACATATACAAAGATATACTTATACATATTTACATATATACAAATATGCATGTCTGTGAATGCCTGAGTATGTGTGATATTATTCTATGCATAAATTATATTTACATATATCAAATTATAATTGAGGGTCCCCGTGGGTCACTGAATTAATAATCCAATTAAAATGTAAGTGGCTGTGTATCCCCCAGACATATGTTCTCATCACTTAATTCACTAGATTAATGGGTGTAACACAGTGAGCGTGTCTAAACTGTATTTTTCTTTAATTACATCTACAATGCACACAATTGTCTCGAATACACACTCCATTTACGCAGTTTCACTCGTAAATGTATTTCTATCATATTATAGAAAATAGCATTTTGTCCGCCACGCTGTGGATTCTGTCAGCTCACTGTCTTCTTTCTTCGAAAGTTTTGAATATACTTTCATGATATTCAAGGAAAAATAATGAATTAGTATAGTGCTTCTATATTCCAGTGCATCAAACAATTATCTTTGAGATTACCCTACGAAATAAAAATGTTTCATTCAAAATATATCTGTATTACAAAGAGACATCATTGCCTAGAAACGTATCCGTACCATATTATAAATAGAGTTTGAAGTTCAATATGGTCAATCAAGTTTAGAATTCTTTGCCCTGCTCTTGCGTGTACATTTTCGGCGTATTTGTATTACTGTGGTATCTTTTATTTTTCGGTCATTAGATTGCGGCCAGGCTGGGTCACAACCTTGCGAAAATTTTTCTCAATGTAATGAACGCGAATACCAATTTTTCGTTAAGCCTGCTACTTATTTTATCGAGTCTCTTGCCGGACCGCTATGTTACGGGGAAATAAACACACTGAAACTGGTTGTCATGTGGTTGTGGTAGGACAAACCCAGAAACAAAGACACACACGCACACACACACATGTATATAAAATATCTATACTTATTATATGTGTAAGTGGTGCGCAAAGTTAACAAACAGGGTTTTATGGTTTCACGCTCTGAGGATGAAGAATTTGGATAGAAAGTTCGACTTTTACATACTACAAACGTTTCTTGAAAATCCTATAAAGCAGAGACGGACCGAACACTTAGTAGAACTGTCAGCATACCTTAAGTGACACAGGAAACAACGTGAGTTCTTCATGAATCTGCTGTCCCGGAGTAGTACCATAAAACAATGTCCTGTCTGTTGACATACAAACATAAACATCGAGTTTTGAGTCGCACATACGTGTTATTGACGTGTGGTTTAAGGCATGCGCATGCTTAAGCACACAAACACACAGTCATACAGTCACACACACATACAATGAGGTATACATATACCTCTACATGTGTGGATAAACACACACACACATGTATATGTGTGTGTGTACATGTATGTGTGCGTGTGTTTTTTATGCACATATGATGATTTTAAACCTAACACTAAATCATGCGTAAGTATGGAAACGTTTTACAAACGCGAAGTATGAATTCGAAAGCATAGAGTGTGACTTTAACAATGCATCCCTTTCCGCGAAAAATTTAACTCTTTGATGCCAGTAACTCTGTATTATTGACACACTCACACACATCGAGAGAGAGAGAGAGAGAGAGAGAGAGAGAGAGACTGACAGACAGACAGTCAGACAGACAGACAGACAGACAGACAGACAGAAAGGCAGAGACGGGGGCAAAAATTTATACAGATAGGTAGATAGGTAGATAAAGAGAGAGAGAGAGAGAGATGTGTGTGTGTGTGTGTGGTGTCTGTATTTGTGTGTATATGTGTGCGTGTCGTCACGCTCCATGCTTTCGTATTCACACTTGGTGTTTGTACAATTTTTCCATATTTACGCATGGTTTAGTGTAGTCTTGAATCATGGTATATGTATAAACACGCGCGCGCGTAATTCGTTTATGTTTATGTGCGTGTGCTTTTATTTATAAACAAACTACACTTCTGTGTTTTATTGCATATACAAACATAAGTCTACATATTTCATGGAATTTATGTGGGCGTAAGTATTAGTATCTGGCATATCTATGAAACAAAAATATTACAATAGTTTCCTAAGCTACTGATGAGAAGATATTGCACTGTTTGACAATTTTGTTGTTCAGAATTGCTTTTTCTTGTAAGGATCGTGCAATGATACTCTTTACTCTTTTACTCTTTTACTTGTTTCAGTCATTTGACTGCGGCCATGCTGGAGCACCGCCTTTAATCGAGCAACTCGACCCCGGGACTTATTCTTTTGTAAGCCCAGTACTTATTCTATCGGTCTCTTTTGCCGAACCGCTAAGTAACGATATTTGCTTAAAATATGATAAAACACTAATAAAACAAAATGAGTTTTTAATGCGTTATTTCACTGACATCAAACATATTCTAGCGTGGAATAGGAAACAGTGTTTGTATTTGGAAAGTAACTTTATTTAATATTTCAAATCTTAGAATGACTCACCATGGGTACATAGTTTGTGATATATATTTTTCTTTATTTGTTTCTAATACTTACTAGTCATTGCGCAGTCCAAATTGCGCAGTTTAACATACAAACATAGAAGATCATATAATATATACATACTGAAAACCCAACATCTATCACATCTATACGCGTGTGTTTGTTGGTGTGTGTCTATATGTGTATGCATGTGAATATATATATTATTATAATATATATATTATTATAATATATATATTATTATTATTATTATTATTATTATATTATTATTATTATTTATTATTATTATTATTATTATATTATTATTATTATTATTATTATTATTATTATTATATGTAAAAAATACAAACTGGGACAAGAACATAAAACATTTAGAAGAAGATACAAAAAACAATACAAAAAATCTAATGCTCGTAGCTTAGTTTTTCCTTGGGGCTGGCCGGATCGGAGCGATCTCAATATTAATCAGGCGAAATTGCGACGATGATCCGGTTCTTGACTGAAGATTGAAGGTTTCGAATGTCCCGTCCGTTTTTTGTATCTTCTTCTAAATGTTTTACGTTCTTGTCCCAGTTTGTATTTTTTACAAATAATAAGATATATAGCGACGCCCGTACCCTCTTTGGCCTTGTATGTAAGTACATATTCCTGTAAATTTGGTACGACTCTATAACACTGTCTCTCTCTCCTACATTTCTCTGCCTTTCACACTTTGTGTGTATATGTGTATGTGCCGGTCTCTCTCTTCTCCCCCTTGGTGCCTTCGTCCCTCTTTGATATGTCTCTCTCTCTCTCTCTCTCTCTCTCTACTTCTCCTCCTCCTTTTCTCTTTTCTTGCTTCTGATTCTTTGGTCTCCTCTTCCCCCACTCTCTCACATTTCTCTGTCTTTCTCACTTTGCACCTCACTGATTCTGTCGCTAAGCCAATCCTTGGCACGCTCTCTTTCTTCTCCTCTCTTTAATTCCTTCTTTCTCTCTCTTCTCCCCCTTGGTGCCTTCGTCCCTCTTTTTCTCTCTCTCTTTGATTCCTTTGCCCCTCCCCCTTTTTTTCTCTCTCTCTTCTCTCATGTGACCGCTGGTCAACCAGCCTTTCGGTTTCTAACCAGCGCCATGAGAATATCGTTGTCTTCATCTGCCGAAAAAGGCATTTTTTTCCAAATACGCCACTAAAACTAGTTGTACTGTCTATAGTCGTAAGACACCCGCTGTTTTTGTCCTGTTATTATTATTATTGTTTTTTGTATTTATATTCGTGTGGCATCGTCCGTTTTTCTGTCCTTGTTTCGTATACATTCGATACTTTTTCCAAGAAATCTAACACTTGTGTGTATAAACATATATTACCCTCTTATACTATCACTGTTACATTAATGAGGAAGAATAAATTAGAACTTTCTTATCACTACCACTACATCTGTAAAGGTAGTAATATAATTTCATGTAGTATTTAATGGGATGTATGGTATTGACGAAAAGCAATTGCTTCGAACTTGCTGCCAAATGTGAATGAATGTTAAGGACTCGATGATGAAAGTAAAAATTTAAAGAAAGTGAATTTAATAAAATAAATCCGTTAAGATAAAACACTTTACTATCTTTTATTTTTTACTTGTTTCAGTCATCAGTCAGCGGATATGTTGAATCACTGCCAAGTATTTACGTTTTAAAGCCTAGAACCTATTTTACTGGTTTTCTTTGTTGAATCGCTACGTTTCTCGTACATAAACACAGCAACGACGGTGACTGGGATAAACACACACACACAAAGGAACACGCTATATATATATATACAGCAGGCTTCTTTTAGTTTTTATCTACCGAAGACATTCACGGCGTAATGAAAATGAATATTTATTTATATAATATAGGCACCGTTCTGTCAAGACTGCTCTTTCCATTCCACATGAGAAAACGATGAAAAATTTAATGGTTTCTATGTTTGTGTGTATGTGAGTTTATGTGTGTGCATATGACCGATTTCCACATAAAATTTGGGAGATAAAAAACGATATCAAGAGATTCATATCATTATGAATAAATGTTGTATAACACATGTGTAGGCTTAAGTTTCCTACTTTGCATGATATTCAAGATTATATTTAGATATTCCATCCATTTTTATACATGATGGTTTTAACACAAGAGAGAACCGAGATGAAGTAAAACTAATCTGAATTGATCTGTTATTTTATGGCATTAAACTGATATTCATACCTGTTCAAACCTAGCACAAAATGCCCAACAGGTTCTAAATTATAATAAAGTCTACGCTTTTATTTAAATTTTGTGAGTCTTTACATAAATACATACATAACATATACATATATGTGTGTGTGTTTGCAAGAGTGTGTGCGCACGTGAGCGTGTATGTGTGTGTGCGTGTGTGTGTGTAAGTATATATGTATGTGTTGCTTAAAATCTGAAAATATATTCATGATTCATTTTACAAGATTGATCAATAAATTTGTATGAAGAGTTGTAAGTGTAAGTAATGGAAACGATGGAGCATTTAAATGTTCTATTGCTTTTATACACACTATGGTTATCTTCAATTGAAACTGAAGCGAAGTAAAATGAATCGGAACTGAGTTGTTATGTCGTCACACCAGAATAGCATATATATATATATATATAATATATATATATATATATATATATATACGTATATATTGTATGGGGGTTTGAGTGTGCATCTGTGAGTGCGAGTCTGTAAATGTGTGTGTCTGTGTGTGTACATGTGTTTGTGTGAGTGTATGAGTATGCTTGCATGCATGTCTTCCCGGCTGGTGTTTAAACAAAACATTAACACCACCAGATTCAGCCACCACTTCGAAAGCATTTGTGAATAGGCACTTCTGATTCCGGAAAAAAATGGAGAAACATATCCAACGTAAATTTCCAATGAGTATCATTCAGCAATGATCTGGCTGCTTGGCTGGGCTTTGCTGTTCTGAATTTGTCGGGGGAGGCACTGTTATCCGTGCCAAAATATATTGTTATTCATTGTGTTTGACACTGTAGAACCTAGGCATCCGCATCTGTTGCTCTTCTTGATTATTATCGATTTAATTATTGCGTTACTGAATTTATATCACTTCTTTTCTTGAGACATTATTTGTCATTTAAGGCTGATGTGGTTGTTATCTCTAGCCTGTCGAGTAACCTTAAGTATATGATGCTCACTCGAATAAATGCTTTAAATGCAGAACTTGGAATAGATACAGCCATGAATAATAGCATGAAACAGAAAAAGCCGAAGTTAAGACCGACAGTTTCAAAAATGCATAACGAAATTCGAAGATTTGCTTTTGGTCAATGGAAGAACATCTATTATGCTTACAGAAAATGTGGTTTCTAGTCAGACGAGTAGCATTTGACTTATAGTAAAATGGATTTTAAACCAATATTTAAAAATATCATTTATAACATTATCTACCTTGATTTTCGCTGTTATAAGCCAATTATTTCAGGTCTCACGAAGTTGCTAAAATCTCAAGATATAAACAAATATCTGTTCTAATTTAGTGTGCACTATACGCATAAATCTACTCTGCGAAATGACCAGATCTGTGTTGGGAATATGGTTAGAGATTATGATTAGGATTTCATTTAAGGTTAGACTGCGACATAGAGAGTGGACAGCCAGGTAACCTGCATGAAGAAATGGTACGCAACTATTAATATACAAGTGTGATTTCAATATATCTCTGTACTACCAATACTCACCAAATGAATGTAATGTTATTTCTGTTTCTAGACATTAGATATATAGTTTGCTGTATTTTACATATTTCTATTTTTTCTATGCGCAGTTTCCACAAGTAATATAAGAGGTTCAGGAATTGAGACTGACATTGCAAGTCCAGCTGATGTATAATGTAGCTCTTATTGATTTTGTTTCTGCTTTATCATGGGAATTATTTTTTGCGAAATGAATAATTTCCGGTATTTTTCCAATACTGGAACAAAAATTTCCTTATATTTGTTTCTATAAAATTTGAAATAACGAAATCATTAAGTTTCAGAGATCACCACGAAGAATGGAAACACCATGGTATCCAAATTACAACTGAATTGTTAACGTTGTCTCTTCTATTAACAAGAAATTATGGAAATGGTCTAAACGGATCTCGATACAAACTTGAATATATCGAACAGATAATCCATCCCGTTATCTTTGCATTTAACAAAATATCAAGCAAAATATATAATAAATGTGTTTTAAATTCACAAAATTTTAGTATTAGTGTGCAAATAAGGCCGGTGAGTTGACTGGTTTGTTAGCACGCCGGGCAAAATGCTTATCCGCATTTCGTGCTTCTAAGTTCAAATTTTGCTGACGTCGAATTTGCCTTTCATCCTTTTGTGATCAATAAAATAAGTACCTGTTGAGCACTGATGTCGAGGTTAATGGACTTATACTTTCTCAAGAAATTGCTGGCCTTGAGCCAAAATTTGAAAACAATATTAGTATGCAAATAATTAGTATTTTCTATTAAGTATTTTTTTAAAATGTTTATTGTACACTCGCAAATACACACAAACACACGCATGGATATCAATCTGTCTATCTATCAATTTATGTATGTGCGTGAGTGTGTAATTTGATAACACATTGTGTATTTGATTGTATGAGGTGCTTCTTGGTTACCCAATTAGCATGGCTTTCATTCTTCTATGACAGGGGTTGCGATATTTCCTATATTTCATTGCAATGTGCATTGCGTGTTTTGATTTTCAAAACAGTCATACATCCCCAGCAAATGTGTGGAGAGGGTCGATTTAGTTTTGATAAGCGAGTGGACATGTGTAAAAAAGGTTTCTTATAATTGATGGTCGCAGTCCCAATGTAGTCACATGCAGTTGGGCTGGTAATGACATGACATCTGTAAAAAATGCTTTTCGCGGATCAGTTTCCATTAAAAGGGCACGATCGCGTGTAGTTTTAGAAACGCAGTTATTTTTTGGGATGCGGGGATCGTCTAATAGTAGTTTTGAATATTCTTTTATTCTTTTATTTGGGAGCACAGTCTTTAGCCGAGTAAATCGACCCCAGGACTCATTCTTTGTAAGCCTAGTACTTATTCTGTCTGTCCCCTTTGCCGAACTGCTAGGTTACAGGGATGTAAACATACCAACATCAGTAGTCAAGCGACTGTCGTATATATATATATATATATATATATATATATATATATATATACGACAGGTTTCTTTTAGTTTCTGTCTACCACATCCATTCACAAGTCTCTGGTCGGCCCGAAGCTATAGTAGAAGACACTTGCCTAAGGTGCCAGCTTGGTTTTTGATATTTCTTCCGAGTTAGCTGTAGAAATACATGTAATAGACGTTAAGGAATGCCTGAATTTTAAACGGCTGGTTGTTCAGTAAGGGATTAAGGAGCGACGGGGGCACAGCATACTATGGCAGTGTCAGGAACATAATGACGTATCGGATGTACAGAATTTGTATTTTTTAATCTAAAATTACATTTCCAGCAATGGTATATACTAAGTTAGGAATTGTAGAGTACGTTTATATATAGGTAGATAAATATAGATATCGATATATATGCATACCAATAAATATAATTGAATATATATATATATGTGTGTGTGTGAGTATGTGTGTGTGTGTGTGTGTGTGTGTGTGTGTGTGTGTGTGATATTT
>NC_043001.1:70162437-70177437 GCF_006345805.1 Octopus sinensis
TTAATATAGTATATTTTACTCTTAAAAACGCTGTCTTTTAGTGCTATATTATAAAGGCGTGCACATTCCTTAAATATTTTTCTTTTGCGGATAAATTAGATATTCTTTTCGACACACCTTTATTTCCCTAATAACACCTTGGTGATGATTTCATAAAGCGTGGCTATATTTAATAGATTTGTTAGGCTTATGATAGGGGTAGAATAAGACATTATGCAAATTTAATGATACATCCAATATGTTAACACATTTAGAGAAGTTTTCAAATAAATCCCTACTGGGTCTGTAACCTGAGCGGAATGCGGTGCTCCCATAGGGATATCAAAAAGATCCCTGGTGTCTTTTCTAGCCCACAATTTATTATTATACCTCATACACATTTTCTGGCCATTTTACTACATTAACATCATCCTTGGTCATTATCACCTTATTCATTGCATATATTAGAGCCTTATTAAGTACAATTTCTTTAATGGATGAATAATAATCATCTATGTCTATTTGGATGAATTTGTAACTATTACTGTCTTTAATATTTTAAAACCATTTTAAAGTATTAGTGCTAGTCCATTGTTTAGTTTATTAATATATGTATCTAAGATTAATTTACTTAATTCCCCTAAATCTGATTTACTGGGGCATATGGGTCAAACTTTAGGGTCCGAGTAAAACTTTTCTTTATGGTCCTTCAAATTAATTCTAGGTAGCATTGGTACATAAGTTTCTGTTTTATTGCCTATCTCATATTTTTCCATGAGGCTTTATTAATATTATATATGGTATTTTCCGGAGAATTTTATATTTTTAATTTATTTCCTTTTCCGAAAGGTTATCATATAATTTCGTATCCAACTTATACATGTTGCCAATTTTATCTGATTGTACTATGATTCCTTCAATATTCCACATTTCTTTTATTTTGGTTGCTAAATATATTAAATATTTGTTGTGTCTGTTTGGGTATTTTTAAAATTTAATGTTTTTAAACACCTTCCAAATTTTGTCTTCCAGAATCTGAATTTCCCTATTATATGGGGGTTCCCTTTTAAATTTTAAGTTTTGAGCTTATGTAATTGGTATACTCCACATCTTTAATGTTGGCAATGTTACGATTATTATAGTAGACTGTCCATTTTATTCTATAAATGAAATCCTTTATATTATTAATAAGTTTAAGGATATATTCCCTTTTCGACGGAATGGAGATGTCCTTCAATGAAGATCCCCAGATTTGTGCCGCTATCTTACCAGCAAGTTCCATAATAAACAAAAATTGAAGGTTAAAATTAAACAATATTTGTTAATTATAAGTATATTAAAGTATTATAATAATAATATTAGGGAATAAATTATTATTCCAAACTTACAGGTAAAATTCAGTATAATAATATTATTCGAAATTCTAATATATAATATATAATATATGTATATAACTAATTTAGAGATGAACCACCATTTCAGAACTCAGTCAATGAAGGACCCGTCCAAAACCATGCTGTGAGACATATACCATAGAAAAACAAATATCATACAAAGCAAACATTCATCATAAAAATATTAATCTAAAATCAAGTAAAGTATAAATTAAACAAAAATTAATACAATAATTATAATGTATAAAATTACTAGTACATTGACTATGTGCGTTTTATGGCTGACTTAGGACTATATAACATCATATAATAAAACTTATCCAAGTTCGTTAGAACGGGAAAATGTTTTTACTCCCAAAATCAGTCACTCCTCAGGTCAAATTCCTAAAAAACCTAAAACCAATAGATTAAAGTACCTCATAATAACATAATGAATAAACAAAATAATAAGATAAGAATATAATAAGAAAATAATAAGGAATAAAAAATATATATAAAGATACGAAACCTATATGTAATCTCTAAGTTAAAGTCATTAATATTATAAAAAATTACGAATTAAAAATTCAGATAGAGTATTATTGTGAACATGATTAATTCATTATGGTGAATGTAAATAAATGTAAATATGTGTTAGCGTATAAAGTTAATAAAAGACATATGTTGATATTGTTTAAAATAAATTTAAAATTAAAAAAAACATGACTTATCTGCCGCCGAATAACTCTAGATTAAACCGAAATGATTGTGCTCTAGCATTTATACTAAAAAGTCACGTGATAAATACGGCGTCCATTAACCAGAGATATGCACGTATTATATTTACTATAATAATAACGAAATTATCGAAATAGAAGCTCTACCTAAAGTATAGTATTCATTCAAGATTTAAAATACTTAAAACTTCTAAATCTACAAACAATAAAAACTATAATATATACGAAATGTATGTATTACGTAAATAATGGTATAAAACATTGTAATAATGCACACATTATCGTTGGATTCTTTATTAGTAAAAATGTATTAATTTATTCTAATTATATATAATAATATAATGTTTACAGTGTATTCTAAGCCAATACTATAATAATGTAAAATTTACATTGTATTCTAAGCTAATTATATGTATGTAATGCTATTAATCATAACTATAAATTGGTAATATTTCATGGGTTTAAATAAATCATTACATTATCTAAACTGATTATATAAATAATTTAATTTATGCCTACATTTAATATTACGTTCATCTTGAGAGATAATTTTTTATTAGCTAATAATATTTCTTTAAATTCGTTTGTACGTAATAAGCAAAATTTACTCTCTACTCTATACGATATAGCCTAACAAACTATTTTCCATTTTAACTCGTATTTTATTCTTTTAGATTTAAGTTCCCAAATGTATTTACTAAGGCCCGTAGAATTCATTAAATTTCTGTTCTTAAAAGAATTCATATATTGGGACACACGCGATTTAATTTTATTGGAAGTCGATCCTATGTAAGTAGTAATTATGTTGTCATTATTACTATTATTATAAGCATACAAAAGCACTATACATTTATGTAGTACGTCCTGAACATTACATTTATTATTAAATTTCCTTTTGGTCTTATTTCTACAGTTACAATCAATTGTATTCTGGTT
This sequence comes from Octopus sinensis, assembly GCF_006345805.1. Taxonomy (NCBI): domain Eukaryota; kingdom Metazoa; phylum Mollusca; class Cephalopoda; order Octopoda; family Octopodidae; genus Octopus; species Octopus sinensis. The sequence continues at coordinate 70,165,463 of NC_043001.1, forward strand.
TCCATTGGAGTTATTACTTAATTTATTATTGTAAAACTTATTTAATTTAAATTTATTAAAGAACGAAATGATGTATATGTATATATGCATATTTGTATATACGTATTTATATTATATAAATTATACATACATATATGTATGTATATATATATATATAGCTATATATATATATACACACACACACACACACATATATATATATATATATATATGTATATATATACACGTATATATATATATATATATATATATTATATATATATACCTTTATATAAAAGTAAGGTTGTGTGTCTGTCTCCTACGATTTAGATTCCTAACTACTCCCACATTTTGCAGTGCAGTTTAACCAAAACCGGGTATCTTATAGTCGTGATTCATATCGAGCCCTTCTGTGTATTAGCGCGCGTCTACAATGAGTCTACGATTTAAAAAATAATTTACTATCATTTTTTTCCATTTTAATGCATTTTTCGCTATTATATAAGGGAAGTAACTCTCTAAAAATGTCTATGATGAGTCAACGATTTAAAAAAAATTTACCATCATTTTTTTTCCATTTTAATGCATTTTGTTGCTATTTTTTGGCTATAACTCTCTAAAAATGCTTTATAGTTATTTCCCTTACAACCCGAGCAACGCCGGGCGATACTGCTAGTATATATATAATTATATATATATATATATTATATATAATATATATACTTAACTTAGAATAACTTAGAAAGGTTTTGGCCAGTACTGGCCCAGGCCATGTCTAACTTAATAGCACCACCTGGCGAAGTCTTTCAATTCAGGATTTGGGCACCGAGGCCCATTCGAGCAGAGAGTTATTGTTTGCGGAGACATATCCGGGTGTGGGTGGTTTGTCCGGGACTGTTTGAAGGAATTTTTCCAAAGACTTCTTGAATTTTGTTAGGTCAGTTTCTGTTTTGACGTGTCCTGGTGTAATGTTGAAGAGAGCGGGTCCAGTTGAGGTGAAATAATTGTGCCGTATTGTCGTTATGTGATGCGATTTAGATTTTTGTTGTGGACGGATGGCACGGGTCCAAGCCTTGGATGTATTTTGAAGGTGATGCCAACATCATTCGGACAGTGCTGATGGAATATGTTCCACATCATACAGATAATGTAGCGTTCACGTCGCCGTTGGAGTGAATACAGTTTCAGCTTCTCTAGTCTACCCCAGTAGTCAAGGTCTGACATGCCATCTATCTTTTCTGTGATTAACCTTTGGGGGGCTTCAATTCTCATAATATTTTGTTTTGTGTAGGGAGACCACAGTGGACAGCGGTATTCAAGGTGGGGTCGGGCAAAAGTGAAGAAGAGAAGGATAATAGTGTGGGAATCTCTCGACTGGAAGGTTCTGAGAATCCAGGAACACATTCTGCGGGCCATGTCAACTTTGCTGCTTATATCTGTAGCCCAGCTTATGTTATTGTCCACTGTTACTCCCAAGTCTCTGATGTTGTTGGACGCCATGAGAATTTCTCCAGAAGGAAGGGAGTATGGGAGTTTCAGAGCGTCCTCCCTTCCAAAGTGGATCAGTTCGAATTTGTCTTCGTTTAGCAACATGTTGTTCTTTTCCGCCTATTGGACAACAGCCAGTAGGTCTGACTGAAGGCTTATTCGGCCATCCACGCCATTGATGACCTTCTGGAGCTTGGAATAATCAGCAATAGTTCTGATGTTACTGTGTTTGATGGTGTCAGTAATATCATTTATGTAGATGATGAAGAGAAGTGGGCCCAACACAGTGCCTTGTGGGAAACCACTGCTGACTTTGGCTGGGCTGGATTTGACTCCTTCGACTACAACATGTTGGCTTCTGTTAGACAGGAAGCACTTGATCCACTGCAGCAGCTTTCCAGTGACACCAATATTGGACAGCTTTCTCCAAAGGATCTCATGATCAACCCTGTCAAAGGCCTTGCTGAAATCAAGGTAGATGACATCAGTGTTGGAAACCTCTCCCAAGGCTCTCAAAATGTCATCAAAATGATGCAGTAGCTGCGTCAGGCAATCTCTTCCATTACGGAATCCATGCTGGTTGGAGTTCAGCATATTATGACTTTCAAGGAAGTGAGTCATACGCGATCTCAGCACTCTCTCAAATACTTTAATGATATGAGAGGTGAGTGAGATTGGACGGTAATTCACGGCAAGCGATTTGTTTCCTTTTTTGAAAACTAGGACAACAGACTGGAATAGAAGGTCTTGTGGTATGGTATATATCTATATATATATATATTGTTATATTTCGGAATGGTCATATAGGGGTACAGGATCTCATCAACTGTGAAAAGAACATGAAGTGTGAAAAAGAACGTGTGTAATACACAATCAACAAGAGAACCACCCTTCATCAGTTATCGGCTGTCCATCTACTCTACTTTTCGTGCATTCAACGACAATATGAGTATTCGAAGACAGTTGCTCCCATAAGATCCTAAAAAATAAGTTTGGTTATTGTGGGATCCAAGTTGGGAACAAAAATAGGACAGTGGAGACATATATTATATATATATATATATGTATATATATATTATATATTTGCATGTGTGCATATATGAATATATATATATATATATATTATATATATATATATATTATATATATAATATATACATATGTTTCAGTTAATGACTGAAACAGGAAAGGGATATAAAAACACACATATTAATGTGTGAGTGTTTGTGTGCTGTATGTGTGTGTGTGTGAGCGTATATTGTGTTGTATGGATAAATATGAAATGAAACTAAAAATGCAGGTGAAAGCATCTAAAGCTAAACAAAAACTAATGTTTCTGTGTTTACGCGACTGTAACTTAGCCGTTCGGCAAAACACGACTATGGAATAAGTATTAAGCTTACAATGAATAAATCCTGAGGGTCAATTTCATTGACTAAAGCGGTGGCGGTGGTCCAGCATGGACTTAATCATATGACTGACCAATTAACACAAGAAAAGACTATGCCATTTTAACCCCGAGCAACGCCGTATCTCTGCTAGCTTATATTATATATATATATATATATATATATATATATATATAATATATATATATATATAATATATATATATATATATATATATATATATCTATATATATATATAATATATATATATATATATATATATATATATATATATTCATATATATATATATGCACTTGTTTGGGTATATATGTGCTTTTGGTACCGCTTAGATGGAAACGTAGCTGTCTGATTTCACTTAAAATTTTTCAGTGATTCTATACGTTTATATCCTGATGATAGAAATTATTTTATATGTGTGTGTGAGTGGTGTTTATAAATGAGAGTATATATATGAGTGCATGTGTGTGTGCATCTATAGGTTGGTAGATTGATGAATACAAGTGTCCATATAAACTTTATATATATACATATATGCATGTATATATATATATGTATATATATACATGTATATATACATATATGTATATATATATGTATATATAGATTATATATATATAATATATATATATATATATATAATATATTATATATATATATAATATTATATATAATATACACACGCTGACACACTCAACACTCAAATACATTCTTCATTACAAACGTACAACACACATAATTATGTGTATGTAGATGAATTAGTAAAATATATATTCTTATTTTTCTATGTATATTTGCTTGCATAACATTATTCATATTTTCATTCGGAATACGAAATTTCTTTTGGAAGTAATATAAATTGGTTTGCGACATGACATTACACAAAGAAATTGTATAATTAACTGGCAAGCAAGCTAAACTTATTGATTTTGAGTAACATATTTTCTTCAGTACATTATAAGTAGTTACATATGTCAATATTTAGTGAAAGTTACTTTTTTCCTATCATATATCTGTTGATGTTGCACTGGATTCGCTGTCAAAAAGGATAATTTACTTTCTACATCACAGATACTAATTATAAGGTAACATCAAGAACTACAGATGAATAAATAAATAAATATACAATAAGTGCTCTACTTGCGCACTTTTCACTACTATGTCATATGTATCTATAACTTAATTTATCTAATATATATATGTATGTGTGTGTGTATGTATGAATATTTATACGTATATAAACACATGAATATATTTCTACCTACATATATATAACCACATATAATGAATATATATAATATATATATATATATATATATATATGTATATATATATATGTATGTACGTATATATATGTGTATATATATACATACATATGTGTACATATATATATATATATATATATATATATATATATATATATATATATATAATCAATCGTCATTAAGTGTGACTAAGGTTGCCGGATATATATTTTTATTTATGGTATCAATTGATCCTAACTTTTTTTATGTTATATATATAATATATATATATATATATATATAATATATATATATATATATATATATATATATATATATATGTATATATATATTATATATATATATGCATTTTTATAGTCAATAATAAATTAATTATTAATTAATAATTTTACCAAGTAGTGTTCAGTATGTAAAAAGACCGTTTACGGTATATTTAAAACATTACGGTATATAATTAGGGTTCAGTAAAAAAATTCACTGAACCCTAATTATATAACTTATTTGCATTTTTATATATATTTATGTCTTACCTATACATGTCTGTATATATATATTTTGCTATGTACATACTTTTGTACGTTTTAGTGTATATATGTATATTATACATGGTTTCGTATGTGCATATACTGCTAAATCTATATGTAATCCAACGTGAAAGTTTTTTAAACGTATATATGTGTGTATTGCATGTTTCCATTTTTGGGAAATCAGTGAGTTTTTGTCACTGGATAAATAAATATATATATATATATATATACGTATTTGCATTGAGAACCACTTGCCATCACCAACCACTGATGACCGGTCAATACCCAAAAACTCGGGTCCGTGTGTATCACGTCAGGTTGGAGATGGGAAAGATGACTTCCATTTGCCAATACTGAAAGGGCACAGAGAGTGTGTCAATAGCCAGCTAGAGGAAATGTCTCCATGGGGCTACAAGCTACAGTAGCATCACATTTAGGGGGTAAATATAATTCTTGATGACATGAAGGTACTGTTTATACTTCGCTCAGAAATTTATTATTAATTGATTAATATTTTAAAATATATATTTACACTGAGTATTTAGACACTGTCCTTGTTTTTGATTTAAGATGTTCTCCGATTGTATAATAAGATGCTTTTGTACCCAATTTTGTTCATTGCATGCAACTGGTTATTGTGAAGACCGTTAGTTGAAAGGACCAATTAAAAGAAGACATTTTCAATTATGTATCCATTAAACTAATTGTATATGTTCGCATATAACCCTATTTTGTTCCATTTTAAACAAAAATGTCCGACGAACAGGAACGTGAAACTCTGAGTAACAGTTTTCGTGATATTTTTGCAGCTTTTTAATAAATTACACACATATATATATATAATATATATATATTATATATATATATATATATATATATATATGGGTGTGTGTGTGTGTGTGTGTGTGTGTGTGTGTGTGTGTATACGTGTGTTACTCATGAAATAAGTTCTTAATCTATCATTAAATCATACGATACAAGAGAAAACCATAAGGTGTGTGTTAAGTGATTATTAACATTGAATATTTTTCTCACCCGGTGAACTAGCTTAATATATGCATCAATTTACAGATTGTTTGTGTAAATTCAGACATGTTACTAATTTACTTATTATAAAATATAATAAAATAAATTAACTTCACATGTTATAATTTGTGAAACAATTGCTCTGATGTAAGCATTTGTAAAAGTTAAATGAATTTTATCATACTCTACTTCTCTCGTTATTTATAACTTCAAATATATATATATATATTTATTTAAAAAATGCGCAACCGGTAAAAAGAACTTTCACCTATTTAAATACACTCTCCCTTACTTAAATTATTTTGTCAGCATTTTCTTCATTTCCTTTATATATATTTTACTGAGATCTCCCTTTTTAGTAGAAGAAATAGCTATAACCCTTTGACTGCTATTCTAATTCGGATGTGGTAAGGCAACTCGTGCTAAACCCTTATGCTTAGTATTACTTAAATTTTCCTCGAATGAGGCTTTTACATGCCGAAGACTACTTGGTGTAATTGATAATTTTTCCAAATTAATTAATTTCACCCTTCATTATATACATATATATATATATATATATATATATATAATATATATATATATATATATATATACGTATGTATGTATGTATACATGAGAGGAGAATTGTATCAGTATTCGCAGCACTGGTCTGCATAACTACGAACATCAATCGGCAGTAAATCTTTCAATCTATTAAATGCATATCAGAACTCACCTTCGGATGAGTCGTTAGTAACTTGTCATCTACGAATTTCAGCCGACTGTTCTGGATACCTCTTCGAAGATCAGATGGAAGATGTCCGTGAGAACTTTGTTCTTAGAACCCACTCAAGATAAATGGGCGAAGAGGAAATAAGATGAGATATTTTGTAGTATTATTTCCACTGCGTAGCACTTCTCGTAACTCTCTTGAAATGGAAATATTAGGTGTCCATTTTATTTCTGTTCGAGTGTGTGTATTTTTGTGTGTGTTTATATGATGTGTAAATGTGTGTGTTAATTGCCAACCATATCCCATTACTTCCATGTGTAATTTTTCAAGAATATAATAAAGGTGTCTTAATTCTATTGTTATTACACCATAGTTGAAATTTGTGATCTGGCCGAATCCTTAGCAAGTCGAACTAACTGCTATGCGGTGGCACTCCTTCCTGCTTTTCACGTTCTAAGTTACACTGAGCAGAGGACGAATATTTTTTCTTCGTTACCCTTTCAGAATTGGTAAGTACCATTTAAATACTGAGGTTGATTTAATCTCCTTTCTCATTCACTAAAATTTCAGGTTTCGTGTCAAAATTTGAAATAATCATTATTCCTCTGTTGTTCACTTTTTTAAATATGTTTCAATTATATTGTTAATACTTTAAAGTAATAGGTCCTCTGATTTACGTATTGTTCATCGGAGAAAAATATCCACGAAGAGGTTGTGTAAAAGACATTGTTTACATTTATTTGAAGGGTTTAATTCAGTTTTACACGAACAAGTTTCTTTAGTTCGGTGCCCTTACTGTTGTGTTTCTTTAGTCATAATATTGTATTTAAGTTTCGATATCTTCAAACAACTCGTAGATAACGTTTACATTATTTTCATTCAATTTCTAATACATATGGCTGCTACGACAATGGTCATGTTGCATTCACAAAGCATTTCTAGGTATATTACACGTTATACTAACACTAAAGTCAGAGCTAAACATCATTATCAATTTTTCCTGGATCTATTACATTTTCAATTACAAACTCACACACACGTACACACACACATACACACACACACACTCATACACCCGAGCACACATATACGTGCACACACATACTGAGAGAGAGAGAGAGAGAGAGAGACTGATAAATATAAAGAAAGAGAGAACAAGGCATAAGCATTCATATATACATTTGTATGCATACACACACATATATGATGCGTGTGCGTGCGTGTTTGTGTGTAAGTCTATGCATGTGCGCATGTAACTGCGTATAAATGCGTGTACGTATGCATGTATGTATGCATATATGTATGTATCAGATTTTAAATTTCACATGATATTAACTTAGTATCATGTTCGCTCAGGGCAATATCACTATGTGCTAAGATGACGATTCTATAATGAAACTATGGGCATGTGTGTCTTAATAAACATGCATAAAGATATATACAATTCAGCTAAGATAAATCCAGGTTTTACATGTTTATAGACGATCGTGTTATATGTTTATGCTGGTGTGTATTAGTTTACGCACATCTTTATATATATATATATTTCCAGATATTTTCCAACGATATGCTTAAATTAACCAACGAATTGATATGCTTAAAGCTATATGTCTTCCGTATCGTGTTAGATTTATGTAAGACAAGTAACATACACAGTGTGTGACAGTGTACACCAATCGCGCACAATACACGTATGCAAATTACATAAATACCCACACACACTCATATAGATAGATAGATAGATAGATAGATAGATAGATAGATAGATAGATAGATAGATAGATAGATAGATAGATAGATAGATAGATAGATAGATAGATACATTTAGATAGATAGAAAGATAGATAGACAGCGTATGAGTGTGTGTGTGTGTGTGTTTGTCAGTATGTAATTAATAGATAGATAGACAGATAGACACAGAAAGATAGACAGACAGACAGATAAATAGAGAGAGAGACAAGTATTGACTTTTACAAGGAAATAGTATCCTGTAATTAAAAAGTTTTGACTTGTTCTGCTTTATCAGACTTTGATGAAGGCGATTAACCTTTTCCTAAAAGAAAGTTAATATATATAAACCATAATAAACATTATTGAATAATCCATTTGTTTAACATTAAATAGCTTTTTATATGTAACTTGATATAACAACGAACCGGCACACGCATACGCATAATCGAGTACACACACATATATACCCATATACACACACTTCCACACATACCCACACATATACACATATGTATACACAGACACATACAAAACACATATATACATATATATATTTGAGAAGTACCGACTTAGACTCTGTATCGGCTTCTAGCCTCTTTTCTCCACTACAGATTTATCTTACCCATTTTCTAAAGCAGTTTTCACAGCCATCCTTCTGCCTTCGAGATTTTCTTGATTTTCTTCTAATATGTGCATTCACTCAAGAAGCAGTAGCAAACAAACTTTCGTAATACTACAGGTGAAGCGTATAATATATATATATATATATATATATATATTATATATATATATATTATATATTATATATATATATATATATATATACATATATATGCACACACACGCTGGAAGCATAAGTACTCCGATACATGGGTTTCATGCGAAGCAAAATAATACAACTTAATCGTTCAGCATTTATTGCAAGCCACAAGCAAGATGGTGAAAGTTATATGTTAACAGGCAAGAAACACCTCCACTCAATAGCTTTCTTTGAGGTATTTTGCTTTTCAAACTCAAGTCTTTATATGGAGGACTAAAAAGAGGAATTAAAGACGTATTATGAAATAAGATTTGGAAAGAGTCACGTTTCTGTATAGGTGTCTATATTGGTGTTGTACTCTGGTTTAAATGAAGTGATGTACAGTCATCTATATTCGATTTGATGTTCTTCGTATAAACAGTTGATTTATTTTCAGTAAATTCAGTTTTCACAATAAAATATTGCAACGGTGAAATGCATATATCTAATTTTGCATAAATGTACGGACACATGTTCTCACTCAAGCATATGTAAACACGCGCACACGCACAGGAATATACATATAATGAGACACATATTCACACACAGTATTTGACTTATAAACATCGGCATTTTTCAGTTAACCGGTGTGAGCGCTACTATAGACATCAGCTATTCAAATTGCAGCAAAATAAATAAATAGATGCATTTATAAGATGGCCTATAACTCATGCACTGCTTTTGGCTAAACACGACCTCATATTACTAATGCACGAAACTCCATGTGATTAAGCATAAAAAGAGGAAAAAGAAACTTTGGTTTCTGGAACAGACGAAATAATTCTCAGATAACAATGCGAGAAAGATGATGAAAAGTAAACAGCGAAATAAATATATATTAACTAATATGAAATAAGAGATATAAGATAAATATTGATAACGTGGACAGTGGCTCAGTTACAAACATTGAGAATATAAAATTGTATCAGCGTGGGCTGGTTAAAAGTTGAAGGCGAGATCAATATAAGGGGATTTCTAAAATTATTAATTCTATAAAGAATTGTTCAGTACTTGAAAATATGTAAATGGGTGATTAAACAAAGAATTAAATAAATCATTAGTTTCAAATTTTGACACAGGGTTAGCAATTTAGGGAGTTGGAATAAGTCGATTACATCGACCCCATTGCTCAACTGGAACTTATTCTATCGATTCCGGAAGAATTTGAACTAGCAATGTAAAGACGCCGACAAATGTTGCTAGGCCTGATGTGCTACTGATTCTACCAGCTCGCCACCTCAAGGATTAAATAAATTATTATTAACTAGGAATAATGCAAGAATATATAAAATTTTAAAACGGTGTAACTATCATTTAGAAATCAAGGGAAATTTTCTAACAGAGAGTAAAGTACTGAAAATAATTGCTACAGATTAAAAATTAATGATTTGAAGACTGACATTAAGTTTTACCGCTGCTATTCAAACACTCATCATATATGAATAGTATTAATACAAACATGTCACTAATTGCATTATTAAGTCACGCGATGCTGGAGCAAAGCTATCTCCATTGTATATGTTGAGTATATTAAAATATAAACTTAATAGCATTGTTAGTTAGTCCTTACATATTACAATGAAATAGATGATTGTTCTAACTAAAGCTGTTTCTACATCGAATATGCAGTTAGAGGAAAAGCTTGTATATATATATTAGGCAAATGTACATACAAACACATCACTTTTGAACTCCTTGGATAGCGCTCATGCAGTCGACGCATATCATACCAGTAGCTAACCACATTAACTTTATAGCTGATTGTAGATCATAAAAAATTCATGAACGTATTCTAGAATAATACGGTAAACACTACCCAGGAAATAGCTTGATATATCACCATACTGTTTTATGAAGTTCAGGGCATTCGCAAATTAATATATTCCCAAGATATTTACAATAGTTTTTTTTTATTCTTCATAATGTTCTGGTCTGTATTTCGGATTATCGGAGGCATTTTCTTTCGGATTATCGGATACGTTCTCTCTGTGCAGTTATGTTGGGTAGTGTGTTCGATAAATACATCAAATTAGATTTTTCTAACGAGATTTCTTCTTTAAAAATATTGGTTTCTGCTGTGTTTAAATTATTTTGTTCAATAACAAAATGATATAATGCATATAGTAATATTGTCTACGAGGCTGTTACAGGTATATAATTTTGTCAATTTTCACAAAACACGTTCGTGATTCTTGCGACGATTATATTACTTTATTTTGGAATGTGTAAGTTCCATTAATAAAATTCAAGTTCTATAAAAATAATTTTTGATATCTTTCACCATTTTTAGTAAAATATTATATTCAACACAGCTGCACACTAAATTGTTCTTGCCTCATCATCATCTCTACACTCTACAATACATTGCTGCGGTTGGCATCCTGTTAAGAGCCATGAATGTTTACTCTGCAGAATCCACCTAGTCCAATCTTCATGCATAAGCGAGCCAAAACTAACCAAGAGCTAGATACATACTGACTACTCTTATCTGGGTGTAGCCCGCCAGTCCAAGCCATTTACTCTCAGTGGCCATTATTGTATGTGAACAGACACTTGAAGCCACAGATGTGATTTGGAAGCCAGATAGAGACCAAATAGGACGAACTATTGCTTAGACTGCGACTTGTTAGCTCTTCAAAAGTCCAATATAGCTATGATTAAATCTTGTATCCATCAATACATATGTCCACGTATGTATGTAATATGTATATATATATATATGTGTGTGTACATGTATGTAAATGTTATAATGTTTTAGTTGTGTAATATATCATGCTATATGCGATAGGTTGATGAACCATTTACACAATATATTTCAAAAGAAATATTTGGTTACATATATTTTTACAGTAATTCATGTATGTGAGTTAGTGTGTGTGTGATAAAACATGTTTCCATTTGTGTTTGTATATATACACAAGCATGTTCGTTTGTTATTATGTGTATAACTGTATACTTGTGAGAGACTCATACATGTCTGTATATAAGCGTACACTTATATATGTGTACGTAGACAAGAGACAAACAGCTCGGATGTC
>NC_043001.1:70182437-70192437 GCF_006345805.1 Octopus sinensis
TTCTTTGTTTGCCTCTACTGTCCTATTTTCGTTCCCAGCATTGACCATCCATATATCAAAAAGTTTATTTTGGTATTTATGGAAGCAACTGTCTCCGAAGACTCAATGCAACAAAATGAGGAGTAGATAGAAATCCGACAACTGATGAAGGGCCATTCGTTGGGTTACTGGCGCTGTTTGCCTGGTGGTCTTGTTGTTTGCGTATTTAGCTCATTTGCTTTCGTATTTCCTGAGCAAGAAAGGCACAAATAATGCTGCAACTCTTTTCATTCGCAATTCCTCGCTCAAAATTCGTTGGCAGGAACCCTAGGACTGACCAGTCTTATCAATAAGTTTGTCCTTTGCTCGATGATGGTTCTGTAAGGTCAGTTCATAAATTCTAATGACGTTTTCATTTGTTTAGGAGGTCGACGTTCGCTCTGAACAGATTGGCCTTCAAGCGACAAGTGACTATTCCTAAAGTGTGGAAGCCACTCTTAAACTTGTGTTTTGCTCATGGCAGCATCCTTGTAAGCTTTTTGGAGAATGACATCTATTTCGGCCGCCGTTTTCCCCGGTAGAATACAAAATTTCACCGTTCCTTTGTTTCAGCGATCGCAAAAATCGACGAAGAGTGGAGAAGCACTGCAAAGCAAAGACTACCACATGGCAGCATGACCGCAGACATCAATGTGAGAATTGCATCATGTGATTTCTAGCGGTAGAAGCCTGAACTTCAAGGGGCTTGTCCACAGAGAACGTTTCCGGTTACTTTTAAGTACCTCATATATACATATATATTTATATATGTATATATATATATATATATATATATATATATAATTAATGATTAATTAATGATTTTTTGGCTAATTCTGAAATTAAATCAGCAGTTTATATTTGCTGCTGAGAAGTTGGCGCGGTGACGGTAGATTTTGAAAATTTAGAATATATATTCTCGAGGCGTCGATGCTGTCGCCTCGTGGATATATATTTCCATGGCTTCTTTGCTGACGATACAGGCCAGTGGCAAATAGATATAATTTAATTTAATTTAATCGGTTTTCCAATATGTATGTCTAAACTATGCATAGTCCCAAAATGATAAGGGTAAATGTTTTTATCTTCCTTTGGTTTCTGAATTACAACTATTTAGCAGTTTGAGTTTAGCTGCTCTTTCTAGCGGATCGAATGGCCTATCAAGGCCATTCTTTAATATTGTTGAATGTATATTATATAGACTGTTGACTATTTTTTCTTTCTCACTGGCAAAAAATTTCTCTTGAATTTTTTGCTACCCTGATATTGATTAATATATATATATATATATATAAAATATTATTAGAGACAAAACCACTATTTTGCAAAACAAACAAGGAAAGACTTAATCAATACATAAAATTTTAATAAATAGTCAAAAAAACCGCCACTACAATTGTTTCTTGTCTTGATCGACAATCTTCAGGTGGGCTTCCAATTTACAAGTCAGTTTCAAATTATGAAGTAATTTGAAAATGACTTGTAAATTGGAAGCCCACCTGAAGATTGTCGATCAAGACAAGAAACAATTGTAGTGGCGGTTTTTTTGACTATTTATTAAAATTTATGTATTGATTAAGTCTTTCCTTGTTTGTTTTGCAAATAGTGGTTTTGTCTCTAATAATATTTTATAATATTTTACTATAAAATTGGATTTAATCCTAAATCTGATTTTTTTCCCTGTAAATTTGGATTTATTCCCTAATATTATATTATTTATATATATTATATATATATATATATATTATATATATATATATATATTATATATATATATATATATATATATATATATATATATATATATGTACAATACATTGAGTACTCCTCCAATGATTGCTCTTAAATACCACTATGCAGAGAAACAGCTACGTTACTGAAACGAATAAAAGATAAAATATATGATACATAGAAATATCGGCAGTTAGTCGTTTCTTTTCATCGAGTGACCATTGTTCTCACGAATGTTACACTTTCTCTCACTACATACCATTCAAAATTCCAACCTTGAATTATGAATATATATATATATGTGTGTGTGTGTATGCATGTGTGTGTGTATGTGTGTGTGTGTGTGTAAAAATGTGAGAGAGAAAGATATAGAAAGAGAGAGAGAGAGAGAAGAAAGAAAGAAAGAAAGAAAGAAAGAAAGAAAGAAGAAAGAAAGAAGAAAGAAAGAAGAAAGAAAGAAAGAAAGAAAAAAAGGAGGTAAGAAAGGAAAAAATAACGAAAGTGTCTTTCAGAAGTAATGCCTGATACTCGCCTAAGTTTTCAAAGAGTGAAAGTACTATCAGAGAAGAACACATGATGATATCTCTGTACATTTTTTTTCTTGTTTGCATATTTCGTTTTAAGCTACTTTCCAAGAAAGCAGACATATAATAGAATCAATATTTGTTTATAATTACTATTCTTCGACAGATTCGTGGAAACAGCAAGCGTATATTCAAGAGAAAATAAATATAAGGATACAACTTTCGAAGGAACTATAGAAAAAGTAAAAAATATTACGAAACATTTAACTGCGAAGACTCTCAATGAAATTGTACATTTACTTGCATTACTCTGACAATCGTTATATCATATATAAGAGGTGAAAATCAAAGGAAAATGTGATTCTCTCTCTCCCTATTTCTCGTTCTCCCCATCTCTCTCCCCGTTTCCTTCCTTAATCCTCTGTCTCTCTATTTCTCTCCTTCTTTCTCTGTCTCCTTCTCTCTCTCTCTCTCTCTCTCTCTATATATATATATATATATATATATATGCATAACACATACATATATATATATATACTCTCTTTTTTACTCTTTTTACTTGTTTCAGTCATTTGAATGCGGCCATGCTGGAGCACCGCCTTTAGTCGAGCAAATCGACCCCGGGACTTATTCTTTGTAAGCCCAGTACTTATTCTATCGGTCTCTTTTTGCCGAACCGCTAAGTGACGGGGACAAAGAGAGACAGACATACAAACACACACATACATATATATATATTTATATACGACAGGCTTCTTTCAGTTTCCGTCTACCAATCCACTCACAAAGGCATTGGTCGGCCCGGGGCTATAGCAAAAGACACTTGCCCAAGATGCCACGCAGTGGACTGAACCCGGAACCATGAGGCTGTTTAGCAAGCTACTTACCCACACAGCGACTCCTGCGCCTATATACATACATATAAATATGCATACTACATACATACACACATATATATACAAATGCATATATATAAATATATACATATATATATAATATATTATATATATATATATATTATATATATATATATATATATATATATATACATAACACACACACACACACCACACACATATACTGTGTTTACTCTTTTTACTCTTGCGGGTCCGAGGTCGTTGTAAATTCTTGGTAGGGAAGAAGAAGAAGAAGAAGAAGAAGAAGAATGCAGGAGTACCATGTTTGTATATTAAATGGTCAAGTGTCCTGAGCGTGACACATTGTGGATGGTAGTAGTGATTGAATTCCTGAAACATCTCTTTTGAATGGCTTGTTTATAAAATTTGCGTAGGTGTTATTCCAAACAGCAATAGTGATAAAGCTAGGAAGGAGGTGGCGGAGAGGAAGAGGATGAAGAGAAAGATGAAGAAGAAAGAGGAGGGAGAATAAGAAGGAATGTCGGTAGTATAATAGCAGTAAGGTGTTAAATGGTCAAGTGACTTAAAATTGGCACGTTATGGATTATAGCAGTGCCTGGGACTGTTTTTTAATAGATTCTTGGGAATCCCTTGAGTGTATCATTTTTAATATTTGCGTGTGTGGCCCATAAGAAAAAATGTAAAAGACCTAATATCTCATTTGTAAGGTCATTGTGTTATTTTTGGTAAGAGGCTTGTGCCTCATTGTAAGGACCTTGTGCCCAATGGAACATAAGTAAGAGTTTTATTACCACAAATTGTGTGTTTTGTAAAAGAACAATGATTTAGAGAAGCAGCGATGGGCGGACGTCGTCTGCCTTCTCTCATTAATGCCATCATTCATCTCATTAATGTTATTGTCCAGCCCACAGCTACTACTTCTATGTAATGCCTTGATCGCAAATTGAATAAAATAAAGAAGCTTTTTTTCCTAACCATATGGCTCATGGTTCATCCCACTGCGTGGAATGTAAATATATATTATATATATTATATATATATATATATATATATAGATATATACTATCAGAGGCACTCGGCGTCGCCCGAGAATGAAAATTTTCCTTACATGTAGGATGAAAAGACAAAATATATTGTATAGAATTTTTCTTATTCTAGTTGCATTTCTTCTTCAATTGGGATACTTTATACTTTAATTCGGAAATCAATTCTGAATTCATAATGCAAAATATTAATAGGAATAATAATAATAATAATAATATAATAATAATAATAATAATAATAATAATAATAATAATAATATGATATAAGATAATAATAATAATAATAATAATAATAATAATAATAATAATTATAATAATAATGATATGAATATATAATGATAATGATAATAATAATAATAATAATAATAATAATAATAATAATAACAATAATAATATAATAATAATAATAATAAGAATATAATGATAGAATGATAATATAATATAATAATAATAATAATATAATAATAATAACAATAATAATAATAAAATAATAATAATAATAATAATAATAATAAATAATAATAATAAGAAGAAGAAGAAAAGAAGAAGAAGAAGAAGAAGAGAAGAAAAGAAGAAGAATAAGAAAAAAAGAAGAAGAAGAAGAAGAATCGGAAATACAAAATTTACTACTATGAAAGGAGATAAATTGTACCACGTATGTTGAAGGAAATTATGTAAGATGTTCTGGGTAAACAACATTCTTCGTTTTCTGGTTTGGAGCATAGACAAATAAGTCTTGCAAACTACTTACCCTGGAGCAACCAATTTAAAGCTGACCACAAGAAAAGCTAGCCAGTAGATTTTAAAACTGACCTTGAGCTTTATTAATAGACTTTGCAAAGCAAAGTCACACTGGGAATTACGTTCGTTTGAACTCAAATGGTACATTTGTTGGTTTGATTGGAATTCTTGGAATGAAAACCTCTTCCCCGGAGGCACGTCCAGTGATGATGGTAGCTTCTGTCACGTTAGGTGATAATGTCTTCACAATCAACCTTGTCTCATTGCATAATGTAGGAAGATCTAAATTTCTTAGAAGCATTATTATGATTCCTACCTTCAGAAAAAATTATGTGGAGGAATTCCAGTTGGTGCAAGAGATTTAAGGAACTCTGTTGGGAAATGGACAGCTTGATTTTCACCAAAGACTCAACTGATTTGTGCTTCTTAATGACTGTTGGAATCTTATTCATTAATTCATGGTTAATCCTTGCTACTGTCTCATATTTTTGAATAAGAATTGCCCTTTCACACAACCATTTATGTGAATTATAATCATGACTTAAATCTGTCAATACATTGTTCCTCAATTCAGCTGGGGAATTCACCATGATAGCAATATGAGCAAAACAGATATTACTATTGGTACTTTCCTATTTCCTAATTGGAGGAGCCAGGTTGAAAAGTGTTTTGTACATTGGTCTCCATGTAATAAAGCTCGCACGTTAGTATTGAAGCAGAATTTCAGTACTTTATTCCATAGGAGTGAAGACTTAATGCATTTATTTCATCAGATCTTGCTAATATCAGAATGACTGGTAATGTCTGTCTGAAGTCTCCTGATAAAACTAATGTCACTCCTCCCATAGATTTATTGTCGCGTCTGATGTCCTGTAAGGAATTACCAAGAACTTCCAGTGCACCTCTATGTGACATGGTACATTCATCCCAAATGATAAGGTGACATTGGCACAACACTTCTGCTGAACCTGAATCTTTACTTATGTTACAAACTGGACTGTAACTTGCGACCAGGTTTAGTAGTAATTTAAAAGCAGAATGAGCTGTTCCTCTTCCTGGGAGAATGGTGGCAGCAAAGCCAGACAATAGTACAGCAAACACAATTTTTTGTTGCCTTACCTTGGGGAGATGCAATGTGACAAATGTCAAGGAAGAACATTTCCTTGCTTTTTTCTGACGAATGTGGAACGCAGCAAGCACACACACATACACACACACACACACACGCACACAAGGATACATATACATGCAGTATCAAAAATCAGATGAAATGGACGTGTGTGTGAGAGAGAGATGGAGAGAGAGAGAGAGAGGGATCGTGTATAATGGTGTGATGTCATGTACACGTACATACATAAATAAATAGGCATACATCTTGTATATATGTGTGCGTGTGTAAAACAGAGAGAGAGAGGGGGGAGTGCCACTTAGACATTACACTCTCACTCTCTCTCTCACATACAAACATACATACATATGTATTTATAGGTGTACTTATACTTGAAATCACACCCCTTCACTCACTCACACAAACACACACATACATAAATGTATATAAACGTACATTAAAAAACACACGTGTGCGTGTGTGACTGCCTACAAATACATAGAGCTGAACACGGCGTGAAAAGGAAAATAAATAAAAAATAGACAAATAATGAACGAGATGGACATAAATAAAAGCACGTTTAAATAAAGAGGAGCAAGTTAAAGCTATCTCGTACCGTATATTTAAATTTGTGAACTTAGTAAATAATTTTTTTCAGTAATTTATCGTTAGCTGTTTAAAAATAGAGAATAAAAACTTGGAATGAAAGCATTAATATTAGGCAGGGACAGAGTTCAATGTTTTTACATCAATACTGTATGTTGACATTGCGACACCTCTTTAAAGAAGTGAATCATAAATATAAAGCAATATTTTATATTTTTAATAACAAAAATCAAGTTGTGAGCCTATGATTTGTCCAAGGTGGAATTATTCATGCGTCACAAGTATGAAAGCAATTGATGAAGCCGTTTTCGCGTGAAAAGAGAATACACACACTTCTCTAATTTATATAATATTAGAATATTAGAGTATATATATATATATATATATATGTATGTATATATATACATATATATATATATATAAATATATATATATATGTATATATATATAGATAGATAGATATAGATAGATAGATAGATAGATAGATAGATAGATAGATAGATAGATAGATAGATAGATAGATAGATAGATAGATAGATAGATAGATAGATAGATAGATTTTTGTGTATTTGTCCCACCCAAATATCGCTTGAGAACCGATGTCGTTGTGTTTATGTCCCAGTAACTTAACGGTTCGGCAAAAGCGCCAGATAGAATAAGTACAAGGCTTACAAAGAATATCTTTTGGAGTCGATTTGCTCGCCTGAAGGCGTTGCTTCAGCATGGCTGCAGTCAAATGATTGACACAGTAAATGAATCAAAGAATACATATATATATATATATATATATATATATATATATATATATATATATATATAGATATATATATATATATATATATATATATATATATGAGTGTGTGGTGTGTGTGTGTGTGTACAAAATACCGTGTATAATTAAAACAATAAGAAGTCCATCATAGGAATGCCTTGCGCTAGAAAGAACAGTTAAAGACCAAGCCACTAATTAAGGATAAATTCTCGAAGGGAAGGAAAAATAAAAACATTTACAATCTAATTAAATTCCCGGACCATGGTTTCTGACTGATTCAGTAGGATAAAATTTTACTGAAATAATTTAGAAACCATGGTCCGGGAATTTAATTAGATGGTAAATGTTTTTATTTTTCCTTCCATTCGAGAATTTATCCTTAATTGGTGGCTTGGTCTTTAACTGTTCTTTCTAGTGCAAGGCATTCCTATGATGGAAGACTCTTAATGTGTTTTAATGTACCCGGTATTTTATATGAATAATATATAGTCTATTGACTAAATCTTTTACGCTAGACAATTGGAAGTAAAAATTTCTATATTTTTTATTACCCTGATATTATTTATATATATACATATACGTATGCACACGCGCGCACGCATACACACACACACACACACAAATATATATGCATATATATGTATATATTCATGTATATGTGTACCTATATATATTATTTATATTATATATATATATATTATATATATATGGGGGGGGCGTGTGTGTGTCGTTACATAAAGCAATCATCTCATCACACAGAACATTTTCATCCATCACATATGTATTTACTCGATCCGTTGACGTCAGGAGACGTTGAAAGGCTATATAATTTTGAACTGTTTGTAACCCTTTAGTCAAGGGTACCTCCTGATCATTGGAGCTTTACAAGAGAAGTGACAATCAGTTGTCGAATCATGGCTATTATATGGCAGTGAAACATGGACACTGACAAAGTAATTATCAAATTATCAAATGTACTAAATGGATGCTACACAAGGATGTTACCCATGGCGCTAAATGTAAAATGGAAGCAACATATGACAAATAAATGCCTTTATTGAGACCTGCCGAAAGTTAGCGAGAGGATCAGAGAAAGACGTATGTGACTACTTGGTCACTGGTGGCGCCATTCTGAACTGGAAACATCCAAATTAGTCATTTGGAACCCACTTTATGGTGATGTAAAAAGTGGAAAACGTCGTCACACTTACATCGACAACTTGATTGCAGACACTGGGCTGGAATGTATTCAGGACATCAAGGCAGTGATTACGGACCGAGAAGTGTGGCGGGTAGAAATTGCTAGTGCAGCCCGGGTTGGAACCCGGCAATAATAATAAAAATAATTTGATATCCAATAAATTACTTTCTGGTATATGGTATTATCTGCAAACTAACAATAAATAGTCACGTGTACGCAGAACAGCAAATTCCAAAAGAATGATGCAGACATTTTAGTAAGTTCGGACGTTTTAGAGTGTCTGAATAAATTTATGTGCTGCAAATATTAGTGGGTGGCGGGTGGTGAGCTGCTATAATTGTTGGGGCGTCTGAAGTAATGCTTTAGCTTCTTATTTCATTTAATATTTTTCTTTTAATTTCTGTTTTGTTTTTTTTCTTTTCTTTCATTTTTTGTTACTGAATTGAAATCTCTCAGAGTTCAGTAAACGATGCCTTTCATTATTTCTAGGTGGATATAATAAAGTACCAGTGAAGTGCGAGGATCTATGTTGCTGAAAACTGCCATTCCGACCTATCAAAGTTTTAAAACAAGTGTGGAAGGTAGTAAGAAGTCTGGTTCCTATCCACATGGTTTCAGGTCCAGTCCCACGACGTGGCATCTTGGGTAAATGTCTTCTACTAAACCATCGTACGGACTAAAACCTTGTGAGTGCATTCAGAAGACGGAGAATGAAAGAAATCCGTCGTATATATATGTGTGTGTGTCTGTGCATGTGTCTATATATGTGCGTATCTTTGTGTCTGTGTTTGTACCCCACAAAAGATTGACAATCGGCGTTACTATGTATACATCCCAGTAATTCAGCGGCAGGGGAATAAAGAAACAATAGAATAAGTACCAGGCTAAAAAATGTGTATGTACTGGGATCGATAATTTCGACTAAAATCCTTCAAGACTACAGTATGGCCGCAGTATAAAGAAGGAAGATGACTAGTTTTAGAATATAGAATAGATATCATAATGTCGTAGTGACATATTTTCAAAACCTGAGTGCTGTGATACACATTTTAACACTCGATCCCATCGAGGTAAAATACTTTCAATAAAGAATAAGTTTTTGATGGAGATGGAGATGGCCTTAGAGAAAATCATAATTGATTTTTCTCTCTGTCCATATGTACAAACACTCACAAACACATGCTAATGTGCATATACACATATATACATGTATTTAATGATATAAACATTCTCACACCTGTGCATATTTATACACATATATGCTCAGATGCATACATGCGTATATATATGTATATATAAAGATATATATACACTCGTATATGAACATATATATATATATATATATATATATACATGCAGAATACATTCTTGTACATAC
>NC_043001.1:70197437-70229937 GCF_006345805.1 Octopus sinensis
ACTTCATTCTCATTCCTATTATTGATCATATTAGTTAATAATATTTAAATCTACCGTGTGAAACAAATAAATTCAGATTAAACACCATGTTTCATGAATTGAACCGACAGCCTAATGATCTTGAAGAGAATGCACTAAATAATAAGCCACACTTGTCCATATTTAATGTTTCTATGTCCCTCGTATACGTCTTGAAGGGTCATTGGGTATTAAATTCAAAATAAATTAATGAGCTATTTTTAGTTGTATTTTCATCATATTTTCTTTGCAATTATCAACGATATAACCTAAACTGTAGTGGTATGATATACGTTGGCAAAAAAGCAAATGTATAATTTTAAATACATAATATACGCTTTCACTGATTCAATAAACACAGATCTTTAAATATTTATTCTATTGGATTAAAAACGGAGTTATTTTTCCAGTAAGATACATAACACTATAACCTGCAATAAAAACCCATTAATATGAAAGTCACGATCTAATTTTGTGACAAATAAAGACAGAACAAACGATTCACTGAAGCACAGGGTTTATACATATCGTCCACAGGACATCCGGTCCTTTTGTTTTTAGTTTTTATGTGTTTCTGTCATTAAAATGTGGCCATGCTGGAGGACCGCCTTCAATTTTTAGTCGAATGAATCGACCTCAGTATTTACTTTTAAAGCCTGGTAACATATGGTAACGAGCTCTTTTTGCTGGACCAAAAAGTTGCGGTGACGCAAATACACCAACATCGGATGTAGGGCGGTGATGGGAGACACACACATGCACGCACACACACGTCCAAACACACACACACACACATATACATATACGACGGTCTCCTTTCAGTTTTTGTGTACCATATCCACTCAGAAGGCTTTGGTGGGCCTCGCATATATTTTTTTCATGAAAGCCAAAGTTGACCTTCCACGATTCAAAACATTTTCTCCCTCCTGCTCAGTATCAGTATATTATTGGCCTATATACTTTATGTTACATCAGAAGCAAGGAAATGCTCCTCTCTTATTCACCAGTTAGGTTTTGAACCTGGTTATAAGCCAAGAGATAAACAGCAAATAATATTCCTCAGATATTTCTACTTCAAAAAGTTCAAAAGAAATTGAAAATTTGGCTTTTTAAATATTCATTCATGTCGTCTTATTCTAAATTATATAAAAGAAGGTAAGAAAGAAAGACAGCAAAGTAAATTGCTTAGCGTTCTTGACTTTCTGAAAAACATAACTGCCAAGTCTGGTTAATATAAGATGTAACTCTTTGTAGATATAATCCAATGAGAGTTACACGGTACGTGTACCGTACTCTATAAATGATTTAGCAATTCGTAAATACACGCCAACTGCTTGAAAGTGATTATATAAGATCGACTTGACCTCACTCTATACTTGTTTTGATTTCTTCAGCATTATAGATAGTAAGGAATTAACAATATTTTTGCACTCGAATTTAAATAGATTCTATACCAAGATTCTTTTGCTGTTCCGTACATTTTATATCATTTCAAAATAAAACAAAATTACTGAAAGGGAAAAAATATATAACATATTGGAGAAAATAAGTGTAACAAAATAGAAAAAGCGAAATGTGGAGGAAATTACAAATAAATCGTCAATAATTATAATCAAAGTCACCAAGGTAAAGGATAATGTCGTAGATATTTTTAGAGAAACTGTTGTTTACACAAGCTCTTTCCTAACTCTACAAGATATTTTTATCATAACAAGAATCAATTCAGTAATAACCTGATAGACAATTTTGTCCAGGTCTAAAATATCTAATGTAGTCTTCTGTTTTTTTAAACGATTGAGTGTAACTTGAGGATGATTCAGCTGCTTTTTGCTCGGAGGAAATACTTCTAAATCCTCGGGCGCAATGCTTAGCAAGATATCGTCCGTCTTTTAAGTTGCGATTTTAAATTTGCCTGTTATCATTTCGAAGTCGATAAAATAAGTACGAGATGAGAACTACAGTTGATGTATTCCCGAAATAGCTAGCCTTGAAACAATTTAACGTCAAGCTAGCAACCATCGAAGGACGGGTGATAAAATATATTCCAGTTGAGATATTGACGTCCCTTTTCGGTATCTTAGACCATATTATTCATGACGACATAGTGAAATTTAGCTGCTATTTCCTGAAAAGAAAACAATAAAAAAAAACTCCTGAGGTTTAGAAATGCGAAAGTTAGACTAACTTATGAAAACAATATACGATTTTATTAATATACAGGCTTTAGTCCTTTGTCTCAAATACCAGATTTCAAATCACACCAAGACTGGTTGCACATCAATCTCTATCGATAGCATTCAAAACGGAATTAATATATTGGAACTGGTTACAATACCTTTAGTACCAATATAGCATGGCTACTGTGAGATAAGAGAATACTGATAATATATGACTAGACAAATTTATGAGCGAAAATAACACAGCAACATATATAAGAACGTATGTGTTCACACATCTCTCTATCTGTATATGAATACATACATATTTATACATGTATACATACACACACACACACACACACACACACACACACACACTCATATATATATATGCCTAATACATGTATGGGACGAAAAGTATTTGTAAATATATTTAAATAAAAGGCAGTGAAGCTTGGCTAATTCGATCCATAGTGTTGATTTATTTGACATGAAAGCAAATGTGAAATATTTCATAGGATTTTGAAAGAATTGGAGTATAAAACACATCACAAATTTACCAGCGTTCAGCTATTATACACGCTTGCGTAAGTTTTTATATGAATATGGATGTTCTTTTTATAATCTAGTCAAATACACACACACTTACACACAAATACAAATTCACATATATACGTATGGTGATTCCTATATATAATGTGTGTATGCAAATATATATGTGTGTGTTTATTTGTATAAGCAAAAGTATATGTACATATATGTATATGTATATGTGTGTAGGTGTATACGTTCGGTGGTATATATGTCTGTACGTTGCTATATGTAGTTACATATTCATAAAATGTATTCAATCAACCTAACAATTGCAGCTCAACGCTAATTCTTCTCTGGTTATTCATTCTCTAGACAGTACTATCATATTTTTCCATACTGGTTGCAAACACATACAGACACACACACACATACACACACAAACAGTTATACACACACTTGCACGCACACACACACAATCACACACAAACAGACACAAACACACACAAACACAGACAGATATACAGACACACAAAAACATACACCAAAACACACCCACACAAATACACACACACACACATTATAACCTCAGTTTTCTTTTATTCAACAAATTTGCATGAAAGTATTCAGAAATTGTAGATCTTTGTGGCCGTCTTTTATAATATCTCGTATCTCTCAAAATATACCCATCTATTTAAAAAATATGCATGGCAAATATAGACCAAGATATACAGCACGTCAAGACGTCAACGGCTTGAATAGCTTAGAGCATCATCTCAATCAGGGATAATTTGGAGCTAAGCAACAATAAAAACAACAATGACGACGGCGGTGGCGATAATGATACTACATAGGATATTAAGAAAATGTCCTTAAAATCCTATAAGAATTTAATAGATTTATAATAGAGGAAATACTTTGGCAGTCATATTTATTGTCGATAAAATTATTGACTCACTGGAGAGAGAAGAGGCAAACCACCACTTGATAAACTGTACATCTTCGTCCATTACATACGAGGCTGGGCATCCAGCAGGATTTTAAGCGATTAATTTAATCATGAAAATGAATCAGCGTGATACAATGTAGCAACGGGACCCTTTCATGCAACGCTACTGTACATTAAAGAATGATTGCCATCGTGTTAACTCCCCAGTTTTAGTGACAAAAAAGGGGGTAACTTGAGAATATGGCAAATATATTTTTCAGTATCCTCGAAATGGGAACGACCCGAATATTAGATGATTACAAAGCAAAATTCATAAATACCCAGCAAGGCATTTGCCCGTGTGTTTATATGTATAAATTTGAAAGACACAATTTATGATTTACTCAGATTTGGCATCAAATAATTACAAGAGTTACTGGTACATTTATGGAAACCAACGAAATCCATGCCCCCTTACCTTGCCGCAACTTGTGTGTGTTTGTGTGTGTTTGTGTGTGTGTGTGTGTGCGTGTGTGTGTGTGTGTGTGTGCGTGTGAATGTGAGCCTGTATGCGTGTATGTACGAGTACATATTCTTGTATTGTTTGCGAGTATGTGTAAGTACGTAGCTAAAAAAGCAAGTGAGTGGTAAATAGGAGTAGGATAAAAGAGCAATTTTAATGACAAATAATGAATGACAATGCTAACAATATATCTGAGCTTAACTTGGTCTCAGTACCTGTATTTTTCATTCTTTCTATTTATGAAATTTTTATTTTAATAAATTGGATCTAATGAATTTCGATGAAACAAATTATCAGAAAATGATCTCCTTCTTTCCATAAAAGAAAACAGAAAACAAGAACCATTGCGTTCTCTTAGTTATGTGCACTTTAATTTCAGTATTCAGGCACCTAACCTATGAAACACAAACTCACGTATAGATAAACATACATACATACTACACACACACACACATATATATATATGCAAGTTTTTCATTCGTTTACTTGTTTCAGTCATGCTGGAGCACCACCTACAGTCGAAGAAATCGACCCCTGGAGCCAAGTACTTATTCTATTGCTTCTTTTGCCAAACCGCTAAGTTACCGGGACGTAAAACAACATCGGTTGTCAAGCGATGGCGGGGAGACAAACACAGACACACAAACAGGCTACTTTCTGTTTCCACCTACCAGATCCACTCACAATGAATTGATTGCGCCGAGGCTATAGTAAAACACACTTCCCAAAGTGCTACGCTGTGGGACTGAACCCGGGACTATGTGGTTGGTAACCAAGCTACTTACCACACAGCCACTTCTACACCTGTATATATTATTTAAAGAATAAAATACATATCTCTAGATGTTACTAATAGCATCATATGTTGCGAAATTTCTCAAAAATATATTCATCAGACACAAACGACATATCTATCATAAAGAACTAAAAAGAAGTTGAATAAGAGAAAGAACTCGAAATATCTGAGGTAGCTGCATATAGAAACGCGGAATGCTAAAGGGAAACGGAAAACGAAAACATAAAAGCTAAAATGTAAAAATTAAAAACAGAGTGCTTTTTGGTTGAATTCTTTTTATCATGGAACAGTATATTATATATGTGTATTTATGTATATGTATATATGTATATGTATATGTGTATATATATATATGTGTGTATATATATATATATATATATATATATTATATATATATATATATATATATATATATATATATATGGAATGATATGTGCGTGTACATACGGTTATGGCTTTTAGCTTAAACTTTATACAGTTGGATGTAGCTTATTCGATAAGGTGAGTTTATTATTGCATTGTATCAGCTTCGCAAAGTATATTTATTGCTCACAGAAGATTAACAAACATTTCACACAGCATATATTTTTGTGTGTATATATAATATAATTGTCCACCTCCTGTGTTGTGTATCTTGGTTTTTTGAATGTTAAAATGCCTGTCATGTCGACAGATGTATGTTTGTGCCCCTCAGGCCAACTTCAAGTTTTCTATCCAAAAGGAATTTTCAAACCAATGTTTACATGCTCTGTGTGACATGCTTCGAGAAACAATATTCCGAAAAAGATTAATTTCGGGTTCTATCGAAAGTTTATAAAATTCTCATGACTTCAACACACACACACGCACACATATGCACACACACACATGTATGTATGTATGTATGTATGTATGTATGTATGTATGTATGTATGTATAACACTATGCGCTGTAATAAACATAATTTGCGAAATTTATTCATCTTATCGAATAAGCTACACCCAACCTGTGTTAGGATTACAGTAAACGATTACATCTATTCCGTTAATAAAGTAAAACCCGTTTCAAAACGAGAGCGCCGCTCATAATCCACTAACAAATACGAAATAGCTGCAATACTTAATATAGTTAACCTTCGATGGAAATTGCAGTCTTTTAAATCGCTTTCGGTATATTCTCGTGTGTTTCTGTTGGAGGTTCTGATACTATGGAAATAACTTCATTCTTTCTTTCAAAAGAATATTACTGATATTTTGCTGCTCAACGTAATTTTTTACATACATATGCGGATGTAATCATACACACACACATTACTAATATACTTATTTACATTCGTACAAACATATTTACACAGATACACGCACACACACATACACTCATATATATATATATATATATATATATATATATATATATATATATATATATATATATATATATATATATATATAAATATATATATATATATGTATATATATATATATCCATATGTATATATACATATGTATACACACTCACAAATGTACGATGTATGTGTATGTGTGTGAGTGTGTGTGTGGACACTATATGTTAAATTTTACATAAATATTTAAGCACACTTACTTGCAAATATATATGTACATATATGTACAAACATCCACAAATACATAGGCATATAAATATATACGCATGTTCATATACTAATGTTGCATAACCAAAATCTGCAGTCACAGAATTAAACTTTATGAGATATATACTTTTTTTGTAGCTGTTCATCTGTCATTCATTTTCTGTCTTTCGTAATATTTATTTTTGGAATGTTCTGAAACTATTTCCGTGTTCTCACGAAATTCCTTTTTCAGAACAACATAATAGCATCGAATCCAGTCACTGATGGATGTTAATTCACATTGCACTCACAAAAATGAGAAAAGCTGAGTACTTAACCAAAGAAAAATAGCACATTTTACTTTTGAATGTACGTAATTAGCTTCTGTTTATTGCATGTAGTTGAAATTATTTCTCTATATAAGTATCGAGGAAGCTTTTCTTCTGTCCATGTAAATGATGACCGAACTTTATGATGAAGATTGAACAATCCGATTATTATGAATTTTTAGTTTTTGTCGCCGCAGAAGATGACTAACTTCTCATTTTACGTTTAACTTTATAATGAACATACACATGGCACACGAGTTCATGTACAGTTGGATAAATGTAATTTTAATCATATTTTTAATGAGTTTGATCCAAGGTAAAGGACTGTGTACATTGTTAGGTAATACTATTTACACTGCGCTTAGATGATGCCAGTCGACTCATGGAGAAAGATATGTGCAAAGAGTACGAAACTAAAATTGCCTAAAACGGCTATATACGACCAAGTACCATTGAAAAATAAAACAATATAATAGGTATAATAGGCAGCAATTTTTTGTGTAGAAATTTGAGTGTGTTTGTGAGTAGCTCAAAACTAGTTAGCTGACTGGCCTTTCTCTGCACGATATCGACATCTGTGTGTATAACACCAGTCACACAGGTGGGCACAATACTCTATTATCAGCTTCACCTGAATTTCAAAAGGATCTATAGATATTGCGGGTGAAAGCAAATTCTGGTCTGCAATCTTTGCAATGTTAAGGATGAACCTTCATCAGAAAAAACACATCAGTGATAATGAAACTTTGTTGCGACTTATTTATGCTTAAAAAGGGTGAGGAGCGATCATGTATTATTCATATGTGCAATGTCTGAGTATTTTGTTGTTGAAAGGGACAAGATTGGCATGACCCGATTGGAGTAAGTTTAAGACGTTTTAATTCATATATTTAATGCACATTTATTGAGAGATGCATGTGGATGAAGCTTAGGCAGAAACATTTATGGAAGAATGAAAGGTGATATCTGTGTGGAAATGAGTGTTGTGGGTTGTGATGACAATTTAATCATTAATGTACAGGAGGAATGATATGAAAAAGAAGACTGAACGTTAGGGTGCAATTAGATTTGGTTTGTTATTAGTGTGAGTCAAAGAGAAATCTATATACCAGAAGAGATTGCAATCTGACGGAAAGACACCGATCCGAGACATGGTGTGAGAGTAGGGGTGATTCTTTAATTGTGCAGTTTTGACAGATTTCCTTTGCCAGACAATGTCGAACGATCGCTTCATTTTGAATGTTAAAATTAAAAAAATAGAAATTGCTTCTGTCAGTTTTCTCGAAGGTGAAAAATTAAAAATGAATGGCGTAGAGAAGTGAGATTTCAGTACATCTAGTCTCGAAAAATAAACAAAAACGAAAGATGAAACGTACTGATTATCGTTAAGAACGGAGAGAGATAAGAGTGGTTGTCTCCATCACGGTTGGCAGTGAGTGGGCTGAGACCAGTGTCACAGGAATTGCAATCGCCGTAGTGCATTAACTTGGAAATTAGTTTAAAATCTTGCAACAGAGCTAAATGCACACATGGGCTAGGTGGTAGTGTTAAACAAAAGGAAGTGATGCTACTGTTCAAGAAGTTATTAAGGTATTTTAAAAGAGGAAAATTAATTTGATACTAGGACCCTTGAACTGAATCTATATTTCAATTCACTCTATATACAATTAAATATGCTTAATGATATAAATTTCTTTATAGAAGTTATAATGGCCTTTAAGCACGATAACGTTTAGATGTTTCACAAAAAGCAATTAATAATCACAAGAGATCAGTGAACGGACACCTGAACTTACCGCCCTTCCATTATACAAGATTTGAAATATGTCTCATTTTAAATTTTAATGCATT
The DNA here is from genome assembly GCF_006345805.1 of Octopus sinensis. NCBI lineage: Eukaryota > Metazoa > Mollusca > Cephalopoda > Octopoda > Octopodidae > Octopus > Octopus sinensis. The sequence goes on from NC_043001.1 coordinate 70,206,140, forward strand.
GTCATTTCCTAATGAAGGAACATTAGAAATGATTGGATGCTACCTCATAAAGCATTACATTCTATAGTTATTTAGAGTTAGTATTAGAAATATCAACGAATAGTTTGTGAGTTTAGGGAATTCATCTTTTTATAGCCGTTTTCTTAATTACATTTACAACATTTTTATTAATCTATTTTGTAGGAATCCCCTTAGGCAACGAAATGAGTAATACACAAACGCATACATACATAAGCATTCATGTATATCAATGTGTTTTCATATATAGGAAACGGAAATTTTTAACACATATAAGAATTGGTCGTTCAAAAGAAGACGGAGCAAACATGCCAATTCGGGTTCGATTCAACAAAGCTAGTGTATAAAATGTGTCTTCTACCTTAGCCTCGGAAGAACGAAATTGTTGTGAGTGAAATTCAGTAGCGTCTGCCTACTGAATTTCAGTAGGCAGACGCTATACAGAAGAACGTCGGACACACACACGCACACACACACATACACACACACACACACACACACACACATACACACGCACATACACACACACATACACGCACACACACACACGTACGCACAGACACGTGCACACACACACACATAACTACGCGAAGCTGTTTGTTGGCTACATAGAGGTACAAATATTTTCATGATTCACTGTTCCCAATCCCGAACTATACGATCATCATATTGATGGCTGTATCGGTGCGACCTCGCTCTCCCTGGAAAAACTAGTCTCCGTTCTCTCTTTTGTCCAATCTTTCCATTCTGCCCTTGAATTCTTCTGCACCATTTCCAACACTTCTGTCACCTTTCTCGACATTTCGGTCAACATACACAACTCCGCTCTCACTACCTATATCCACTACAAACAAAGCGACTCACATTCATACCTTCACTTCTCCTCCTCAAACCCTACCCACACCAAGCTTTCCATCCCCTACTCCCAATTCCTCCGTCTATGCAGGCTCTGCAATGACAACCATGACTTTGTATATCAGTCTCAACTCATGGCTCACAATTTCATCCTTTGTGGATATCTCCTCATCACTACCCGTACCGCCATTCCCAGAGCAAGTTCCGTGGACCATGAAACTGCTCTTTCTTCTCACACTCACCCGGCCGTTGCCCGTCTCCCATTTTCCCTCACCTACTACCCCTCCACCTTGCCCCTCCAACGCACCATTCCGAGCCTTCTGGCGACTCAATTCCGAAACCTCAACTTCGTACATTTTCCACAACCTACCACTTCTCTCCTTCAAACGAACCCACAACCTATAAGACATCATGGCACACAATTTTTTCCCTAACCCCACCTCCCAGCCTGGCTCGTTCCTCTGCTCACACCCACGCTGTAGCACTCCTCCTCACAAGTTCCCATCGTCCCTATCATATCACTGACACCTTTACCTGCACTTCTAGCAAAGTCATTCAGTGTATCGCCTGTTCTTTGTATTCTTCTCTGAACGTCAGTCAAGCAGGACGCCCCTTGGCTGACTGGTTCGCGTAGCACCTCCGAGACATTAGACTCGGCAATGACGCCCCAGTCTTGCGCCATTTCCGCTCTACCTGTCATTAATTGCAACACCTGTCTGTGTTCGGATTGTCTTTGAACAGGTGCCATCCGGATCCCCCCTTCGCCGTGAACAAGAAATAATCTTCTCTCTTCGCTCCTTTGTGTCACATGGACTCCACTGCCCTCCCCTTCATCTGACTCCCCTCCTCTCCTTCCTTCATCTCACACCTTTTTCTCTTCGCTCTTACCCACTATCTCCCTTCATCGATACCCACTCCATCCATACCCCACCCCTACATCCTACACCCACATCCCCCATTCCTACGCCCACATACTCACCCCAAACCTACATCCCACCTCACATTCTACACCCAAACTTCACATCACCAAATGCCACATTCACATCCCCACACCCCAACAAAGCCACATCAAACCACACACCAACACACCACCACACCACATCACACCACTCCGCACACACTAGGACTAACCGTTTCCCAACAACCAGTGCATAAACCACATACCCACACATTACAGACGCACGCACACACATACATGCACATTCACACGTCAAAGTCACCAGCCCCTCTCCTTCGGCACACACTCATATATACATATATACACTTATATATACATATATAACCCTTCGGGTTGGGCTCACCAGTACATCAATATCACCCCTTCTTCCTAGCTCTTCTGTCTAACTACTTTTGTCCAACCAGTTGCCATGGTTGACCGTTAGATCCAAACTTTTCATTGTTTATTCTCTCTGTTTATTTCGTCGTGTTCCTTTCTGTTGAAGACCGTAGGATTGAAACGTAAAATATTTTGTCCCCTTCTCAAACATTAAACTAATACACCTGCTTCTTGTTTACCTATATTCGTCGTTTGTTTTTCTTTTGGAAATTTCAACTATATATATATATATATATTTCTAAGTCTCTCTAAAGGAGACTAAGTCAGCATTACAGGATATCAATAGTTATCGCCAAGTTAACATTACAGTCCAGGACTATAGGACGAATGCTACCGCTGATTAGCTCCAAGAGGCCATCGCTTCTAGCAATCTATGTGACATCCAGACCAGCAAGTTGAAGCGGCTGACCCCTCCTGTTCGAAGGTTATAATGGAAACAGGTTCGTGCGTCACATAACTAGCTAGAGGCGATGACCTCTTGGAGCTAATCAAGGGCAGCATTCGTCCTATTTTCATGGACTGCCTTGTTAGCTTGGCGATAACTATTAATATCCAGTACTGCTGCCATACTCTCCTTTAGAAAGACTTAGAAATATTAATATTTCTATTTTTGAAAACCAGTAGATGTATTCCACTGAATTTAGGTAAATAATCCTTCGAACAGACGGTCAGTAGTGACGCCTGCTGAGTTCGGCTGCTCTACATTGATAAGGGGTAAATAGCCCGAAACTAGTCTGTAGATGCTGACCTCCCCTGTTCGAAAGTTATAATGGACACAGGTTCGTGTGTCACATAGCTAGTTAGAGGCGATGGCTTCTTGGAGCTAACCAACGGCAACATTCGTCCTATTTTCCTGGACTGCCATGTTAGCTTGGTGGTAACTATACACACACACAGCGATGTGGCGTCATTCGAAGGCTAAAACAATGCAAACGCATTGTGACCAGCGATGTGTAGCAATATCTGGTCGGTCACGTGATCACGTGTTATATGTACGCATATAGCTATATGTATGTATTTATATATATATATGTACATATATATATGTTCATATATATATATATGTATGTATGTATTACGAACGTACATATACATACACACACACACAACACAGACATACATCGCGCAAGCACAAACATATATGCTACCACACACACACAGTTACGCGAACACATACACAGTTACTCCACACGCTCACACATATACGCAGATTCTGCCACGCGCATACGCACGCGCTACCACACACACACACACGCGCCACTTTATACACTCTACCACATAAACACACACATATGTGCCGACCATTTTCTAACTCTCCAATCCCAGATAGCACAATCTCTTCATTCCTTCTACTTCAGAAATGTCACCTCACGTGTACTGTTGGCGATATTTTCCTCCTGTCTTCTTTCTTATTGGACTCTCCTATGTTTCCTCTTTCTGAAGCACGCTACGCGCGAAACGTAGAACAACTGCTCTCCTATGACTCTGAGCGTCTTATTAACATATTACTTGTACCTCGTCATCATGTTTGTTTCTTCTCTTTTTCTGTCTTGTAATTGTATGTATGTGTATATATATAATATATATATATATATATATATATATATATATATATATATATATATATATATGTATGTATATATATATATATATATGCATATATATATATACACACACATTTAGTTGTATGTATATATATATATATATATATATATATATATATATATATATATATATATATATATATATATATATACACTGGCCGGCTCGTTTAACCAGCGAGGTGGCGTCATTCGAAGACTAAAACAATGCGAACGCATTGCGACCAGCGATGTGTAGCAATATCTGGTCAGTCACGTGATCACGTTTTATATATACGCATATAGGTATAGAGGTGGCCAGATAACCGAAGAGATGATGATGTGGATTTCCACCTCAGCATCCGAAACTCAGAGTTTTATCTTGGCTATTGAATAATTGTCACATATTATTTTACAGATAAATTTCCTCTATTTACATAATATTGAGGTCTCTTTCTTTCTTTTGTTATCTTACCCTTTTTATCAGTATATATATATATATATAATTCTATATATATATGTGTGTGTTGAATACATGGATTCATTCACAATGAAACGCACGCCTGTGCGGATAGATAGATAGATAGATAGATAGATAGATAGATAGATAGATAGATAGATAGATAGATAGATAGATAGATAGATAGATAGATAGATAGATAGATCGATCGATAGATAGATAGATAGATCTCATCGCATTCAATACATGCACTACGTTCCTATATGAAGCTGTTTCATGAGATAGTTAGGAAGAACTTATTTTGGTCTCAAATTTGGTACACAGCCAACAATTTCTGGGAAGAGTTTTAGTCCATTAGATTGACCTCAATATTGAACGGTTACTGGTTTCGTTGTCCGCAAAAGGATGAAAGGCAAAGTCGACATCGAGGTCCAATTTGAACTCAGAACGTAAGATCGGACGGGATTATATGGGTCGTGTGCTGACGATTCTGCCATTTCACGGCCTTGAAGCAAATAATAAACAAGGTTTATTATTTGCTACAACATTTTATAAAGTATTCTCTAACTTTTCTTTGTATATCTCCCTAAGTTATGTACAAAGGTCCTTTAGAAATCATCAGAATGAACACTGGTAAAGCTTATATGTAAAGCAATCACATTATGCATTCTTTTTGATTCCAGGTGCACTTGCAAAATCTTTATTGGTTAAAATCTCTATAGCTTAAAATGCAGCCTGAAAGACCTAATGATTAATAGAATATCGTTGTACACAATGTATACGTGTATATATATATGCGTATGTATGTGTGTACAATATATATATATATATATATATTAAGAGAGAGATAGAGAGAGAGAGAGAAGAGAGCAAGAGAGACTTGTACATTTACATATACACATACACATATTAGAGTGTTTATGTGCTTAATAGCGCATCTGCAGCTGTATGGATCGCTCGTAATGTATTCTCTTCAAGCTATATCAGTCTGTTTTTTTTATTACATCATCTACGTTATTATTTCTGTTTTACATGTTAGTATATATTTTACTTGTATTGATAAAAGATTCGTTTGTTCTGTATTCCAGAAGTTTATTATTTAATTCGAAGAAATCTTGTCACTATATGTGATATGTTATATTTCTTTATATAGTAAACCCCAGGTTCATCTCACAATCTTTTTTCATAATATCGATAGCTTCCAGGTCATCAAGTCCACATCACCTACTATTACGCAAATGAAACTATTATCGGTTATTTCTCAACTATGGATCATGCCAAATTCCATGCCTGTATCTTTGCTGAAGCGTCTTACAGTCTATATTAAGGAATCTATCTCTTTTTCATTCTTACTAAATAAACTTCAAATCATCTATGTAGAGCACGTGGTTTATTTTCCTCTTTCTGAACTGATACCCTGCCTTTGCATTCCTTAATACAAAACTGTTGAAGGGGGATCAAGATACGACAAACATAAAACGGGACAACGAGTCCCCTTGGAACATTCCTCTTTTGATATTAACATTCCCTATGAGTGTGTCACCTGAGTAGAAATCTACTTTCCATTGTTTCATGCTAAACTATTTAATTCTATTATTATTATTATTATTATTATTATTATTATTATTATTATTATTATTATTATTATTATTATTATTATTATTATTATTATTATTATTATTGAGTGAGCGAGCAGAGCATGCCATCAAAGTGACACTTGTGTAAAATATACGAAGCCCAGTATACCCATCATGACTACCCGTCTGATAAGGGTACACCAGCCACATTATTCTTCTTCTTATTATTATTATTATTGAGTGAGAGAGCAGTTCATGCCATCAAAGTGACACTGGGGTAAAATATACGAAGCCCAATATACCCATCATGACTACCCGTCTGATAAAGGCACACCAGGCACATGCATCACAACCATGTGTGCGCGACATGGTGATCTCATATCAAGATAAACAGCACATGACCTTGCAGGTGGGGCCCAGTTAGAATTTTCTTCAGGTTGAGTAGCCCATCCCGCTCAAACGGTCCCTGAATAAGGGTTGTTTAAGGATGTTGAAAGAACCACCCATGTTTCCAGAGGTGAATTATTCAAACCCCAAAGAATCCCTCTCAACACATGGCTATGATGCTCCCCCACTACTTCTGCTCGTGATCAGAGATGCACATATCGTCAGCCACTAAGGGACAAGCTCAACTGGTTAAGGTCAAACAACTGACAAGCAAATCTGTGGTATTGAGCAGAATATTTGCTGTAGCCCATCTTTCATACAAAGACAAAACAATGTACATGATAAGATTTCCAATCAGTTAAGATCAGAAGCCATGAGAGCCATTGCCTGGTACTGCATCAGGGCATTATTATTATTATTATTATTATTATTATTATTATTATTATTATTATTATTATTATTATTATTATTATTATTATATTATTATTATTATTTTATTATTATTATTATTATTATTATTATTATTATTATTATTATTATTATTTATTATTATTATTATTATTTATTATTATTATTATTATTATTATTTTATTATTTATTATTATTATTATTATTATTATTATTATTATTATATTATTATTATTATTATTATTATTATTATTATTATTTTTTATTATTATTATTATATTATTATTTTATTATTATTATTATTATTATTATTATTATTATTATATTATTATTATTATTTTCCGATTGACTTGCATTTTATTTCATCTTCTGACCGTGTCTCCACTAGAGACCTAAGGCAAGTATATATTAGAGGGAGAGAAACTTCATGAGAATGTGAGCGTTCGATGTCAACACAGTCTTTTGAGTCTCATAGATTGTTGGTTTCCTCGGGATCTGGTCGAAATTTTTTTTCACTATCTTTCTTGTTCATTCCCATAGCACCTACAAAAACAGGGGTGCCGCCACATCCTAGATATCTCAATCTCATGCTCCTTATATTTCAACAGTTTTTCAAATTCCTTTGCTGATATGTTTCTATCAGTAGGCACAGTCATATCAGTTAGCAGGCCTGTTTTTTGTCTCATGTCTTTGATGTCGATGTCTGGCCTGTTTTCATTTATTTGCCTTTCTCTCTATATATATATCCATAATCCCATAGGATGGTAACATTCTCTTCCTCATTCACTGGCTCTGGATGCTGTTCATACTAGTTCTTAGGATGTGGGATAACATTGTGACATCATATACTCCAGTGCAAGTATTGGCAAACTAGACCAAGCTTGGTTCTACATATTGCAGTGGCTTGGACTAAGCAGCCGGTAACAATGTCGTCAATACTCTCCAGTTTGTCATTTGCAGAGTCTAAAGTGTAGACATTAGCTTAATAGTTCCGGGTCAGGAGACTCTGAACTTGTGCTGTTAGGATAAATCCTTCTGTTTCGACTTTCAAACCAGCACTCTGCAGCCACTGATGAGTTCTCATATCTGCATCAGCTGCGCCAGCTCGTTTGAAATATTGCCCATGCAATGGTTTTTCTTGACACAGTCTCGATATTATCTCCAAGTTCTCCTGCTTGTCTTTTGTTTTATAACATTTTGCTAGCTTTTCTGCTAGTTCCTCAAAGGTTACGATGGAATTTTGCAGGACGTCATCCTCGAGCTCTACACATCTTCCAGGACGGAATTTTTGAAATCACCGTTGACACTGGCTTACACTTCCGGCTTGGAATTTCTGGATCCACAGTTGACACTGGTTTACGCGTATTGTCTCATCCCCATATACTGCATTAATATTCCTCGCACTTTCCGTTTCGCTGTTGCTTTTATTGAACTCATAAAATAAAATATGTCAAATATGCTCCTTTGTCACTTCAATTCTACCTTTGAAAACAAATAACTATTAAATCGAACTGCACTCTTCAAAATTTGCTCTAAGACTAAGTACAAGGTAAAATTACTACCTACTTTTATAGCAAGAAGGATGGTCCGAGAGGATAAAAGGCTGAATTTGAACTCAAATGCAAAACCGGAAGAATTTGCCGCTAAACATTTCGTCTGCTTCCCCAACAATCCTGCCAGCTAGCTTAAATCAATTGGCTAATAACAAAAAGAACTGGATTAGAAACCAACGCATGTGTTTATTTTTAGCTTAAAGACCCTCCCGAGATACAAAAATAAAAAACTCTATATTTCTCATGTTTTGCTTTCTTTTGTTATTTTATCTATATATTTATTATATTGTAGAGTTGCAGATGCGCGCAAGTTGAAGGGACTAACGATAAAACATATTTGGAATATAAGTAATATCTTTTGCATGTACAACTGCATTTGTCAATGTTTCTTTTCCTTAGTTCAGGGTCTAAGATACAATATGAGGCTGTTTGGTTACTTTTTCTACCATGCTGAGCTCTCCTATGCAGTCAGTCATTTTTAGTCTTGTAACAATGAGTTTGTTGATAAGTGTACATACGGTTGAATTCTGAGAATTGACATAACATCTGTTGATGAATGTGTTTCGCCCGGACAATTCCCAAGATTGCGGATGTATTTTGTTATGTTCAGTGAGGCGTGAATACATTAGGAGGTTCTCATTGAAATGATTACATATTCTGAAGATCGATGATGTTTATGGATGAATTACGTCGTCTTATAACATCGGTGTTTCTTTCTATTATTCTTTAGTTATTGATTATATTTCTTGCATGAGCATTAGAGATGTAACTAAAACACTACAACACACACACATAGACATATATATATACACTCACATATACATATATATATACTCACATATGCATATATATATATATATATATACATTCACAAGTACATATATACATATATGCGCGTGTGTGTGTATGTGCATAGATGTACGTATTGGGCGTTGACTAATCTAAATCCGTTGTAGTAATTCCTACATGTACTTCAAGAAAATATGAGCTATACATTGCAAATGAATGAAATTTAACTGCCTAATAGCGATTTTACTTTTTAAAATATAAAGGTTTAGGAAATCGTCCATTAAAATTTCAAGTCCAGATGACGTGAGTTTTAAACATGATTTTCGTAACGGGAGCTAATTCGAAAATGATATTTTTTCACACTCTAGCGTAAATTAATTGTTAAAAGTACAATATAATTCTCACCTCCCACAAATACCAAAGCGATGATAGTACCAAATTTATCCTACTATATTTATATATATTTATGTATATATATATGCATACATATGTATATATATATATATATATATATATATTATATATATATATATATATATATATATATATATATATATATATATATATATGCTTACATATGTATAATATATATATATATGTATATATATATATATATATATATGTGTGTGTGTGTGTGTGTGTTTGTGTATATATATATACACACAAAATGGGACAAGAACGCGAACATCCGAACAACTAGGTGATACATAAAGGAACAACAAAACACATCCAGATAGACGATACCAGAAAAAAAAGGGCGAGTCATTCGAAGATGAAGTCAAGAACCAGATCATCCTCGCAATTTCGGCTGATTAATCTTCAGATTGCTCCAATCTGGCCAGCCCCAAGGAAAAACTAAGCTAGGAGCATTAGATTTCTTGGAAGAAAGCATCGAATGTATGCAAAAACAAGGACGGAAAAACAGACAATGTTACACAAATATAAATACAATAAATACAATATAAATTCAATAAAAATAATAACATGTGTGTTTCGACCGGGGACGATTTGAATTAAGCTGGCGCGTGTCGAAATGAAGCCTTACGGCAGAGATGCAAAGCTTTCACAAACACAGGGAAGTATATCGATGTTGCACGGACGACAGTCAGACCCAGAAAGAGCGAGCAGTAGACAGATCGGTCACGTGGGAAGAGAGGCGTGCTTCTTAGCTTCCTTCCAACATAAGGATTTCGTTGGTTCGGACATTTGTAGAAGGCGCTTGCCTAAGAAGCTGTGCAGTGGGACTGAACCAAGAACCGTATAGGTTGTAAGTAAACCTTTTTGTACAAGCTACGCATGACCCTATGCAATGTAAAATTAAGTGTTTTGTTCAAGAGTTCAAAGCACCAGCAATCGAAACCACGATCTTGCGATGATAGGTGGAACACTGATTTGCTAGGTCGCCTGCTTGTATATACATATGCACACTGGTACACACATACGTATATAAACACATTTATATATACATATAAATATGTGTGTATGTTTATATATATATGCAGAGAGAGGGTGGTATACCATCATATATGTATATGTGTATCTATTTATACATGTATATATATATATATATATATATATATATATATATATATATATATATATATGCATATATATATAAATATATTTATATACACAGGTATACATACATATATATGTATGTACCTGTATGTATGCACATGCATACATATACATATTTACATGCACATATGCACACCCTATATATGCATATATATATATGTATATATGTATATATATATATATATATGTATATATGTATATATATGTATGTATGTATATATATATATAATATATATATATATATAGATATATATATATATATATATATATATATATATATATATATTATATATATATATTCCCATTTCCAAATAGGGTTATATGGAGAATGACGAAATAAGAAGAAGCAGAACGGAAAGATAATATGAGAGCGAGTGAGTGGGTAGAGAGGATCTATTTACACCTGCATGTGTTTGGAATACATTATTCAAATGTCAATATGCATGTTTACGTAGAACTGTATTCTGTAAATATTGGCTTATATTCTGTAATCCTCGCTCATGTATGAAAACCGTTGGTAAAGCTTGTGGATTATAAGATCACTATAGTATTACATCTTTACAATACGTAGATGATCAGCTTGAAATCGAGAAAATAAAGCAAGCAAAAACTTTACTCTGTTTTAGCAAACAGAGAGCCATTCTACATGTTGCTAGCGTTATTAATAATACTGGATTTTATTTGTTTCGTTATCGTTGTTGTTATTGTACGTATAGCTGCACATATATATTTGCCGCCCTACGTTATCTGATACAACTATTATGAAGTATTACGGGACTGTTACCATAGTGAAAGAAACGCCTCGGTAAACACCAACAGCAGAGACAGGTATACAGATAGAGAAAACTACTAAAAATCACCTAAACTCCCACCAACACATATAAATGCACTGAACTATATATAATAATAATAATAATAATAATAATAATTAATAATAATAATAATAAAATAATAATAATAATAAAATATTAGGGAGTATAATATATTTATGATTTGGTTTAGGTTTATCATTGTTTGAATTGCATAATAATGGTTTTTCTCTAATTTATGTATATATATATATATATATATATAAGGGGAGGCGCGTGGCTCAGTGTTTAGGGTGTTAGCATCATGATCGTAACATTGTGGTGTCGACTCCTGGACCGGACGATGCGTTGTGTTCTTCAGCAAAACACTTCATTTCACGTTGTCCCAGTCTACTCAATTGGCAAAAGTGAGTAACGCTGCGATGGACTTGGCGTCCCGTCCAGCTGAGGAACACATACACCATTGAAACTGGGAAACCGGGCTCATGAGCCTGGATACGCTTTAAAAGGGTGCATTTATTATATATGTATATATATAATATATATATATATATATATATATACATAATTACAGGCGTGGGTGTATGCTAAGAAGCTTGCTTCCCAACCACATGGCTCCGGGTTCTGTCCCACTGCGTGGCACCGTCGGTAAGTGTCTTCTGCTATAGCTTCAGGCCAATTAAAGCCTTGTGAGTGCATGTGGTGTAGGCGGAAACTGAAAGATGTCCGGCATATATGTATATTTGGCCAAAAGTCACCTGACAATCAGTAATTCAAGGATTAAGAACAACAAATATTTATATGAGACTTCTGTGATTTTAACTCACAGCATTCATTCTATTATTAAACATTCAAAATAGGAATGAATAAATAAAATTGAATATTAAGTAGTTATAGAATTTTGATTTACTGCGGCTGACTTTTGGCCAACCCAGTATATATATATATATATGCACATGTTTGTGTGATTGTACCTGTGCTTATCCCCTCACACCACCAGCATCACTTCATATCCGATGTTGGTGTTGTTACGCCTCTGTAAGTTAGCGGTTTAGCCAAAGACACCGATAGAATAAGAACTAGGCTTACAAAGAATAAGTTCTGGGGTCGATTTTCCGACTAAATGCGATGCTCCAGCATGGGCGCAGTCCAATGTCTGAAACAAGTAAAAGAATAAAAGAATATATATATAAGATAATATGTGTGTGTTTATGTGTATAATGCAAGGTAATGCTTTGCAGTGTGTCCTCCGTCCTTTCTTTCTGACTTCAAATTCAAACGATGTTCCAGATAGGAAGTTGTATTGCTGGCTGGCCTTTCTCCAGAGAAAAAGATATACACAAAATTCTGCCTAGTAATTGCTAGGGGCCCGTGGAAAAACCACCTTGAAGAACCACATAGTGAAGTTTAACAAAAAACTGTACATGCAGGTTCAAGGTGCAGCCATCGGTGTCGGTGTAGCTGGCCTCTTCATGACCTGGTGGGACAGAAAACTTAAACAAATGTTAGCAGAACAGTCCACAACCCTTCTACTCTACAGCAGATATGTAGATGACATTAATATCAAAGTTAGGACCAACTCTAGTGACGGTAATGTAGAAACTGAGAAACTGAACATCCCACAAATAGCTAACTCCATCCACCAAAGTAGCAAGGTAATTATAGATTACCCCACTAAGCACCCCAACAATAGACTCCCTATACTTGATACTGAACTTTGGTTAGGAACTGTGAACAATAGAATGCAGCTCTTCCACTCCTATTACATGAAACCCATAACTTCAAAATATGTTATTCACAAGAACTCAGCTTTGTCACACAACATGAAAATTAACATACAGATAGCAGACTTAGTTAGAATAATGAACAATGCGTCCCCACTATGCGAAACCTATGAAACGAAAAAACATATACAGAACTTCATGCACTGCATGAAGTTCTCTGGATATGATCAGAAAGATAGGGTTCGAATATACAGAGGGGCTAGAAAAAAATTAGACAACATTATACGTACTGACACCAGTGGTACCTGCTCTAGATATAGAAACAAAGAATGAAATAGGATACAAAGAACTTGTGCCAAAGCCAACGGGGCGAACAAGTGGTATAAAACGTCAAATATCAAGGTGTGATGTTTGTAGAGGCGACAGCCCACGGAGAACTAGCCCGTAGATTTAGAAAAGTTCTGAAGGAGACCAAACTCAACATTAAGATAGTTGAAAAGCCAGGGAACTCCGTCAGATCACAGCTATGTAGGACTTACCCCTTTGAGAATACCATATGCACCAATGATAACTGCATGGTATGTAGGATTAACCCTGGCATTAACTGTAGGACTCGAAATGTAGTTTACAACATATAATGCATAGAACGTGCTTGTAAAGACATGAACATGATGTACATAGGGGAAACATCTAGGAGCATTGCGGAACGACATATAATGCATAGAACGTGCTTGTAAAGACATGAACATGATGTACATAGGGGAAACATCTAGGAGCATTGCGGAACGACTAAATGAACATCTGAGACAATATGACAACAAAAAACAGTCCTCCATACTCATACTCTATCAACACGCAAAATACCACCATGAAGACAAATTGGGTCAACTAGATATCCGCATCTTATAAAAGCACCCAAAAGACCTAACACTCAGACAAATACATGAGTACTTCCTTATAAATGAAACTTCCCCAATACTAAATAGGAAATATACATAGATACTATACCCCCATACCCACAGTTTACACAGGTAAAGTAGAAAAGTTAATGGGCTGTTATGTAGATAGATGTATATATATATATGTGTGGGGGGTATATATGTGTATATGCACATGTATGTAAGCATATAATTATAAAAATAAGCAGATCAACATACAGACGGATAGGTGCATAGGTTATATGAACTGACAAGCACATATACGCAAATGGAAACTGAAACTCATGACCATATATACACATAAACTTTACTTCACACAAGGACACATATAAGGACACGTGTCCACACATGGCACATAGTTGCAAAACACAACCACACAGACATGCATACATAAGGAAGGGGACAGGTGCATACGTATGTGAACAGACGCTCTCATACACACATACATAACAAATACACAAACACGGACATGCAAGCACATGTATGTGCAGAATACATACATACAGATGCACACACATACATGCAAAGATACATATGTATACACACATATATACATATACACACGTGCATATATGCATACATACATGCATAGCGACAAACAAACACACACACACACACATTGAACCACAAACATGCGCACAAACAAACAAAAAGGAACGCAGTGTAGACAACGGACATAGTCAAGACTTGAAAAGGTTGCAAGACGCAACGAAAATTTTACGAAAATAAAAATAAGGAACAAGGAATTTTACCGGTGAGTGTGTTAAATTATAAGATACAAAAAGAATATGACTCTCCCCAGACGCAACAGAATATGCTTCAACACACGAACTCGCATATAGAATCTTGCAAACCAAATCCTAAAATGAAATATATATATATATATATATATATATATATATATATATAATATAATAATATATATATATATATATATATATATGTATATATTGTTATATACATGTATATATATATATATATATGTGTGTGGTGTGTGTTGTATAATATGTATTATGTATGTATGTATGCATGTATGTGTGCATGTATGTGTATAAATAAATATATAGATGAATTACGTAGACAGAAACGAAGGCAAATCGCTGCCTATATATATATATCTTTATATGTATATATAGACATATATACACACACACACACATATATATATATAAGTATATATATATATATATATGTATATTCAAAATACACATGCGTGCGTGTGTGTGTGTGCTTGCGCGCAAGAGAAGGTGAGAAAGAGAGGCTTTATAGAGATGAGACTGATAAACCTATAAATACTATTACCTATCTTTACATACCTACATATACACGCCCACGGACGTATTCACAAACATACACACATACATAAGCTTCTTTGTATGTATACACATGCTTATACACTCCGTGCACACAATATACACACGCGCACGCATATGCAGGTATATATACATGCATAGATTCATACATGCATACATACGCATATATAATTAGACATATGTTTATAAAACCTGTTAGCTCACTCAATACCTGTTTTTTTGTTTGTTTTTGTTTTTTTGTTTTTGTCACTTTTCTTTTATCTTTCCAGACATCATTTTTCATCAGACCTCTTCTTTCATCTTCTGAAGGTATTTCAATTCCCCAGCTGAGTTTTCTTGTATATTATATTGTCAATCCGCTAGTTATTTCAAATCCTATTTTTCCACGCCTTCGGGCTTGTTTAATCAATTCATGGACTTTGTATAAATTACAATTTTATGTTATTTTTTGTATGCTAAAGTTTTACTCCTTTCCTAAAAGACTAAAACTAGGTTCGTAAAGTTTACGATATTTCGTAATTGAATTTGTTTTCCGAAAATTTCATCTAAAACAAGTGTTGAAAGCTCGTAAAAGTTATACGCACTTCTGCTAATTTCGCATTGCTTTGCCTTTGAACATATTCCCCAAAATGTTGAAAAATATAAGCAACGCAATCTTATGTAATGAACGAATTTGTAACATTTATAACATTCGTTTTTCATGAGGGAAGTAAGGTTACAACAACAACAACGACAACGATGACTTCAACAACAACTACATTAATACTAATGGGGTAGAAGAAGGGGAAAAGAGAAGAAGAAGAAGAAAAGAAGAAGAAGGAAGGAGGAGGAGGAGGAAAGGAGGAGAGGAAAGAAGCAGAAGAAGAAGAATAAGAAGAAGAGAAGAAGAAGAAAAGAGGGAATAAGAAGAAGAAGAAGAAGAAGAAGAAGAAGAAGAAGAAGAAGAAGAAGAAGAAGAAGAAGAAGAAGAAGAAGAACTCTTATATGGATGATCTAAAACTATGCTACAAATGCTAAACGGCTGAAAAAATATTACTACATACCGTACATGGATTTGCCAAAGAAATTGACACGACATTTGACTTAGAAAAATGTGCGAAAGCAACCTTGAAACGAGGAAAACTAGTTAAGAGTAACAACATCGTACTAGATAAAACAAATGAAATAAGAGAATTAGGCCAAAGCCAGACATACAAATTCTTAGGAGTCAATCAACTAGATACGATTCAACATAAAAACAGATGAAAGAGAAAACAAGATAGAAATACTATAAGCAGGAAACAGAGCTCAAGGCGAGAAATAAGATAATAGGTATCAACACATTAGCCGTCCCAGGTACAAGTTACAGCTACAATATTTTTAAATGGACTTTAAATGAACTAACTAAAATAGTCGGGGAAACAAGAAAAATAATGACTAAATTTAGGATGCAGCACTAAAAACCTGACATAGAAAGGTTATATTCACAGCGTATTGAAGGTGGTAGAGGCCTTATACAGCTAGAAAACTGTTATAAAGTAACCACCATAGGATTACAAAAATACCTTCTTCTTTATAAACAAGGTAAACTAATACAAATAGCCAAAACAATAACACGAGTAAATCAAAAAACGGTTTTCTGTCTTTAAGGAAGACGAAAAATATAAAAAAGGAATCATAGTACCTCACAGCTATGAAGTAAAAGAAGAAACAACAAAATCTATAAAACAACTGAAATCCAAACTAATACTCGAACAACAGCATATCGTGGTAAACCGATGGCAAGGAAAGCACATTCATGGCAAATGCTGGGTTAAGCTAAACAGAAAAGGTATAGACAAAGCAAAATCCCAACAATGGCTGAGAAGTTCAGAACTTAAAGCAGTGGCTGAAGGATTTTTAACTGCAGCAAAGATCAAAGCCTTCCTACCAGAAATTACAAATTAAAAGTAACAATAATTATATAAATACAAGTAACTGCAAAATATGTTGTGATGAAGAAGAAACGATAAATTATATTGTCCCGGGTTGCCCAGTCCTGGTTAAGAAAGAATATATTCACAGACCTGAGAATATATGCACTGGAAGGTATGCCAACGCAATGAAATGACAGCAGAAAAATAGATGGTATACGCAAAACCCAGAAAAGATCACAGAAAATGAGGGATATGCCAATACACGCAGATAGAGAAATCAAGGATAATAGACCGGATATAGTTGTCAGAGATCACAAAGAAAAATGCCAACTACTCAACGTATCAATATCAACATATTACAACGTTTCTCTAAAAGAAGCGGAGAAACTTTCAAAATGCAAAGATCTGGAAATAGAGGTAACTCCAATGTGGAGCCTAAAATCAGAAACAATTCTTATAATAGTAGACGCTCTGGATATGATAGGAAAACATTTAGACAAATACATAACCAAAACACCAGGATTTACAAGTGTATATAAGATATAGAAAATGGCACTAGTAAGAACCGCACACATCCTACGTAAAGCACTTTCAATACAGTGAAAATAAGAAAACCACAGCAAACTACAGCACTTAACCTAGGCACACATAGTTGCGCTCAGTAGTGCAGTAAAAGCACGTGATAAAAATAAGACTACTCAATAATAATGATAATAATAATAATAATAAGTGACATCTAGAGCAAAGACAAGGAGCACAAGAAGGATGCTGAATGGTTGCAACAACTGAAATAAACAGTAGTCTGTCCAAAACAGGAAGAACTCTTCATTTCAGTTAAGGAAGTGAAGGAAGTGAAGGAAATCAGCCAAAAAATGGACAATTGAAAGGCTCCCGAACCAGATGGTGTTCAAGGCTACTTGATCAATACATGCACGAATATCTGTACAACTCGATTAAGTAACACCAGACAGTTAGACAATGGGAAGGTCTGTGCTGTGCTTAGAAAACATCGAAAAAGGCAATACGGTAGACAATAACAGGCCGATATCCTCCTTGCCATTTATGTGGAAATTTTGATTGGTATAGTCGCCGTGTCAATGTTCGAACATCTGGAAACGAAATGGATTCCTGCCACATGAGCGGAAGGGTTGCACGCGTAAGTGCAGAGGTACCAAGGATCAACTCCTGGCAGACAAAACTATACTTATGGATTGCAAGAGGAGGAAAAATAACTTTTCCATGTCATGGATCGAATTTAATTGGTATTGCATCAAATGAAGGGACAATCGAAATCAGACGAGGCATCTTCCAAGGAACTGGAAGATCTTTGTACTGAGGAAAGCAAAGTATGTATAATCTATTCAAGAGCCGCCAATAAAAAGTCAACCACTTATTATTCATGGATGACCTCAAACTGTGAGGTAAAGATGAATCCCAACTCAGTTCCCTCGTTGATATGGTGTAAACTTTCAGTACTGATATCAGAATAGAGTTCGAACTGAAAAAGTGTGGTGTGTTAGTCTTCAAGAGAGGTAAATCAAATGTATGGAAGGGATAGCGATACCGTCGGGAGAGGTTATGAAGCAGATAGAAGAGACGGGTTATAAGTAATTGGGGATACTGGAAATGGATAAATTGATGGAGAAAGGAATGAAGGAAACATTTTAAGGCGGAGTGCTTGCGCAGACTGAGACTGATCCTTATATCGGAATTAAACGGTCGGAATAGGATTGAAGCTATTAACACCTGGGGGTTACTCCACCCAAAACGTAACACAGACAGACTGTGTGTGCCAAGAAAAAAAGGAGGGAGTAGTACTGATTGGAACCGAAAACAGCTTTAGAGCAGATGGAAACAACATAGCATGGTATGTAAAAGTTTCCACTGAACCATATAGAATTGTATAGGATGGAAGATTGCAAATATAAAGCACTGTACAAGGACTTGAGAATGAATGAAACTGAAAATAGATGGATAAAGAAAAGAATGCATCGACAATTTCATGGGGCTGTTGAAGACAAACAGAGATGAAAGATTGCTATGGATGACTAAAAGTGATTTAAAACGGGAAACGGAGTCTCCAGTCTGTGCTGCCCAAGAGCAAGCATTAAGAACGAATTACATCAAATACAGAAGAGAAAACATATCAGAAAGTGATAAGAGTAGATTTGTGAACAAAATGGTGAAACCATATTACCAGTCAATGTACGCCACTAGCACAGAAAAATATAATAGACGCCATGACAATGTAGCAAAGATTCTCCATTAGACACTTTTCAACAAGTACGGACTTGACAGAGGAAAATAGTGGTACGAACATAAACCCGAAGGTATCATCGAAAATGATAATGCAAAGATCCTTTGGGATGTTATGATTCAGTGCGACCATGATAGAGAATAGGAAACCAGACATAGTGTTAATTGAGAAATGAAGCAAAACTATCTCTATGAAGGTATCTGTAATTTTCATTGTTCAAGATATGACTACTTCAATTGGCTACTTCTTCCCTACAATTGAACACATATCTTTCAAAACGTGTACCCAGTCTTTGTTCTCTATTTCACCTACTTGACCATACCTTACACAAACTGGCTATTTGCAAAATTTAAATTAATGAAGATAGTTTTTAAATGAAAAAAATGTCGCGGGTTTCAAGGAAAGAGGGAAATAAACTTAGTTATGGAACTCTATAAGATAATCTTTGTCTGGTAGAGGTAGTCATTTTAAGAGAGTTATATTGTACCGTATGTGATGAAGATAGAAGCATAAAAACGCTCAAATTTGTATTAATGTTCTCATACTTTTAAGAAATTATTATAAGAACAGAGTTTTACTCTCAAACCCTATCATGTTCACTTTAATACTTATCTTTTGTATCACTTGAAATTTTATGTAGCAAAACAAAACATAGGTATAAAATTAATTGCTTTAATTCAATTGGTGAGCTTCAACTTTAACAGCTTTATGTATATAATAAACAGATACATATTAAGGGGCGAAAATCTTTTCACACTGTAAAGATTGAAGCACCATCTTAGTATTGTAGCCGACATCCTCACCAGTAATATGAAGGTGAAATTTTATTCACACATACATATCAATCTATCCATCTATAAATATATATAAGAAGTTTACTTTCCAACCACATGCTGCCGAATTCATTCTCACTGCTTGGCACCTTTGGCAATTGTTTTCAAAACCTCGTGAGTGGTTTTGGTGAGTTGAAACTGAAGGAAATCCGTCGTATATATATATATATATATATATATATATATATAAATATATGAAAGAATGGAGTTGGACGACGAATTAACAAAATTCCTTTATTTTCGACATATGTTTCGAAGGCTGCATATTCCTAATTGCGAAGGAATAAGGAGTATATTATGCCGCTTTCTCATCAGGAAAAGCAAGGAACTTATGTCAACATCAAGATGCACAAAAAACTTTTAGATGACTGCTCACACGGAGCCCATAGCGATAATGAGTGTCTCTTTAACCGAATGCTTAACCGAATTATCCATAAGATAATTCATTCTACTACTATATATATATTTATATATGTGTGTGTGTGTGTGTGTGTGTGTGTATACACACATTTCTATGTGTGCTTTTGTGTTTGAGTTTGTGCCCGCATCCCTTACTTGACAGTACATGCTGTGTTTATGTGCCTCTAACTTGCCGTTTCGACAAAGGAACCCGATAGAATAAGGAGCAGACATACAAGGAGTAAGTCCTGGAGTCGACTTCTGCGACTAAATGGAGGTGCCCCAGCATGGCCACAGCCAAATGACTGAAACAAATACGAGAATAAAAAAAGGAAAGGAAAATATACATACATACAAACATACGTACATACATACGTACATATATATAGTTGAAATTTACAGAAAAACAAAAGACGAAGACAGGTGTATGAACGAAAGAAGGCAGGTGTATAAACAAAATAACAAGTGTATCAGTTTAACGCTCGGGACGGTGAGAAAGTCTTCTACGTTTCGAGACTGCGATCTTCAACAGAAAGGAACACGATGAAATAGCCAGACAAAGAAAAGAAACTTTTGGAGTTAGCGGTCAATCATGGCTGCTGGCTGAACAAAGGTAGTTAGATAGGAGAGCTAGGAAGAAGGAGACATAACAAAGTATTGGTGATCCCAAAAACAAAGGTTCGCGTGCGTATGTATTTGATAGTGCGTACGTGTGGTGAGGCGTTGGTGACTTGGACGTATGGATTATGGTGTGTGTTCTGGGAAGTGGTCAGTGCTAGTGTGTGCGGTGTGAGGTGGTGATGTGGTGTGGTGGTGTGTGGTATGGTGTGGCGGTGTTGGGGTGTGGAGATCCGAGGGTGGGGAAGTGATGGTGGGTGTGGGGTGAGGATGAGGGGTAGGAGTGGGGTATGTAGGTGTGGGATGTGTAAGAGTGGGGTGTGGATGTAGTAGGTATCGATGAAGGGAGTGGGCGGGTAAGAATGAAGAGAGGAAATAGGTGTCAGATGAAGAAAGGAGAGGAGGGAAGTCAGATGAAGAGGGGAGGAGAGATGAGCTCATGTGACACAAAGGAGCAAAGATAGAAGATTGTTTCCTGTTCACGGCAAAGGCTGGAGTCCAGATGGCACCTGTTCAGAAACAATCTGAACACAGACAAGTGTTGTAATGAATGACGGCAGAGCGGAAATGGCGCGAGACCGGGGTGTCATTGCCGAGTCTAATGTCTAAGAAATGCTCCGCGAACTGGTCAGCCAAGCGGCGTCCCGTTTGACTGATGTACAGAGGACAGAAATAACAGGTGATATGGTAATTGACGTTGCTAGAAGTGCAGGTAAACGAGTCAGTGATATGATAGGAATGATGATAGGTGCCTGAGACGATGGTGGTGTTGGAGAGGTAAGGGCAAGTGCTGCAGCGTGGGCGGGAGCAGGGGAACGAGCCAGACTGGGAGGTGGAGTTGCGGAAGAAACTGTGGTCCAGTATGTTACGTAGTTTGTGGGCTCGTTTGAAGGAGAAGAGGGGCAGATATGCGAAGTAGAGTTGTCGGACTGCAGTCGCTGGAATGTTCGGAGAATGGTGCGTGCGTTGGAGGGGCAATGTAGAGGGGTGGTAGGTGAGGGGAAATGTGAGACTGGGAACGGCGGTGCGGGTGCGGGGAGAGAGAGCATAGGTACGGTCCACGGAATGTGCTCTGACAAGAGCGATGTGGATAATGGTGAGGGAATATATCCACGAAGGAGTTGAGACTGAGTTTCAAAGTCATGTTTGTCACTGCAGAGCGTGTGCCCACGGAGGAATTGGGAGTAGAGGGTTGTGAGCTTGGGTAGGACAGGGGGAGGAGAAGTTGTATTATGAGTGTGATTGGGTATGTTTGTAGTGGATAGATGTATTGAGAGTGGAGTTGTGTATGTTGAGCGAAATGACAAGAAAGGTGACAGAAATGTTGTAAATGGTGCAGGATAATTCTACGGCAGGATGGAAGGATTGGACAAAAGAGAGGAATCAGTCTAATTGTTTGTGGGAGAGCGAGGTTGCACCGATACAGTCATCAATATAATGACCGTATAGCTCGGGGGTGGGGCCACTGAATGTTGAAAATATTTGGGCTTCAATGTAGCCAACGAACAGATTCGCATATTTGGGACTCAAGATAGATAGATAGATAAACACATATCTATATAAATGTATGTATACATATTTATGTAAATTATTATAAATATACATATGTATGAGGTTATATATATGTGAGTGTGGAGGAGGGTTATTCAGAGAGAATGAGAAAGATATAAGGACAAAGAGAGTTTAACGCATGTTATTTGTCGAACCAGAGAACCGGGCCAGTTTCTTTGATCAGAATGACCTCAACTAAAACCAACGGAAGGACAGGAACTGCTGTTACACTGAGAGGATTGAGAGTTTGTCTAAGTACTTCTACCAAGAGATGGCATCGGCATTCTGAGATTGTTCCACATAGGTTTGGTGTTCAAGTCTCGCTCACAAAACTTTGGTTGAACTGAAATCTACAGTATATATTCTTTACCCATACTACCACACAACGCAATCGAATTGCGAAGCATGTTTACAGTCGCACATATGGTGGTGTAGTTAAGAAGCTCGATTTGCAAATATATAGTTTCTGGTTCAGTCCCACTAAGTGACATGTCATGCTAAGCAAGTGACTTCTATAATAGCCCAGGGCCGTCCAAAGCCTTGTAAGTAGGTTTGGTAGACGGAAACCGCGTAGAAAACCTTCGTATACAGGTGTATCTTTGCGTATATGTCGCGTGTATGTGTGTATGCACGTGTATGTGCGGTCGTCTTTGTGCTTGTGTATGTCATCTCTTCAGCATTAATACCGGTGATGGGTTGTTTACGTCCATGTAAAGAGTGTTTCGACAAAACCAATCGATCAAGTTAAACTTTAAGCAACGAAATAATTGGGGTCGATTTGCTTACTGAAGACCTTCGAGGTTGTGTCCCAGCATGGTTGAAGCCTCATTACTGAAACAAGTAAAACGTAAAACTGAACAGAAGCATCTTAATTATGCACATCTTAATTATGCACACAGCATTAGTAACGGCATCTCCAC
>NC_043001.1:70234937-70297437 GCF_006345805.1 Octopus sinensis
TTCGCGTGTGTGCGTGTGTATGTATGTGTGTGTTTGTGCCTGTGCATGTAGTGGTGCTGGTGGTGGTGATAATTTCAGATGGGATAGTAGGAGTGCCGTAGTAATATACAAACATTTAATTTTT
The DNA here is from genome assembly GCF_006345805.1 of Octopus sinensis. Classification (NCBI taxonomy): domain Eukaryota; kingdom Metazoa; phylum Mollusca; class Cephalopoda; order Octopoda; family Octopodidae; genus Octopus; species Octopus sinensis. Next base: position 70,235,062 of record NC_043001.1, read on the forward strand.
AGCTAAGCGTTTCGGACAACCAATTTCTGATACATATTCTTTTATTCTTTTATTTGTTTCAGTCACATTACTACGACCATGTTTTGTAAGCCTGGTTCTTATTCTGTCGGACTGCTTTGCCGAATCTCTAAATTACGGGGACGTAAACACATTAACATCGGTTGTTAATTGGTGTGGAGGGGTGGGACAAACAGATACAAAGACACACACAAATGTATATATATACAACGGCAGTTTCCGTCTACTAAATCCAGTCAACTAACATGTGTTCGTCCCGAAGCAATAGTAGGAGAAATATATATATATATTCTTTATTAGTGAACTAAGGCTAAATTAAGGCTAATTAATTCAATAATAAAGAAAATAAATGCACCAATGCGGTGTTGAGCACTCATTTCATCGTTGTATATTTACGTATATATATATATATATATATATATATATATATATATATATATATATGAAAAAACAAGTCAAAAATAGAAAATGCTAAAATAATTTTATAGTGAACATTTCAGTACCGGTTTCGGTCATTTTGAGACCTTTTCAACTGTAACGATTAAATAATTAAATTTAGAAAAATTAGAAGAAAAGTTTTCATATATATCAACTCGTGTGTTCCTTTTCACACATATATATATATATATATATATATGTATATATATATATATTATGTATATATATATATAGTTTCAGCTCGGAGCTGCGGCCATGCTGATCCACCGCCGTTTTGCTACACAATTATTACTAAGAGCCTCCTCTAACATGTGGCACTTGGTGAAGAATGGATTTTGATATAGCTACCCTTATTTGCACCTCTTGCCGTGTGGTACGTTTATCTGGGACTCTCGAAAGGAAGAGGTCCATCTTTGATTTAAAAACCCCTACGTCTACTTTGTGCAAGTTCCGCAGACTCTTTGGGAGAATATTAAAAAGTTGTAGGCTCTTGAAACCCAGGCTGTTAGAGTAGCTGGTCCTGAAGCATGATGGCATTGCTGGGATCTTTGGCGCTATGCAGTGTCGTCCCGTTCTGGCATTGGTGTAGCTTTCAATGTCAACATTTGGCACAATTCCTTCCAGGATCTTCCAGATATATATTACTGCATACCTCTCCTGTCATCTCTCCAGGGAGTAGAGTCTTTGCTGTTTCAACCTTTCCCAGTAGCTGATCTGTTGCAAAGAGACGATCTTCTTTGTGAATCTTCTCTGGATTGCTTCAAGGTCCGCTGTTAATTTCACACTGGTGGGTGACCATATCTGTGAGCAGTAATCTAGGCGGGTGAGGACAAATGTCGCCAGAGGACCATCATGGCTTCCTTATCTCTGGTTCTGAATGTTCTTAGGATCCAGCCAGCCAGTCGTCTGCACTTTGTCGCCATCCTGGTAATGTGCATTTGGAAAGAGGTATCACCACTCATGTCGATGCCCAGGTCCCTCACTGACTTAGACTCTGGGATTGAAATTCCCTGTGGACCGGTGTACCCTTTAAGTTTCATATTCAGTTTTAGATGCTGGTAGCGTAGGGCTTGGAGTTTTTCAGCGTTAAACTGCATATTATTATCCGCAGCCTATCTGTAAACTGAGTCCGACTTCTGCTGCAGGTGTGTAACATCGCTGGTGTTCCGTATTTTTGATAAAATACGCATGTGCTCTATGCTAGTTCTATGATCAAATAATACAGTTCTATATATATATATATATATTACACACACACACACACACACACATATATATATATATATATATATATATATATATATATATATATATATATATATATATATATAATATATATATATATATATATATAAAGTGGGAAACAGAAAGAGAGAGAGAGAGAAACAGTGGGAGAAGAATCAACTCCCCTGTAAGCCTGTATGACTAATATTTCATCGACCTCGAATGTAGAAAAGTAAAATATGACCTCTAAGGGACTTGACCTCAGGATTCGAAAAGACGTTCTAATGAATTTGCCAATCGATAACTTCGTGTATGTTTGTATATATGTATGTACGTATGTATGTTTGTACGTATGCATATAAACAGCTGTATGTACGTACGTGTATATATATATATATATATATATATATATGTGTGTGTGTGTGTGTGTGTGGAGGCGCAATGGCCCATTGGTTAGGGCAGCGGACTCGCGGTTGTAGGATCGCGGTTTCGATTCCCAGACCGGGCGTTGTAAGTGTTTATTGAGCGAAAACACCTAAAAAGTTCCACGAGGCTCCGGCAGGGGGTGATGATCCCTGCTGTACTATTTCACCACTCTTTCTCTCACTCTTTCTTCTGTTGGCCTGCTCGCTTAACCAGCGGGGTGGCGTCATTCGAAGGCTAAAACAGTGCGAACGCATTGTGACTAGCGATGTATAACAATATCTGATGTCTGGTCGGTCACGTGATCGTGATCGTGATATATATATATATATATATATATATATATATATTGTCAGCATATCCTAAATCAGAATGAGAAGCACACACTAAGTTATAGAGCAGGAGAGTTATTTCATCGACCTCGAATGTTAGTTATGATTTGTTCATAAGTATGCCCAGTGTGTTTCTCGTCCATAAAGCGCTTAGCTTTATACACGTCTCGTTAGATCCTAATGCCCAGTGGCATATAACCTCTCTTCAAATTAGAGTTAGAAAATGACTCGTGGCTAGTTTCTTACAAAGAAGACTTACAGACAAAGAAGAAAGGTCAAGTGCAATAAATATGTGGATCATTATACTGAGTGAAGATTCTATCAGCTGAGTATGCCGTCATCAGAGAAGAAGGAGCAACAGCGATATAAAAATGAGGGAATATGCTCAGTCGAGTATATTAGTATGTTCAAGATTGTCAAAAATGGAGGAAAGATAAAACAGGCATGTGCTCTGTGCTAGTTCTATGGTCAAATAATACAGTAATATGTTTTGCTCAATAGCAGTTTCACATGAGTATCTTCGATGTTAATCCATGATAAGGAATAGCTGAAGTTATCAGTTCCAGTTTTGAATAGAGAATGAAGGAGTGTTGAATAGGAATATTATACTACAGTATAGAGGAATGACAGACAGGTAGATGAAATAATATACATATATCCTAGATGATAGTGTGGTTGTATGCTTGTAGAGAGAAGTTAGAAAGTCCTAACTTTCTTCTACACACAAACAAATCTTATATATGTGTATGAGAGAGAGTGTGTGTGCATACAAACATTATACTTCATAGTGTACATTGTGGAGGATTCATATCATAGAATAAAGGGTTGAGATCATGAGAATACGATCGGCATTTTGCGTCGTTGTGCAAGGTAAATCGATTCACGTTGATCAACTCTACTCTGCTGAAATGAATACCAGCGATGTGCTAGTTCAACTCTCTCCCCCTACAGTTATGGCATAGATGATATACTGGTGGGTCAAATGTGAAAGAGTTGATGGTGTGCCTGTGTCAGTTCGCGATTACATACGCACCAAAAACAATTAAAGATATTGGGACATGAAGTCATCCTCTGTGCGGGTAGTGGCCGCATTTTTATATATTATAAACACACACACAAGCATACACATGTGAGCATGCTTGTATACTTATATATATAAGTAGTGTATCGACATAGAAACTGTCCTTCTTTGTGTGCGTTAATTAAAGGCTCATCTCTCTTTCCTTTCTAGTAACTAATACCTGAGGGAATTGAGTCACTTCGAGTTGAAGTCAAATATTTCCGCCACGATTTCAAATGGAATGTCAAGAAAATCGAATGAGAGAATTAAATAACTATTAAGGACTATTTAGTTTTAAAAAACCACACATTCAAGACTATATATTAGTCCTAATCAATTTATAATTCCTTTCTTGCTCCTTTCCTTATTTATTTGACTGTTTCCTTCTTCATTTCTGTGCTTGTTATTGATTACATCAAGTTCGTGTTTTGAAAGAAGTAGCCGAGTGTATAGAAAGCGTCAATAATCGTTACAATAATTTGTGCGCAAAACGTTCATTCTTTTCTCTTCAATAAGATGCAGACCTACAGCGTTATTGTGAGATGGCTGGTCAGCAACATGACTGGACCTGTCTTATACGGTCATTGCACACTAGTTTAGTTTTAGTTACTTCTCTTTGGCTCTATTGAGAGCTCGTATTTCAAAGTTACATTTACGGATGTGTTCACCCGTCAATAGGAATTACACATGGTCGAGTTGATAGTGTCACGAATCAGCAGCAGAGTCATGTGACATTCATATCCATCCAGTGTCACTATTTTGTGTTCATAGTTAATAATCTATATTCCCATAGAACCGGTCCTACTGTCCAAAGGAGGGCTGTATAACTTTATTCTCAGAATCTATCTTGCAATAGAGTTCAGGAGAGGAACATTAGCTTCCGGAGCCGAATTTACATACAATCTCATATTTTCTTTGTCTTTTGTCTGTGTTGGTGACCATAGGAAGATAAAGAGAAAGATCAGTATCAATGAATTATAAAAACCCTTGCTAACTGGTTCATTTGAAACATTGATATCCAGCCCGTACAACTCTACAACAAAATCGTATGCGTGCTGCTGCTGGTGCTTACAAGAAAATGCACCTAATTAAAGGTACACGAGAATCAGGGGATATTTCTTCAGCTAGAGTACTTGCCGAACCTCTTCTCCTGGTTGTAGGGCAAACACAATATTATATATATATCTCAACACTCGAAAGAAAAAGAATATGTGAAAAAGAATAGACTGAGAGATCTAATGTTAATGTTCTTAATGCCAAATGCTTGAGAACAAATAACAATTGATTTCAGATTTCTGGTGAGACTGCTTTAAGAACACATTTAAATACAAAATATATTAACTGAGAATAAGACACATTCTTATATTCTTTTTCAAACACTTAAGGCTTATCAGACAATTAAGCTAAGTCATAAATGTATCCTTTCCCTTAGATTTTTTATCCATACAGTCTATTTACAGGCACTACGTCTGCCACTGAAAATTCTTGAGGCCAGTCCGTTTCATGAGAAACCAAATTTTTCTTTCGTATTTCAGTTCAGCAATTTTATCTGTAATTTCATTATTGGGTTTCCTTGGGTGTATTCTAAAATGTATGGCACTCCTGAAATTTAGCTACTTTAGTTATAAATATATCAGATGAGAGTGTAATACTGCTAACATAATAGTACTCAAACATAATAGTGTCTCAAATATATCATTTGCTTGTATAAAACAATAAATTTAATAGTTCTTACCTTATTATTATATAGCTGACATGAAATTATTTTCCAATGGTAATTCCCAATGGCATCTGAAATTAATAACAAAACAAACTAAATATAAATCGTCTAATCATTTAGTAAAAGGTGGTACGAATATAACTATCGTTAACAGAAATGCTGGGATATTTTATTGTTTTCATTAACATGAGGTATCGTATAGAGTGACTTCACTTCGTCAACAGTATGACAATTTTATATAATTCTAGATACTTGAGATTATTTCCCTTACTCACTTGGTGACTTTTCCAGTTGCCATCACAATAATGCTTACTTTCTCTAAAGCTGGAGAAATTTTTAATAACTCAAAAGTTATGTGGTGAGGAATTTAATACCCAGCTATTTGCCTTTTTTTATTGGCTATCCGGAGTTATATACTTTACACTCATTTTCAGTCACTTTAAGAAAATAGGGAATATTATATACGTAAGAGAGAGAGAGAGAGAGAGAGAGAGAGAGAGAGAGAGAGAGAGAGATTCTGTTGCTGAAGTTAACCGGAAAGAGTTTAATGCAGTACAACACATTGCAATAAAAAGGCTATCTTTCGAAATAAATTGAGATATGAAATTCCCGAGGAAAAATTGTTGACGAAAATTGTGCTGCAGACAAGTCTGGCAGAACTATTTGTATCCCATTCGGAATGTGATTTAGTGCTACGCTAAAACCTTTGCTCATTTAGGCACACACAAAATCTATTGAAATAGCATTCATAAGAAAAAATGGAAATGTAAATTTCAACAATTAACATATATATATAAATATATACATGGTACATTGAAGTAATTTTTAGGCAGCACAAAATCCTAAAGCTATCATTAAAGGCCTGTTGTTCAAACTAGAAGAAAGGCAATCCTCAACACTACCCTTCCTCTAATATTCTAATAGAGTCATTTAAATCTATTGATTGCAGTCATGAATGGAATTCAGTTTAGTCACAAACCATTCACTTAAATACATCATCAATACCTTTCTATTATAAGTTTTACAACTTTAAATGAGTTTTTAAAATCTCAGCACCATCTAACCCACTTTCTCTCTCCACCTCCCTCTTCCTCTCTCTCCGTCTCTCTCTCCCTCTCTCTTCCTCTGCTCTCTCCCCCTCTCTCTTTCTCTCTTTCTCGCAAGCACACCCACACACACAAAGTCATACACGCACGCACACACTCTTCATGGTCAGCATACCTTTATGTAAACTGCCAACAGTTTTACACCACAGTTATTAACAACCCAGTTGAAGGCAATCTCGAATCCGGATTTCATAAAAGCGAAAAGCTTTATTTTAAAAGAAAATAACGTTTAGTACGTAAGGTGATTATTCTGAAGGTATTTTCGATCCATCTGGGAAAAAAGTTGTACAATTTATTACGTTTTTCTATTTTTGCTTTTAGCGGGGAGTGTTTTATTTTTTCTTCTACCAATTCCCTCCTTCAGTTGATTCTTTCCACATTTCAATTATCCTCCCTGTTTACATTTCCATACCAGCAGTCACTTAAAATATTTGCATTTTTTTTCTTTTTACAAATTCAATTCTATTGAAATTTGCATTTCTTTAGTTACTCATTAACTTAATTCTTTTCTTGATGTTATTTCCATCAAATATGGCATGGGAATGATGTTCCACAGACGTTATTTTGTGACAAAATGTGAAGCTACTTTTAGTAAAGGAGAGAGAGATAAGCAGGGTTAACAAAGATTTCAATCTAATACAGCAAGAAACATGCAGCTTTCAGAAGCTGTGAGATTGAAAACGTGAGATGAGCCCTGAATATAATGCAACGTAATATGGTGCAAGTGACAATTTCAGATGACTGCTGGACGTCATGTTCACTTTGAAGGAAATTCAGCTCCACAAGATGTCTTCATTGGCGTATAACCTAGATATTCAAGCCAAGATGATCTTAACGAGTCCCCTAACTGTTGATGGTGAATGATTAGGTCGAACGTTTACGTATGTTAGACTTGCATTAAGTTTATGAAACGGTTCGTGTAGATCAGTATCTAAATCGAATGTAACATCTAAATAGAGATAGATAGGTAGATAGATAGGTAGATAGATAGATATATAGATAGATAGGTATATAGATAGAGAGACAGACAGACATATATACATATGTAAATACACATATTTATGAATGAATGAATGTATGTATGTATGTATGTATGTATGTTTCATGGATTTTAATAATATTTTCGTCTTGTAAGTATTGCTCCTGGCAATCCCTTTACAGAAGTGTTTTTCGATGAATATATTTCCAAACATCCTACGCTCTATATCCTAACATATTTTACAGATTAAAGAATATACAACATATGCCATACCACATTTTAATCTCTCTACCTTATTTGATATACACGAATGAGTTATACGTTTGCATAATTCAGTATTAAAAAATACTACGTAGATAGATCCCGCATCGAAAGTTCAGTGCATTTGACACAAGGCTTGCTAACGTGGTACAAAATCATTTCATTTCGTACGTAAAAGTTTTCCGCGAGAAAGCCAACAGAGTTTTCATAAACAGAATATGGCTTCATTAAGAACAATTCATGGCTCTATATAGCTATATTCTAGACTGGTCAACACCCTGCAGTCGACTGGAAATTTTACTAATACGAAAATTGGCCACAAATTATGAAGAGAATTATTTACTAAAAAAAAGATAAAAGGTATATTTTCGTGTTTTAGATATAAAGATATAATGATCATGTATTCTTATATATGAATACACATACACACACACATACACACACACACACACACACACACACACACACACACAAACAAGCACACAGACATATATACATATATATATATATATATATATATTTATATATTCGCGCACACAGACATATGGAAGTATTTATTCGAAATTAAGAATGTGAAAAGTAAATATAAGAAAGTTATTTTTATAGCGGTATAATGTTTTTCAGCGAATTATTTCTAAAAATAATGTCTGTTTGTCGTCATAAGGACTAATATTTACGTGTTGAGTGCATAAATAGGAAAAGTATATCAGGCCTAGACAACAATTGATATATTATCGTTAGTTGTATAATTGTCTTTGAAATGAATGCAGTATCAAACAAAGAAAAGTATCTCTGCAGCAATCTACCTGATTTAATTTATTCATATTCGTTTTGTCTGCCCCACAGGAGATGTCTAAATAAATCTATTTTGAAATAAACTATACATCAAGAAGACTACATAGAATATACTCGGACGTAAAACTGAAAGAAACATAAATTTAGTTACATTATCATATTTGAACATATATTCATTCACGTATCCATCACCAGTCTTAATTCTCACATGAATCCCATCAATACTTATGAAAGAATTAAATTAACAGCACAAGTTCACCTTGTGTACATCTTTTATTTTACTAAAGCGGAAAGATATTAACCACTCTTTTAAGTGGTAATTGAGCGCAACCTCATCTATTTTCTCTGTGGCACATTGGGCAAGTGTCTTCTACTATAGCCTGGGGCTGACCAAAGCTTTGTGATTAGATTTGGTAGACGGAAACTGAAGAAGGCATGTCGTATATATATATATATATATTTACGTGTGAGTGTGTGTTTGTCTATTTCTTATTTGTGTATGTTTGTCTTCCCACTATCGTTTGACAACCGATGCTAGTGTGTTTACGCCCCCGTTATCTAGCTGTTCGGCAAAAAGAGATGGAGAGTATTAGCACTACGCTTACAAAGAATACGTCCTGGGATCGATTTGTTCGACTAAAGCAGTGATCCAGCATGGCTGCATTTAAATGCCATCTCCTCTATAACTGTAAGGTGTTCGATTTTATCTATGATCCCTATGTCAACAAATGATGGGCTATTCAAAAGTGCTGAAAATTGTCTACCTAGCGCTTATGAATAGAAGCCGTGTCAGTCAAAAACAAATGTCCATTTGCTGTACACACTGGAGCTATTGAAGAAGATTTGGGGCCATATATTTCCTTATCATAAGAGTACAAACACTTGGCAGCGTTTCTATCAGCTGCATGTTGCGCCCTTTTCACTCTGTCATTCCATTATTCCTGTTTAATTTTCCTTTGAGCAGTCTGCACTTTCCCTTTCAGCTTTCTGTAAGTTTTGTTTGAGTTGGGGCTTAAGGACAGAGATAGAAGTGTATATCCTAAGTTTTGTTTTTCTAAAAGTAGATCATGAATCTCTGTTGATTTGTCTGAGAACCAGTCACTGGACCTCCGTGATTTAAATACAACTGAAGAACTTGCAGCCTGAAATTCTTTTGTTCTGAAATCTTCCCACAGATTGTTTGGATCAAGATTGATACTTTCTATAGCATTGTGGAATCTTTGCAAGTTGCTTGGTAATTTGAAGTTGGCAACATCTAACTTTTATCGACGTTTAGGCATTATCGAAAAATTCATTGTTCCACGCACTAGACGATGGTCCTCTCATGGCCCAAACTCTAGAAACAAATTTCTTATCCTTCTTTCTGATCAAAATATAATCTACGAGATACCAGTCCTTTGATCTTGGGTACATCTAGGTGCATATATATGCTTTTCTGCTTAAAGAGAGTGTTGGTAACAACCAGATTATTCTCAGTACACAACGTAAAGAAAACTACTCCAGTTTTATTACATTTTCCAATGCCATATCGGCCAGCAACAGGCTATGAAATGTAGCCATCTACAAGTCTTGCGTTGAAATCTTCCATTATGACCAGCTGGTCAGAAATTTGTACTTTCCTCAATTATTGTATTAGATCATCATAAAAACGTCCTACAATTTGATCAGTATGAGACATGATGGTGTATAAATACTGATAATGATAAGAAACCTACCTTTTGTCAGTTTCATACGGCATGACGTGGTTAGTTCAGATATACCACTTGGAAAGTATGCAACGGAGGATACTAATGAATTCTTGAGAGCAAACCCAACACTAGATTCTCTACGCTGACCCTCATGTAGGCTTCACCAGAAGATACTATATCTAGAAGTAGGTTAATTTATTTGACCCTCACCAGTGAGACGAGTTTCAGAGGCGCATATAACTAGGGATTATTTTTTAAGCTCACATGCAATACGTGCAGTACACCTTTCTGACCGCTTGTTGAAATTATCATCTAGAAGTATGCACATTCCAACAGCCAAAATTCAGAGTATGTATGTTTTTTCTTCATCTTGGACACCTGCCGAGCGAGAACTCTTCCCCTGGCGTTCCCAAGACATTTTTGCCATTTACTGAATCTGTTTCGAACATTTCAGAGTAAGTAGCAAGTGCACTTTAGGTTTGCCCCAACCAATTCAATGATTTTACTACGATTTAGTGTACAAAAACCTGTGCAGATGAAATATTTTCAGTGCACTACTCCCATCTATTGGCCAAAGAATGCTTTCACCGGTGTGATAGGAGAATTGACTTACTCGGGAATTTCCAAAGCCTCAGGTTTTATTTTGGTGATGTCCTTCTCCTAGGTAGATTAACAACTAAGGTTAAAGAGATTTTACCTACCCACGAGGTTGGGTACCTTGTGCCAGACGCCTCACCGACACGCAAACGCTCCATAGAATCATTAAATATCATTTCGGTGCCAGATGCGGACGAATTTATACATATGTACATACATAAAAAAGTAAAGGATACGTAATTTAGAAATCTAAATAAAATAAGATTTAAATTTAAATAATGTATATATATATGTATATATGTATGTATGTATGTATGCATGTGTATATATATATATATATATATATATATGCATATGTATATATATATGTATATATATATATATATATACATATATATATATATATATATATATATATGTATATATATATATATATATATATATGTATGTATATATATATATGTATATATAGATACATATATATATGTATATATATATATATATATATATATCCAGAATGATTTGCACCATAATATCAGATACAAACACCCAACACACATGTCTCCAGGAACTCAGAACTACACTCATAAATAGGAATTATCCACAACCCCTAATAGACAATACTATCCAACGAGCACCGAAATTAAATATACAAAACCTGAGACAACCAAAACCAAACAACGAAGAAAAATTAAAAACCCTACATCTCTACACACAACCCACTTAACAATGAGGCTTTGGCACCATACTCGAAAGCACAGCCCTACTCAAGGGGGACCTAAACATGAACCGAATCTTCCAAATGTGCACCATCATAAAAAGTAAACGGCAAGCAAAATCATTAAAAAAGATTTTAACCCAGGCTACACTGCACCCAATAACAACCACAAAATCAACAGTTAGAATATGTGGAAAGTTCAACTGCGGGATCTGTGTCCTCTTAGTAGAATGTTCGGAATACATAATAGAACAAGGCCATCATTTTACCATCAGAACAAACTTCACCTGTAATTTACGTGATAACATGCGCAGGGTGCAATAGGCAATGTATTGGCCATACAAAGTACAGACTACGAAAAAGGATGGCAGTGCATAAATCGCAAATTAGGAATCCTGAATATAGGAAAATACCTCTCAGAGGCCACATAGACAGATGTGCATCAAATAAATATCCCAAATTCACAACTTTCCCACTTTACCAATTCAGTAACAACGTAACTGTCACTCAACGTCATAACAAATAACTCCATTTCATTAGAAAATTCGGACCAAGTCTAAACGCCCTGGACCTGGAACGTTAAAACCATAAATTGGTTCTCCGAAAAGCAAAATGGAATTCTACAACTCCAGTTCCCACTACCACCACGAGCACTACTACTACTACTACTACTACTACTACTACTACTAACTACTACTACTACTTCTACTGCTATTACTATAGCCAATGAACTACTGCTTACTCCAACCACCACAGTCACTACTACTACTACTACTACTACTACTACTACTACTACTACTACTACTACTACTACTACTACAACTACTACGACTACTACTACTACGACGACCAACAGTCTTCCAATGCTGCTGTTAACGGTCACTTCCACTGCTGCTGCTACTACAGCCAATGAACTACTGCTACAACTCTAACCATCACCACCACGATCACTACTGCTACTACGATAAACGGTCACTGCTACTACTGCTATTTCGGCCACCGTTCATTTTCACAATTACAGCCAACGAATCTAGTCAACGCACAGGACAGCCATTATGTTCCCCCAACAAAACACCACCATGTGGACTCTGTTGAGAGTAGTTAGAAACAATTATGAACATTTTTATTACATTTAACTTTTAAAAATATTTTTGATAGGGTTCGTTTTTTCGAGAAGAACCGAAACGTAAAATCTCTAAGAAAACTAAAATTTATTTTATATAGTGGAGTTTTCAAACTTCTTTTTTATAAATATATACCCACTCGTATGCCACCTACATATTTTATATATATATATATACTGGCAGCTAAGCCCGGCTTTACCCGGTGTGTTTGGATGATGTGGCTGTGATCCTTTTCGGTTAGGCATAGACTATTACAACCTTATCTTTTCGGGTCCCATGTTTCGATTGGACTCTCCAGCTGTATGAAAATTTCCTGAATCCCCCCACTTGTCAGAAAACAGCTTCAGGAGATGTGAAGAACGATTTTGTATGTAGTCTGTTTCTGAGAGCTATTCTATTGGACCTCTATCTAATCCTTAAAACATTGATTTAATTATGAACATAGAAAGAAATCATACATTAACCCCTATTTTTGTAAGCAGTTGTATCCGTAAAAATTTTATTTGCAGAAAGCAGAAATAGAAAGAAGATACATGAAATGGACTTGTGTGTGTATATATGTGTGTATGTGTGTGTGTGTATCAGTGTGTGCATGCGTGCTCATCATATAAAATTTTTACAATAGTTGATTTATGGAAAAGATCATATTAAATTTTTGAAACGCAAATATGTGAATGAAAATTAAATTCAGAACTCTACATGGTAGCTAGACCAGGTAGCAATTGCAGCCAAATCTCCCTAAAAATATCCTACTGTCTTAATCCGACAATTCTGCCTATTATGTAGCTTTAATGAGAAACTTTAACTTAAGATTATTAAGATTAAAAAGATTATTAATCCCACAAAGAGATGAAAGAAGAGAGACAGCATAGCGAAAGCTTTGGCTGACTATCATCCTGTACTCCCCTTGTTGCTAGTGAAATTGTATATGCCGGCTGAGTGAGCAACTCGATGTTTTAATGACAGAAGAGACAGGGGAATTCTATTAGAAAAGTTTTAATCGATTTTCTCGGTAACTATGGGGGCTAGGAAAATAATACAAACCGCATTCCAGTCTATGCACCCATCTTCATACATGTGTCATTTTTCACGCGAATCCACCCAGCCGTTTGGCTGTGAACCTCATGACAAGAAAGAATACAACAAAAGAATGCAAAATGACATGCTTAGGATGTGGTAACCGTTATATTGGACAAACAGGAATTTCACTCCGTCGAAGAACCACCATTCACAAAGAGCAAATCCGCCACCCACAATACAGACAGTTACAGGTTAGTGAACACATAGATAAGTGTGCCAGGAACATTAATCCTAATTTCCAAATCTTCCTCTTCTATCAATGTTCACAGAACACCACAATGCAACAAACGTTGAATAAAGAGGCATTTTTCATCAATAAATATCTCCCCCAACTAAATATGAACACACAACTTAATACAGAACACCACTAACCCTTCAATTAAAACCACTAGCCCCTATACACTCCCTACACCATTCACATTACAATTCTATATCAAAATCCAGAACTACTTACCTCCCTTACAAATAATCTTTTCTCTCAGGAACTATTAGACGTGACACCGTTTATTAGCCGGTGTTTATTCAAAGCAATGAATAGCTTTGACGAAACCATGGTAATTTTTCTTTCTGACTTTTTAATCAACTCATAAGAATGACTTTTATTACTATCTCACTCCATCTAAATGTATATATCTCTCGTTACCTTTCACAAAAAGCCTTTTCTTTTTTTATTTACAATGTGCATTTTCGTTGATTTTTTTCTTATTTTCCCCTTACATTTCCACGTGCATTTTATATTTTCTTTTTGTAACATATTTCTACTCTATTTCAATACACGGGAGATCGAAAATGCCGCAAAATCCAAAACTCTGCAGCGAAAACTCTCAATGAAGAGACCCTTAAGGAACTGAAAGAGATTGACACAAATTTGAGACTTTTAATTAGCAAGATTGAAGAATTCACTTGCTTTACACAAGAGGCAAAAGAAAAAGAAGAGAAAGAACATCCTCTGGAACAACTCAATCAATATTTGTCCGAATTATGCACCACTCTTCACTCTTTACCTCATAACAATTCTCTAAATGAAAATCCCCTATAGATGATACACAAGACAGCAATCCCTCCACACTTACACTATCTATTAAAAACCGCATTATCCACATATGGAATGAAAAACTTAAAGCCAGAAAATTTTCATTCTGGAATACGATTAAAAACAACTACAAGGCAGAAATCTACGAACGCTTGCTAAACTCTACACCAATAATTTTGCCTCGTAAATTCCAAATTAAACATATTCCAACCGAGCAAGAAACAACAAAGACAATTAAGAGAGAATAATCTAACACTGGAAAAAATGAAGACAGAAATAGAACTCCTTAAGCTCAGAGTGCTAAGCAATGAACAAAAATTTAAAAACATAGATGAGGAGAATTACAACGAACTACAGAAACATGCAGATGGTCCTCGCTTGGAAAGTGTTTTTAAACTATGGAAAACAACTTGCGTGGATGAAGAAACCAACTCCTTACAACGCTGTGATAAACAAGCCAATTTCTTTAATAACTACGGAACTCAGTTTAACATAGAAAACGCATCGAATAACTCCTTCCTGAAGAAAAATTAACGAAAAACATACACAGAAATGACCCCACGTGTATCTAACACAAACCACAGACGGTCTGAGGGACACAACTCTACCATCTTCAACTCTCTTACTCCCCCAAATAACTATCAAACAACTATCAATAATTAAACCCACAGTAGGAAATCTAGACACAATCCTCAAGGTATCCTACATACAAATCAATGATTCCATCGAAACCTCCAGACTAACCTATATTTTGGGGAACCAATTCCTACCAAGAAGAACTTACCTCCGAGACTTTACACCCAACATAGCTGCCTCAACCAGTCAACTAGACAAAACCTGACTAGATAACATAAATTCTCCCTCCACCAATATTACAATATTAAAAATCAATTAAACCCAAACCACATCAGCCACAGACGATATAACAACCCTCGGTACAACCATAATCCAGTACGCTACACAGACACTTCACAAACACACTACCATAGACACACTTTACACCCATTTTTTCCTCAGCAAACCAAACAAAATACAGACCTTCCACATCAATCCACCTACTACCACCATTTTTAGATGTAAACCAGAGAAACAGAGATGTGAAATGGAACAAAATAAACAAGACCAACCGAAAATAATCAACCTGCCAAAGAAAATCCTGAGTTTTACGCAAACCAAAATCCTAGCAAGAGGTTTAAAATTTACCCCTACCCCACGCAGATCGAACCCAAATAAAATTAAGGACAATACTATGGATTTCTGCCGAAAATTACGCCTCAACTACACCAGTGGGTTACATAGAACTGAAGTTATACCAATCATCACTAGAAAAATATGGCGCCGCTTTTAATTGCTATTTAAAGGAGAACTGGAAGAGATATTTGGATGATTGCTTTATACTTTCGAAAGACAGCATGGATAAACTCCTTGATTTCAAATTAATGCTTCACAACATACATAGTAATATACAATTCACTATGGAACACAACAATAAACAACTCCATTTTCTAGACATCTTAATTAAAATAGTTAACAACCACATGGAAACAGACATTGTTTATAAACCCACAGATTCTAAACAATACCTATTATTTAACTCTTGCCACCCCAAACACATAAGAATTAATATACCATTTAATCTAGCGAAAAGAATCTGTACCATAGTTTCGGATACATATACTCGTGAACAAAGACACCTTGAACTTAGATCAACACTAACTAAAAGACATTACCCAATCTCATTAATAAATGAAAGCATTAAAAGATCTAAGGAAATAGATACACAAATATTAAGGCAAGCCAGCCGAAATACTAAACCAGACTTAAAAATACTCCCGTACATTTCCACACGTAACCCTAGAAACAACGAAGCCTTCAAAATTATCACCCGAAATCTTCCCATCGTCACAGCAGCAAAACAATGTACAAAATTATAAGCTCATACAAAATTATAAAAAGCAAAAAGCAACCGAAGTCACTGAAAAAACATTAACCAGTGCAAGACTATATCCACTAACAACAGAACCAAAAGTGAAAAAATGTGGGCGTCCTAAATGTGGAACATGCCCCCACCTTTTGGAGGGTTCAGAATTTCACTTCAAACAAGGAGAAATATTTAAGATCAAATCAAATTTCACGTGCGCCTCGGAAAATATAATCTATGACATGCTTAGGATGTGGTAACCGTTATATTGGACAAACAGGAATTCCACTCCGTCGAAGAACGACCATCCACAAAGAGCAAATCTGCCACCCACAATACAGACAGTTACAGGTTAGTGAACACATAGAAAAGTGTGCCAGGAATCTTAATCCTAATTTCCAAATATTCCTCTTCTATCAATGTTCACAGAACACCACAATGCAACGAACGTTGAATAAAGAGGCATTTTTCATCAATAAATGTCTCCCCCAACTAAATATGAACACACAACTTAATACAGAACACCACTAACCCTTCAATTAAAACCACTAGCCCCTATACACTCCCTACACCATTCACATTACAATTCTATATCAAAATCCAGAACTACTTACCTCCCTTACAAATAATCTTTTCTCTCAGGAACTATTAGACGTGACACCGTTTATTAGCCGCTGTTTATTCAAAGCAATGAATAGCTTTGACAAAACCATGGTAATTTTTCTTTCTGACTTTTTAATCAACTCATAAGAATGACTTTTATGACTTTTATTACTACCTCAGTCCATCTAAATGTATATATCTGTCGTTCCCTTTCATAAAAAGCCTTTTCTTCTTTTATTTACAATGTGCATTTTCGTTGATTTTTCTTATTTTCACCTTACATTTCCACGTGTATATTATATTTTCTTTTTGTAACATATTTCTACTATATATATAAATATTCATGTGACCGCATGTGTATCGTTGGCGATACATACATATATATATTATATATATATATATATATATATACATATACGTAAAATATATAAAAAGCGATATATACATATTTAGACATATTTGTTGGATGACCGTTGACTACTCATTAGTTCCTCCATTCTTTGACTGTTCATACTTTTCGTCCAGCATGGTGTGCAACAATCACCCACCTCACCAAGCAAGCCTAGCGTGATTGCTAGTTGAGTCGCCGACGACCCAACCCTGCAACAGTGAGTACTGGATTACATGTTACTAGTAGCACTCAAGAGTGACCAGACAGTAGCTCTCATGAGCCCATAATACACACGTACATATACAGAAACATAAATACATATATTGTGTGAGTGTGTAAAAGAGAGAGAGTGAGATGAATTAAAGAGACTGTATATGTACTTTTCAAAGTGATACAGAAGGGTGAATAGATCTTGATATCTTGTAATGGAACTTAAACGTTCATTCTTTTATTTATGACCTTCACTTTTTAATTCGCATACATCTAGACACAGCCAGTCATTTCTAGACGGCATCTCTTTATCATAATGTTAAATTTACTTCCTCGTCCATTTTGTCCTCACACATGAATTTTTATTCATTTATTTATGGTTCCGTTGTTCATATTTGACGTCTCGATAAAACGGTTCCTTCTTGTTCTTAGCACACACTGAAGATTTACTGAATGTAACAAACCTTTAGAAAAATTGGAAAAGTACAGTCTAAGCATCAGTGATCTCTTCTCTAATTTTGAATATCGTTTGTTCTATTTGCACTAATATTATTATTGTTGTTATTGTCGTCGTTACTGTTGTTATTATCAATATTATTATTATTATTATTATTATTATTATTATTATTATTATTAATAGTTGTAGTAGTAGCAGTAGTAGTAGTAGTTTTATTATTATTATCATTCTTATCATTATCACTATTATTATTTCTACTACTACTACTACTACTACTACTACTACTACTACTACTACTACTACTACTATTGCGAAGATGACATTATGGAATATCACGGTTTGTTCACATTTAGAGTGTTGGTGAAAGCTTACAATTTTTGTTTGTTTGATTCATTTTCTCTCCACTAAGGATGATTGATGGGAAAACAGGATATATAAAACAGTATATAAAATCTTCATAAAGACTATATATAACAAAATACACGCACATTTAACGAAAACTAAACCGCCTGCTGTTTGAACAGAGACCGGAGATATAGACGTGCGCGTCTGTGTGTGTGTGTGTGTGTGTGTGTGTGTGAGTGCTCGTGTTTCTTATTTATACGTGTGTTTATGTACACACATGTTTGTGTGCGTATATATATATATATATATATATGTATATATATGTATATGTATGTAAATATATATACATACACACACACACACATACATATACATATATATATATATATAATATATATATATATATATATATATATATATATATATGTGTGTGTGTGTGTGTGTATATGCTTACATATACCCGCCTCATAGTTCTATAGAAATCAACCGATGGAAGTAAAAAGTCAGAGTGACAGAGTAAACAGTGCGGGACTGGATGAGACAAGAAATTAATCTCAATGCCTCTTACTCTCTCTAATGCTTTCAAACCAATCAACGATCAATCGTTATTTGTGTATGTGTATGTGTGGGAGAGAGAGAGACGGAGAAAGACAGAGAGTTAGAGAGAGAGTTTTATCACCGCGTATAAAATGATGGAATACCATGGTAAATATACTAGCCAAATTGTACGTATCACACGTTATTTATGATACTGAAAGAAGAATGATGTATGTATTAATTCGTCTCCATGTTTATAATATATATATATATATATATATATATATATGGGTAATAGAGTGGATCTGTGCAATTTTGTGTGTCTGTGATTGTGTATTTTATGGGGCGATGGGAACTGTTGACTTTGAAGAAGAATTGGCTGAAAGAGACGAGTCATATGGGTCATTTTGAAATATGCGTATAGTTGCATAGTAACAGACAAATTCTATACTGGAATATATCAACTGAAAATAAGTTGATGCTAAGTGGTGAATGTGGAGATAAATAGGGATGTGTGTAGGTTTGTCTATTTACAGAGAGGATATATTACAGAGAAAGTGAAGAAAAGTTTTTAGAAAATAAAGAATAGAGAGTAAACAAGAACGACATGATGAGAGACATGGGGAGATATTTATTGTAAAGATGAAAGTTTTAACGATGACGAAATAGGATGTGTGGAATATATGTAAGGAAGGGGAGAGAAAGAGAAACAGAGTAATATATATATATATATATATATATAATATATATATATATATATATATATATATATATATATATATATATACATAGATAGCTACATATATATGCTTCACATTTGTACCTGATTTGCAAGATCTTTTATATATGAATACGTGTGCTGAAGCACATATTGTGTCTGGGGAAAATCGTATTGTCTTATTGCGTTATTATCTAACGCACTCACTGGTTCGATTTCCAACTTTATCGGAGCTGCGTTGT
This sequence comes from Octopus sinensis, assembly GCF_006345805.1. NCBI lineage: Eukaryota > Metazoa > Mollusca > Cephalopoda > Octopoda > Octopodidae > Octopus > Octopus sinensis. Next base: position 70,255,082 of record NC_043001.1, read on the forward strand.
TTTTTTTTTTTACTGTCTGTACACATGTGTGCTTGTGTATGCACATATGCATGTAATGCATGTATATATATATGTGTATGTCAGGACACTTTCGATTGCTACTGGTAACATGTAACCCAGTACAACCTGTTGCATGGTCGGGTCGTCAGACACTAAACCGGCAACCCCACCAAGCTTGCTTGGTGAGGAGGGCGTTTATTGGACACCCAGCGGGATGAAAAATGAAAGCCGTCGAAAGGCGGAGAAACTCTTGAGAGTCAACGGCCATCCAATAAATGTTTTAAGGCTGTATCATGCGCGGGGACATAGAAATAATCGAACTGAATACCCGATCGCGCGATTAAACCATTGGGAGTGAAGGACTCCTAGCCTTTGTTAGGCCATCCTTTTGCAGAAGGTAACTCAGGTAACTTGGATAACTCCGACATAAAACCTGCTGCTCAGTGGTTACCGATGATGTTGACTTGTTCTTCTTTTCGGATAATGGCTGTTGTTGCTTAGTAAGTGGGATTGACTCAGTGCACAGCCTTTCCTCACTTTAAAAAAATCTTCTTGCACAGGCATTGCACAATAACAACATTGATTAAGCTTCGTGCAATGGCCATACTCGATAAGGAGGGGGCAGCCACAATATATGTATGTATGTAAAAATTATGTATGCTTGTGTGTACGTATGTAAGTATGTATGTATGTATGTATGTATGTATGTATGTATGTATGTATTCTGCATATTCATGTACTTGTGTGTGCATGTCCGTTTGTGTATGTGTGTGCGTGTGTTTCCCTGTATGTGTGCTTGTCTCCCTGCATTACCTACATACCTATGTCTTTATTACCTATGTATCTATCTGTTTACTTACATATCCATTTCCTACACACTGACACGCAAACACACACACATATATACTACATACGTATATATATATATATATATATATATATATATATATATATTATATATATATATATATATATCAATATATATATACGGATATATGTATATGTATATATATTTGCATACATAACGGCCTACTAGAAAATGAACTTACGTATGTGTATTTTTGGGTGTTGGGTTACCATTACCTTCTAGATGTATTTCCTATTTAGTACCGGGAAATCTTCATTTGAGACCGTACTCCTGTATTTTTCTGAGTGATGGGTCCTTCGCATAAATGCATATGTCAAGTCAGCTTAGTATGCTTCTATGCTGGTCTTTGGCCTGTTGGTAGAATAAGGAGGACTGTTTTTTGTCATCATATTGCTTCAAGAGTTCATTTAATCTCCGCAATATTTCTAGATGTTTCTTCAATGTATGTCGTGTTTTTTTTTTTAGAAGTACACTCTATGCAATTTTTTGCACTATCCAGTGGGAATGAATTTCAGTAACTATTAAGATAATGTACTTTTAGTTATGGATGAATTAAGTTTAGCTATAACCTTTCCATTCTTATAAATATCAAGTAGCTATTTAACTTGCTATGTGAACGTATGTGCACCAAACCACACGTATGCGTATACTTACATCTTCATGGAGTCTTGTAAGAGCGAGTGTACAGGGCTTTTCGCGAAAATCCCTGTGCGTGACGGAAAATGAATCACATACAAGATGAGCGAAACTCAACAAAATGAAAAAATTGTTTTACTCTCTTCTTTTCTTATTTCTCTCTTTTACCTCAGTATGATCCAACTTTTAATAATCTATATTTTTTATATTCCTTACCAATCATTTTTGATATTATCTACCCTTCCCCTCATTGAATTTTGTGAATATTTAATCATTTGAACATCTTTTCTATTTCGTAATTTTGAATTTTTTAAATCTCATTGTTTTGTATACGTTTGTACCATTGATAAAAATGATAATTGTTGAAACTAGTTGTATGTAAATAAATTTATTTAAAAACAACTATATTTTTCTCAATTTCAGGTGCATTTTCAGAGACAAATTCTCCTATATGCATATATCATTCAACTACGGTAGCAGTTGAATAATATTCTTAACACCGCAATTTACTCATACGCAACACCTTCACAGTGTATATATATATATATATATATATATATATATATATATATATATATATATGTACGTGCGTGTATATGTTTGTGTGTCTGTGGTGTCACCCCCCCCTAAAAAAAACACGTCTTCACAACCAATGCTAATGTGTTTACGTCCCCGTAACTCAGCGGTTCGGCAAAACAGGCCGATAGAATAAGTACTAGGCTTACAAAGAATAAGTCTTGGCGTCGATTTGGTCGACTAAAGGCGGTGCTCCAGCATGGCCACAGTCAAATGACTGAAACAAGTAAAAGAGTAAAAGAGTAAAATAGTAACGACACCGCTACTTTGCAATTATTTTAATTACGCCACCTGTATTAATTAATGAAATTGTAACATAAAAATGAGAAAGATTAAATATTATCTAGATATTTTGGCAATAACCCAGCAATTTTAGTAATCTTGCATTTTAACTTAAAGGCGTGTCCACGCATCTAAGCTGTTAGCTTACGGCGTTCGGTAAATTCCGTAGATTTATTTATTTATTTATGTTTGAGTGGAAACGTACATTTTATTTGAAGACAGCATAAAGTGAAAGAGAGAAGAAACGGACATGGAGGTGTGTATGTGTTGAGTGGGGTGCGAGACAGAAAATGAGTGTTGTGTGTATATGTGAGAGAGAGGGGGGAGAGAGAGTGACGGTATACATGTTTTATATATTTTTCTCGCATCTTTTTTCAGTGAATATGAGTGATTGACTGAGAGACAGAGAGAGAAAGAGAGAGAGAGAGAGAGAGAGAAGGTGTGTGTTGTTTTGTGTATGTCTGTGGCTGAGAGAGACAGAGAGAGAATGAGAGAGAGGGAGCAAGAGTGATGGCATAAACTTTACTTAAATGCAAAAAGAAATTTTATGAGAACACACACCTTCACTCATACGCACAAATATAAAAAAACAAGTATGTATTTATGCGTGTACTTTTATACGCCTGATTATGGATGTACGTATGTGTTTGTGTGCGTAATACTGACCCTAGTCATTTTACATATACATGACAGCTCTCTCTCTCTCTCTCTCTCATTCTCTCTCTCTCTCTGACAGCACCCCTCTCTCTCTCTCTCTCAGACAAACACGCACTAAAAAGATGCGAGAAAAAGTAAATACATCAAATTCACGCTATCACTTTCTCTTTCTCTCTCTCTTTCTCTCTCTCTCTCTTTCTCTCTCCCTCATTCTCTCTCTCTTTCTCTCTCTCTTTCTCTCTCTCTCTTTCTCTCTCGCTCTTTCTCTCAACTCAACTTGCAGCATTTTGAAATAACATATGCAACTACATATTATTTTTTATGTCATTCGTATTAACTTATATAACCTAAGTTGAATAAGATTATTGAGAAGTACTTATAAAATAATAGCATATTGTAAACTCCTAATTTAAGTTCCCAATGAAATTGTTATCATTATTATTAGTATTAGTATTAGCATTAGTATTAATAGTAGTAGTAGTATTAGTAGTTTTAGTAGTAGTAGTAGTAGTAGTAGTAGTAGTAGTAGTAGTAGCAGCAGAAGCAGCAGCAGTAGTAGTAGTGGTAGTAGTATGTAAACATTATGCATATATATGTATGTGCGTGTGTGTATGTGTGCACATGTATATGTATACAGGACATAGAGAAAGAGAAGGAAACAAACAAAGAGGAAGATATTGACTGATAGACAAACAGAGAGGAATAGAGAGATGGTATTGCTACAGTTGATGCAGCGATTGCAATGACGAGCATGATGATTTGGGGGAAAATGAAAATGAAATTAATAATGACAGAAAGAACGAACTGTTGAAATGATATATATCTGCAAAAACGTGGCACTCATCGAGCAGGAAACTTCGTTATACGAAGTTCATTGTGCAGAATATTCTCAAATCCCTATGCTAACAGAGATGTGCCAATAGCTTTGACTATTTGTTTTGTAGTCAGTCGCCAGTCATCCATCAACCTGTGGTGAACACGATCAATGTTTTCCTCGGTGGTACAGTTGCAGAACGTTCGGGTCTTGAGTCATCTTCACGTATCTCCCTTCCCCTTCTAAATGTTCATTTTGATAAAGTTGGAGTGTTTTCCCCTTACATCGGAACCATGTCAGCATGAATGAACTTGGGGGCTAAATCCTCTTTCAGCAGGTACTTGAAAACTGAATGATCTCAAATTCCCTTGGTTTTCAAGAGAAGTCGCTGCTTCTTAATTTTCAAGTTTTCTTTCGACTGTCAGATGCCAGTTTATCCGGAAATTTACAATGCCGTTATTAATAACGAGCATTGAAATTAAGGCATGCAAGATTTCACATCTCTAACACCTCTCCTTCATTATCAGCATATGAAGCTTTCAGCCCATTCCCGTGCGATGATGGTATTGTATTACCATGATGATCATGATGACAACGACGACGACGATGGCTAAGATAATGATGATGACGATGGTGATGGTGAAGACAACTATGCTGATGATTATAACGCTGATGGTAGGATATGTTGGGATAAAATGTGTAATTGTGTTGAATATGCAGAGAAGATATAACGGGGTCAACATTACAAATCCATTCTTTCAAGACTGTCAGTGTTCGATCTTTGTAATCGCCAGTTTCAAAAGTTTTCCTCGTTACTGCTGCGTGTTCTCTGCCTTCAGTAGAACTTTTATTAATTGCCGTCACCAAAACTACCATGATGGAGCACTACTGTCATAATTAAACTGTTTGTATCTTTCTTTCTTTTCGATGGTGGGGAGGTTACCAGGAGTGTATTTTGTCAAAGTATGTTAAAAACATTATTTTCCTCAGTGCATTCGCTGGTGGTGATAGGATGGAACGGACTTATACTCAAACGAGAGACCTGGACCGAACGGTTACAACGGAGAGGAAATTACTAAAACCTCCCAAGTCCAGGTTCTGAAACTGCCGATGGGTTGCATTTACCAACCAGATAAGGAAATCGTCGCTTCCACTATGCTTCCCCACGGTATTCGTAACATAAAATTTACTTTCTCACACCTTTAGGGTGATTCAAAAGTCTACATACATAGGAAAAATTTATTTTTTTAATAAGAACCAATTTATAAGATTCCCTAGATCCCCTGATCTGATCCCTTTTGATTTCTATTTTTGGAGGCATTTGAAAGGCATGGGGTATCGCAGAAAGATTAAAGAAATCATTTGACGGAACGCATCACCATCTCATTTGCACAAGTATCATCTGATGTACTATTACGAGTTCCCAATGAGTGGGGTAAACGTATTGCAATGTGTATTCAAAACGATGATAACCATACAGAGCCTGTTAAATAAAAGAAAAACTGTTCTTATAAACTGTTTTTTATATAAAAGATCAATTATTCCAATGTATGGCGACTTTTGAATCACCCTGTAGTTCAACAGCTCTAACTTTGCACCATTGTTCTCGTTAGTAGATTCCAGTTTGCCACAAGAATTTGAATTATCTTTCTGATTTGTGGGTAATTTTACTCCTGCAGCAGCTAGTCGTGGAGGGGAGAGTAATATGGCATAGCACTGACTAAAATACATACTTCATATATATGTGATGGGGAGGGCGTATTGGTATACATGGCTTACACCTTTTCTTTTAAACATCTATTGAAAACATGACTTTGTATTGATTTAATCACTTTCAATTAGTTTATCTCATATCTTCGTATCCAACAAATCCATTTGGTTTTGGGCGAGAATGTCCTCAAAGTAATTTTATCAGCGATTCTGAAACCATACAAGCCTCATCTTCAGAAATAAAACCCAACATTCGAAACTGTATTTATACGACTCTATATCTAGACAAACTTTTACATTAACAACAATGGCTACATCTGATTTCACAAAAGACATAAAAAATTGTATATCTACACGGCGAAAATGAATGGCCACTTAAGTACAAAATGTTAGAAGTACCAATCACTACTAAAAGCATTTACATTCTCTTCTACAAACGGAACACAAAATAAAAGGAATCTGCAAAATAAAATAAGCATTAATCAAAAATGGATACATATTCAAAGAGATTAGTAAACCGATTTATTGATTAATACAGACAGAAATATAATGCAGAAATACATGAGAATATATTCCACTCTGAACTAAAATGCATAAATTACACACAAAGTATAAGAATCAAATGCATGCCAGATATAGAACATATGAAACCATATTAAAACATCTCATAAACACAAAATAAGCCACACCAAAAAATATATTGAGATAAATAGTATGTTATATAAGGCAATAAGATCTAACATGTCTTTATTAACAATGCACCTCAACCATGTAAACCTGAGAACGACCAAAGTAAATGATAAGTTTTCAATGAGAGCTGCAATCATCAGATTTTCGACAGCTACATGCACCAGATTTATACAACACTGTCTCGTAGGCTCATCAGGCATTTTAAATAAGAAACCTTTGCAACACAATATATCAAACACCATATAAAAATGAACATAGAACAATATTTGCAGAATATACATTCATGCGTAATAGAATTACCCTAGGTAGTAGGCGATTGATTACAAAAGCAATATTAAGAATGCACAAAATATTTACCACTGGCATGCAATATACCGGCAGTGCAATGCAAATCAAATGACGTAGATTGAAGACTAGAGCAGTCAACTATTATCAGAAACGTCTGTGGAAACAGAAGTCCACTATTATAGATCCAAAGATGTTTAACATTCTAAAACGATGGATGAAATAGCTCTGAAACATTATCGCAAGAAATAAACTGTATTTGAAGCACTAACACAAGAAAATTAAGGAAAACAAATAGGTTTTATTTTTCGATATAATACATACACGCACTTCCACACTGCCAGAACGACTCACACACACTCATATTCTTCGCTCATTTTTCTTTTCGTTTTCTACCACATCCCCTCAGTTATTAAGCTTTCAACTAACACATCTGTTAAAATTTGCCATTCCAGTATTAATAATAATAATAATAATAATAATAATAATAATAATAATAATAATAATGATATTAATAATAGTAGTAGTAGTAGTAGTAGCAGTAGTAGTAGTAGTAGCAGCAGCAGCAGCAGCAGCAGCAGTAGTAGTAGTAGTAAGTAGTAGTAGTAGTAGTAGTATAGTAGTAGTAGTAGTAACAATAATAATAAGCATAATTGAAAATAACAATAATAAATAATGATTATCATCACATTAAATCCTTTATGTATATATATACACATTTATATACATATACTTCTATTGCATCTATTAGTAACTGTTGCAATTTTAACCTTAAAATGACACTGGTGCAGTTTCTTCAGGGACTTCACTTTAATATCCTTTGATAGAAAGTGTATATATAATATTATATTATGTTCGAGTAGTTAGAAGAATATAGGTAAGAGAATAATGTTTACAACCCAATCTTTTCCACTGGATATGAATATTGGTCAGTATCCCATGAGGGCACAGGTTTTTATGAATTACTGATCAACATACATATCCTGTGGAAAAGATTAGTTGTGAACATTATTCTCCTGCCTATATTCTTCTAAATACTTTTACTCCTGTATTCTTCTGTTTTATTCTTTCTAAACTGTGTTTTATTCCTTGTAAACTATAAATTTTCGCCGTCTAAAATATTTATACCTTGTCTCTGATGATGGGATACCCAGTGCACTTACATGCTTACCTATCACTTGGTGACCCCGGAAACGTCTGTAAGACTTCAAATTCACCTTACGTTAATTTAATTATTCTAAATATTTTGAAATACTTGTTCTGCCTTGGTTTTTGATTTCTTCTCTAATATAATATGTACTTCAAAATTTAAATTTATTTTGTCAAAATATTTTCGTCGCTTTGAGACCGCGACCTGTTCACTGACAAAATTTAAATGTTGAAGTCAATCTAATGGATTTTGTGTGTTTCTTATATGGCTTATAAACACCTTCCACGCTGCAATTGTTTTCGTCCCAGCACACGATCTCAGATCAGGTCACTTGCTAAGCAAGTACATCTCCGTAATATGTACTTGTTATAACGGAATCTTAACACGGATCCCTAGATTCAGCCTTAGCTGTGAACGTCGACCAACTGTAATACCACTTACTCAGCGTAAATATTCGTTTAGATCATACGTGATATAAATCTCTCACATTCTATATATATATATATATATATATATATATATATATATATATGTGTGTGTGTGTGTGTGTTGTGTGTGTGTGTGTGTGTGTATGTGTGTGTGTATAAATGTATGTATGTATGTGTCATCTCTGTGTGTCTTTATGTTTATGTCTGTCTTCACTCCACTAACGCTTGATAGCTGATGTTAGTGCGTTTTCTTTCCCGTACCTTAACTATTCGGCAAAAGAAATCGATAGGATAGGCACCAGGCTTATAATAAACACTAGGTCGATCTATTCGACTAAAATTTCTTCAAGATGGTCCCCCAGCATAGCGGCAGTCTCACTGTTGGAAGAAGGAAAAGCTAAACGAGATATACCACCAAATCACATTCGATTTCTCCAAACTCAGTAAATTTGTAAAAATTAAGCCCTGAGCTTGAACTGCTAGAATGAAATGAAGAGTGGTTGGATTATGTATATTCTCTGAATCAAAATTCCGAGGACAATAAATCCTGCTTATAAATATAATTTGTTTCACTTCATATTTCAAATGACTGCAGTACAAGCTATGCGGTATAGGTCATGTAAAGCTCAGCCCGTTTAACAATTACTACTCCTGTATCTTGTTCTCCAAATTTCTAGATGTTTTCCCCATACTAACTTCATTGAAGTGGCAGCAAGTTTCAAAACTCGTGTTGCCATCCGCATGCTAACTTAAGGAGAGAGTAAGTCTGACGAATTCAACAGCACTGATGATCACATAATCGACGAAATGGAAGATAATGAACTACAGGTCTCTATATATATGTAAGCCTGTATGTGTGTATGTATGTATATACATGCAGAGAGATAGAGAGATATGTAAAATGTTGTTAGGATAGGTGTACGAGCTTATGGGCGAAAGATGCGTGCTTCAGTGTGTGCGTGCGTATGTCAAAGAAAATATAGGTTACTATGTACGAGTTATGATGAACATTCAGCATTTGCAGCATTATAAATAGCTGTAACGTCCTACGATTTGCATTTAATTGCGCACCACAGTAAAACTAGTTGTACCCCAGGGCATTGACATTTCTAAACACTTCATCACACACACTCACACACACACACATACATATAGACACACATATACACACATACATATATATGTATATATCAAATGCTCTATAAAGTTTATAATATTACCTTTGGCCATATATTTGTTTCAAATATCATTTCTTGGTGTAAGTTAAATGTCGCCTGAATGGTAGTGAGTAACCGGAAGCACATTTTACGTGAGTGAAAGACAAATATCAATCACCAATGTGTATGAAAGTAGGCAATTGTGGATCGCAAATATATCAGTTATAATATATATCGGTTCATCATCCATCTAGACATACGTGAAATGCCAAGTACTTTGTCAATATTGCTTGTACGATAATTCTGATGTTGTATACACACATCACTATATATAATATATATATATATATATTATATATATATATATATATATATTAACCCCTCTATCTATCTATGTCTATATATGTATAACATATATATATATATATATATATATATATATATATAATAATAATAATAATAATAATAATAATAATAATAATAATAATAATAATAATAGGGAGTATAACTCCAAACTTACAGGGAAGAATTTAATTTAGTATTAAATCAAATTTCGCAATATAAATATATATGACACGTATAAATTGGAGAAAAACCACTATTATGTAATTCAAGCCAAATCATAAAGAAAAAATAAAATTTATTATAAAACATAACTAGATCACAAAAAGTACAAAAAGTGAATAAACAATATATAATAAGTAAAAAGACTTCATTTCGAATTACAATTAAATTTAAATTTAATCGATAAAAGATTAAATTTTTTAAGTATAGTCCTTCCTCAGGTCAAAAATAATAACAATAATAGTTAAATAAATAGAATTAAACAATATTTCTTAAAGAATTAAAATCACGATTGGTCTTATAGAAAAAACTCCGTTAAATAAATTTGAAACTTAAAAATTAGGATCAGCTCTATAATACATTTATCATGTTAAAACCTAAGGTAAAAAGATAGAGTAAATACATAGAAAAATGTATTTATCTGTGAAGATATATTTTGAGAATAACATTAACAAACGATAGAATATCTTTTCACTAGCTATACTCTAATATTTTACGTTACAAACTATTTTACAAAACAAACACAATACTTTTAGATTTTAGTTGACATATAATAATTATAAAATAATAAAATTAAATAAATGTACCTATCTAAATAATACTTAACAAATATAGCCATTAGAATTCCATATTTTTTCAATCAATAAACATATAAATAAATAAATTACTCCATTATTTCTTAAATAAATATTATACTTATCATTCCGAAAATATTTATGAAATAAAAAATAAAAAATCCAAACCAAAAAATTACTCTTCGTTTATAAAATTATTTGAGGAAAAAGTACTTATTATTATTATTATTATTATTATTATTATTATTATTATTATTATTATTATTATTATTATTATTATTATTATTATTATCATTATTATTATTATTATTATTATTATTATTATTATTATTATATTATTATTATTATTGTTATTATTATTATTATTATCATTATTATTATTATCATTATTATTATTTATTATTATTAAATTCAATAGTACTAAATATAAAAAACTTTACTTATATTAAAAATGTTTACAATCTAACTCACAAAGTAACCAAATTAATACTTTTCGATTTTAGTTCACATATGATAATTATAATAATAAGAATAATTAAATAAATGTACGTTTCTAAATTATCAGTAAGAAAAAAAAATAGAAATCTATATATATATCAATCATTAATCATATAGATTACATTATTATTACTTAAATGAATTGTATACTTATCTTTCCGAAGATATATTATGAACTAAATTGAATTTTAAATTGAATTGTTTTTCGATTAAATTTAAATTTAATTGCAATTCGAATTGAAGTTATAGCCATGAAACGTACGTAGTCTTTTTAATTATTTTATATCGTTTATTCCTTTTTTTGTACTTTTTGTGATCTAGCTATATGTTTTATAATATATTTTATTTTTTCTTTATGACTTGGTGTATGTCTATCATTGTTTGGATTACATAATAGTGGTTTTTCTCTAATTTATATATATATATATATATATATATATATATATATATATAAAATAAGAGCAGGAAAATTGCATCAAAAAATCATCACAGAAAATATACGTCATGAAGAATATGAAAACTGTCATAAATATGCGTTGGTACAATCCTGTGCTAAAACTTTTGAAGAAATAATATACATCCATGTTAAAATCCTCTGCGGCAATCCATAATTCTGTTCTCTTCAACATGTGATCCATAAATGCAGAAAATAAAAGTAGTTAATTTTTTGCACTTTATTGTTGTATATACAAAACTGGAAGATATCATTTTATGCAAATGTAAAAATAGCCGTTTACTGACCAAATATAGAGTAAATTAATGTAATTTTGAAATTATTATATTTAAAATCAGTGTGCTGTACGTTACAGGTGTACAAGATCAAATTTTAAGAAGGAATATTTCTGGCATTCATCCAATGGATAATTTATATTATGTGAATATCTGTATACTCAAAATAATTCAAATTTAATTTATTTTTTCCTACTTGTAACAAGCTAACCAGTATATGAAAAGTAAGAAAAATAAGATATTAATGTGAATCTTTACTTATGATTTATGATTTTGTTTAAAGTTTTATAAAACCTGTCTTCCATTGGATAATGCTCGCTACTGTATATATATATATATCTATATCTATATCTATCTATCTATCTATCTATCTATCTATCTATCTATCTATCTATCTATCTATCTATCTATCTATCTATCTATCTATCTATCTATCTATCTATATATATATATAATATATAATATATAATATATATATATACCAGTGCATCCATTAAATGGACGTTAGTAAGACTTTACGTCTGATTCTACACCTGAACTACCATCCTCATGGAAACCATACGTACATGAGTGAAAATGAGTGCGACATTGTATAACAAGGCCGAGCCCCTGAATTTCAGGTACGATCCATTGGATTATACGTATCATCCATCTGCAACATTGTACACAGTTTCTACAGATTACTTTCCCTTATAATGTATGGTTTGACGCATGTTTGTAAAAGTTACACTTGCTCAAGCTGTTGGGAACCGAATCCATAACTGAGACGTTATCATTATGTAGTGATCTTGTTTTTCCTGGAATGATACCGCAATAATTATGAACCTCATGCAAAAGAAGTAATAATGAATTTAAAATGGCATGTGTATCATCATAGTGACAGGCAAATTTTGTTACGGTATTTGTCCTGAGCTAATATATCATATGAATGTTCTGTGTTTATAAACACAAAATAGATCGAAGGCAGAGGACATAATGGTCCAGCTATCTGTTGCAATGTTTCCGCCATCGGTCTGTATGATAATGCAAACACGGATAATCTCAAAAACAGTGGCCTAAAAACTACACTCATCCCAACAAAAATCTGAAGGGAAGATTATCTAATTCACCCTGTGTAATAGAATTTACAAATGAGGAAATCCACCTGCATACCGAGACTATGGTTGCTATGTCGGTTGCGCCTAACATACTACACTTGACAGCAGCCAACTCTTTATAAACAAAAGCTAAAATGTCTTCGTTAGTAAGGCTAGAAAAACGGGAAAAAAAAACGAAAAAGTATAACTTAAATTCATACATTTAAAGGGGTTACATCGAAACATATCTTAACTTAACGCAGACTTTGTATCTAGGACTATAATACAGCAAATTTAGTCTCAGTTTTTCATTGGAATTGCAATAATAGCTAAGGGTATAATTGAATGTTATTTTCAAAACAATATCGTTTTCTCTTCATATAGCCGCGTACTGGCAGAATCTTTAACACAAAGGACAGAATGCTTAGCGGTGTTTTGTCTGTCTTTACGTTCTTAGTGCAAATGCTGCCGAAGTCGAATTTGCCTTTCATCGTTTCAGGCTCGATAAAATAAATACCAGTTGAACACTGCGGTTGACGTAATCGGCTTATCTTCATTCCTGTATTAGCTGATATTGTGCCCCAAATTGCAACCAGTTTTTCTGTATTGATATGTGTGTGTTTGCCTATACATGCATACATACATACGTATGTATGTATGTATGTATGTATGTATGTATGTATGTGTATGTATGTATGTATGTATGTATGTATGTTTATATGCATGTATGTATGTATGTATGTTTATATGCATGTATGTATGTATCACAAGAAGATGACATTAAGAGAAATTGCTCAAACAATGTAGTCATTAAATAATGTTTTATTTTTAATGTTGCATTTCTATTTCTTTATCATTATATTATACATTTCATCATATTCAAAAAAAGCTATTGTGTCTGTTATGTTCGGAAATATTTCTTTTGCACCACCGCCTCCACCACCACCACTCTTAAAATCATCACATCAGCATCAGGATAAATACTAATGGCAATTTTATTGCAAAGAGGTATTCTTGTTATATTTGGGCAAAATTAATAGATATAATTTTTAAATGAACGTAACTGACTGCTGCCGAAAACCTGTGTATTTGTCAACAATTTGCAAATAATGTAAGCCCCACTTGTATTATCTGTTCCATTTGAAAATAAATATTTTTGATACGTGGAAACATCATTGTCGTATTTACGTATTTCTAAACAAAAATTATTCTTAGAATTCATTGTATAAACTATTCAAGACACAAAAATACTATATTGTATTTTTCATCTTAAGTAGGCACTTAATATCTCTCAAAAGAGCAAGAAATGGCAGTGAATCATTTATTCAATGATACATTGAGGACAATCTAAGTACACTTTTACAATTTTTTTTTAATATGTATATTCATATGTATAGTTTATATTTTTTTTAAACTGACATGATAAGACAAAGGCGAATCAAAATGGCCGCCAATTTCTGATTTGAATCTTTGTGAATTGTAGTTTTTAATTTTTTTTTCGGTTCCATATTTTCTGTCTGCACTATGCTCTTTAGATGTACTAGTATTTACTTCGTCATGTAATGCAAACACAAGATTGAACACAAAAATGTTCATTATATAATTTAGACAGAATAAGACACCTTCAGCTTTTTGGACCCTCCGTATGTAATGAGATTTATGCCCAACTAAAATATTTGAAAGCTACACGTGGTCTGGAGGAAATTGAAGTAATGCAGTGAAGGTATGCAAGAAAATGAATAATCGAAAACGAAAAGTTAGATATTTGTAGATTATCCTTGTTGTTATTTAATCCTGTATCTTGCTACATTGAGAACACTGATGAATAACCGTGTTCTAGATATGGCTACCACATCATATTTCAAGAATAGTGATTTTTACCATTAAATCATTTGTAGGATCTATTCCTATCATTCATTTAATAAGAGAGCAAGATGTATTCTGAGAGAGAGGTTGATAGTGTTTCTAGTAGTTTTAAATCACCACGTAGAATTCGTTAACTGTCTTGTAAGTTTGTAATAGAAGCGAATTGTTAGTTTTGCTGTTTATATTTTGAGGATACTCGCTGGTTAAATCAGCTGGATTACTGATGGAACCCAGAATTTTAGTATTTAAATTGAAAGCAAATGCAGCTCTTAATAACAACTTGGATTACATCATGCTTGTACGATCAATTGTGTGTGTGTGTGTGCGTGCGCATGCGTGTGTGTGCGTGCGCATGCGTGTGTGTGTGCGTGCGCATGCGTGTGTGTGCGTGTGTGTATGAAAAAAATATTCACTGATGTTGAAGTTAGGAAGTATTAAGGAGTATCAGTATATATTAAGACATTCATATTACAAAATTATAAATAGGCAGAAATGCTACATTGTGTAAAATAGTTTTTCAACTTGATTCCATTTGTAGCGTTCTAATTTCGAACACTTTCCTTCCCCGTTTTCACCTGTGAGCGTTTATATTTTTATAGATCCTCCTGAGATGATTGTCAATGTACTTTTTTTAGGGGGTGGGGCAGTCGATTAGATCGACCCCAGTACTTAATATATCTACCTTGAAAGGATGAAAGGCAGAGTTGACCTCGGCGGAATTTCAAGTCAGAAGGTAAAGACAGACGAAATACCTATTTCTTTATTACCCACAAGGGGCTAAACATAGAGGGGACAAACAAGGACAGACAAACGGATTAAGCCGATTACATTGACCCCAGTGCGTAACTGGTACTTAATTTATCGACCCCGAAAGGATGAAAGGCAAAGTCGACCTCGGTGGCATTTGAACTCAGAACATAACGGCAGACGAAATATGTCTATGCATTTCGCCCGGCGTGCTAACGATTCTGCCAGCTCGCCGCCTTGTATATTCGTCAATGTAATTACTTTGACGCCATTCAAATAGATACCTCTCATTCCTTTATGTACTTAATTCAACTAATTGTACCACAATTCTAAAAAGTCCTATGGTAGAATGTTACAACTAAATTATTACATCCACACACCCTGTTTTTTTGTGAGATGTGATTTGTACTTCTCCCGTTCTGGCAAATGTGCGTTTTTGTTGTGGTGATAGTGGAGGATTTCCCCTTGTTCCACATTTTGCTTTTAGCTACTCAATCAACTGAATTGCTTATTCTTCAATTAACATCACTGTAGCTGAATCATCCACAGAAATGTGTACCATTAAAATCATTCCCAGGCAGAATCACATAGTGTATGGCGGGGTTGTACCACTTGAATTATGCATGCAAACAATCGTGCGAGCTTTTAAACAGATTCTGCCAACCGATTTCATGTACACGATATGAGTCTAACAGAGAAAATGTTAGTTATACAAGATACCAGGCTATGGGATTAATACCGAAACTTCGTGGTTGGAAAATGAATTTCTTAACCATTAGACCATGCTTCGCCTACGTATTCAGTGCAATAAACGCTTATTATTAAGTATCAAAAAAGTGTTGCGCAGGCAGAATCGTTATTGCAACGAACAAACTGGTTGGTGCCAATTCTTCTGGCAATTTACCTTCTGAGTTCAACATAACTACCAGTCAAATACTGAAGTTGATGTAATTGAATTGCCTCCTTCCTACCTAAATGCTGACCTGATGCCAAAACTTTAAACCAGTGTTAAATATTAGTTATTATTTACCACCAAACATGATGAAATATATTTTTATAAAAATCATTATAGATGAGTAATGGATAATAGAAGTGGGTAGAATGCCAGGCAAAATTTGTGTCACTATACCTAGCTTGATGAATTTACATTCGGCGTTGAATTCCTGCTATGGTTCCAATCATAATACACATTACAGCAGCAACAAAGAGTAAGGGTGGTAGAAGTAGTGTCTATTTTTTGACACTGAATGTCTTGTTCATCTGAAATTATATATTGCTATTCTAAATTTATAAAGCTTCCACAAAACACACCCCAGGATATGTGAGTTGATGTAGCTTTTATTAAAACAGACGGTTTCCTGAGAGTTTGACAGTCGAAATTGAATGAATGATTTTTCAACGTATCGCGATATTATTAAAGATTTAATTAAACCAAATACTAAGAAGAAATCAAGATTATCATCGAACTGGCTTATAAGAAGATGGTTTGAATTTTAGCATTGTAGAATACATCACTAACTAGTGTTGTGAATGCAATAGAATGTTAAGCCACTACATTGTGAAATCATACTTTGTTTTCTGAAGCATGAATACGGATATACACAAGTTGTGTGTACTTGCATGACTGAATTTTGCAGCATGCATACATTCATCTCGGTCAGTCATAACCTGACGAATGTACCAAGAGAAAGGCATATCGATGTGTAAAACACACATAAACGCACACACACTCAGGCACATTCACACATACAAAAACACATATACCCACAGAAAGACACACAATCACACACACACTTATATAGGCATATTCAGAGAGAGAGAGAGAGAGAGAGAGAGAAGAAGAAGAGAGATTATATATGACCATTTTAAATATATACATACTCAGAATTCATACATGCATATATATATATATATATATATATATTATATTATATATATATATATTGTATTATATTATATTATATTATATATATATATTATATTATATTATATTATATTATATTATATTATATTATATTATATTATATATATATATATATTATATATATATATATATATATATATATATATATCACGTGATCACGTGACCGACCAGTCCATCAGATGTAGTTACACATCGCTGGTCACAATGCGTTCGCATTGTTTTAGCCTTCGTTTGACGCCACCTCGCTTGCTAAGCGAGCAGGCCAACAGAAGAAAAAGTGGGAGAAAGAGTGGTGAAAGAGTACAGCAGGGATCACCACCCCTCCACCTGCTGGAGCCTCGTGGAGCTTTTAGGTGTTTTCGCTCAATAAACACTCACAACGCCCGGTCTGGGAATCGAAACCGCGATCCTACTGGGCCATTGCGCCTACACACACACATATTATATATATACATATATATATATATATATATATATATATATATATATATATATATATATATATATATATATATATAATACATATATATATATATAATATATATATATATATATATATATATATATATATATATATATATATATATATATATACACTAGGGAGAGTCCAAAATTATACACACTCTTATTTTTCAATGTATTTATACAAAAGCAGGGGATAAACAAGTACATCTTTTTCCTACATAATTTCATTCCTGTTTAATGCACTTGGTCCAGCGGTGCACAGATTTGCGTATTCCCTCCAAGAAGATTTTTGGTTGGTCGTGCAACCATTTATGCACCGCTTTCTTCACAACTTCATCCGTGGGAAATCAACGACAGCGTAAACCGTCTTTGAGCGGTCCATAGATATGATAGTCGGAAGGGGTTTGTGGGCTGTAGGTAGGGTGTTCCAATACTTACATGGTATTAATGATAACTACTAACGTAAACAAAAAGAAAACACAAACTGGGTTAATTGGTTAATATTTTCAACGGTTTGGGTGGTCGTATGTAAGTGTCCCTTGTCATGCAACAACAAAACTTTGTTCGACAATAGGCTTCGGCGTTTGGTGAGAATTGCTTGCTTCAGTTTTTTGGCAAGCAAAGCACTGTATTTTGCACTATTGTTCGTAGACCCCTTTTCCAGAGAAATCGGATCACTGCTCGTTGTTCTTCTTAGCTGCACATTGCTAGTGGAACGGCCATGCATACACTGTAAAGCCAGAAAGTAAAATGGCGCAATCAGGCTCAAACTTTGATCACGTGACTACAATAGTACCAACTAAATGCACGTAGAAGACAGTATGGCAATAATAAAGATATGTTATGGTGGAAGTGCGGATAATTGTTTTACTTCACCTCGTATAAATATATATATATATATATACACACACACACATATATATGTATATGTATACATACTTTTATATGAATGTATATACGCATATACATTTATATACGCTTCGGCATGTGGTTGGGTAAAGGCGAGCATCTTATGATAATAGCCTTCACATTAATATCTACGTAAGAAGCAACAGAATTGGAGATTGTGTGATTAGGGGTCAGTTCACATGATGCAAACAGACTGGGATGAGATGTAATCGGTTTACGAAAGAGAAGCTGTAGAGTTGCAAAAGACGTATTTTGAGGTATTGTGAGGTCGAAAATATCCAGGAGGTTACAGATGGATCGACAAAAACAGAGGTGAAATCTGAAGCCGAGTGGGAAAAATTTAACCAGAACACTGAGAGTGTGATCTGTTTATAAATATGTCGGGTAGAACCCATACAGTCGTTGTTGCTATGGTCGAATAACTTTTTTTTGAGGCTGAAAAACTGGATGAAGACCTGGACTGCAAGATATCACCAAGTCGGTTGAAATATGTATCAAACTGACCGTATTTTAGATTCTTCACTTTATTGATCAATCAGCAAGATGTAGTGTTGTTCAATTATATTTGTTTCAACTAATAACTTTAGTTTTAATGATGAGACATCTTCATAAATCCGTCTTCACTCTATTTTGTTGGCTTTAAAATCTGACATACAATGTAGTTAGAAAATAAGAAATTTCGTGAAGGTCGAAGATCAAATCGTTCACAATGAAGTGTAGATATAAAATTTAATAAAAATGTTTCATCTCTAGAGATGAGGTTAATAGTTTGGCAAGTCATAATTGTATTAATAACACATCGCAGACAGTTAGACAGTTTATCAATATAGAATCTTCAATAAAATTTGATATACTGGTCTTTGGTCTTTTAAATTTTCATGAACCTTGAAATGATCATAAAGTAGAGATCGGTCTAATCAGCGTAGATGTAATTGTTACCGAATACGGCAAAGGCTCATAAGCTTGTACATGTTACGTCTATCGTAATTTAGTTGTTGGTATTTAGCCCAAGAGAAATCTTGATTATCATTACCTATGATCACAGGCGCTAATTCCAGCCACTAAAATACATTATTATTATTATTATTATTGAGTGAGAGAGCAGTTCATGTCATCAAAATGACACTGGGGTAAAATATACGAAGCCCAATATACCCATCATGACTACCCGTCTGATAAGGGTACACCAGGCACATGCATCACAACCATATGTGCGCGACATGGTGATCTCATATCAAGATAAACAGCACATGACCTTACAGGTGGGGGCCCAGTTAGAATTTTCTTCAGGTTGAGTAGCCCATCCCGCTCAAAAGGTCCCTGAATAAGGGTTGTTTAAGGATGTTGAACGAAACACCCATGTTCCCAGAGGTGAATTATTCAAACCCCAAAGAATCCCTCTCAACACATGGCTATGATGCTCCCCCACTACTTCTGCTCGTGATCAGAGATGCACATATCGTCAGCCACTAAGGGACATGCTCAACTGGTTACGGTCAAACAACTGACAAGCAAATCTGTGGTATTGAGCAGAATATTTGCTGTAGCCCATCTTTTATACCAAGACAAAACAATGTACATGATAACACTTCCAATCAGTTAAGATCAGAAGCCATGAGAGCCACTGCCTGGTACTGCATCAGGGCATTGTGGTATTGAGCAGAATATTTGCTGTAGCCCATCTTTTATACCAAGACTAAACAATGTACATGATAACACTTCCAATCAGTTAAGATCAGAAGCCATGAGAGCCACTGCCTGGTACTGCATCAGGGCATTTATTATTATTATTATTATTATTATGATAATTATTATTATTATTATTATTATTATTATTATTATTATTATTATTATTATTATTATTATTATTATTATCATCATTATTATTATTATTATCATTATTATCATTATTATTATTATTATTATTATTATTATTATTATTATTATTATTATTATTATTATTATATGTTTGATTTTGTTTACATTTGCATAAGCTAGCACCAAGTCTCACCCAGAGACCTCAAGAGACAAGTTGGTAGTTCGTGTTGGTGTTATGCCTAGCGTGCCTTATATTTAGGTTTGTACTTAGTGTTGTACTAGTGAATGTCTAAAAAACCATACGAAAATTATGTTTGTTTTAAAACTTGAGATTACATAGAAAGTATTTTGCGTACGATATGAGCAGTTCCCATGAGCACTATCTTTTGAATTTCTGCCATTTTGGGGTTTCCTGATACCTGAGTTAGGTAGCAATCAGCCCCTTTTGCTATCCTTCCCAGGGCACCTATGACAACAGGTATTGTTTTAGTCTTCAGGTTCCACATTTTCCTGATTTCTATTTCCAGATCTTTATATTTACTTATTTTGTGGTAGGTCTTGACAGATACGTTTATATCGATTGGGACAGTCATATCAATGAGGAGGCATGATTTTGTCTGACGTCTTTTAAATATGATATCCGGCCTATTCGCATATATCTTTCTGTCAGTATGAATGGTGAAATTCCAGAGGAGTGAGATGTGGTCATTTTCAAGCATTGGAGCTGGTTTGTGTTCCCAACAGTTTTTGTCATGAGGCAAGTCCAGGTTTTTGCAAATTACCCAGTGAATATATTGTGCAGCTCTATCATGTCTGTTGAGATACTCTGTAGGCGCAAGAAGACTGCATTTGGGGAAAACATGATCAATAGTTTCATTTTGTTGTTGACATACACGACATGTTGGGCTTCTGCCGTTCTTTAATATGTTGGCCTGGTAGTTTCTTGTAGGTAGGCATTGATCTTGAGCTGCTATGTTGACCTATTATTATTATTATTATTATTATTATTATTATTATTATTATTATTATTATTATTATTATTATTATTATTATTATTATTATTATTATTATTACTATTATTATCATTATCATTATTATTATTATTTTTATTATTATTATTATTATTATTATTATTATTATTATTAGACAGTAGTTTGATTTTTATCATGTGTTTTCACTGCTTTACCGAGCGCATCTCTGTGTGCCTAGGCTATGTGCTGTGATTTGTTGCCGTGCTATTATTTTTCACTGTATTGAAAGTGTTTTAGGTAGGTTGTGTGCAGTGCCTAGTAGTGTTATTTTCTATATTTTATATATACTTGTAAATCCTGGTGTTTTTGTTATGCATTTGTCTGAATGTGTTTTTTCATCATACTTAATGCGCCTACTATAATAGGAGTCTACTGTTCTAAGGAGTGAAACCGCCCAGGTGTTGATAGCGTCAATCTTATTCCGTCCGTTTAATTTCGACTTAACGATCAGTCTCAGTCTGCGCAAGTACTACACCTTAAATTTTTCTGTTATTACTTTCTCTATCAATTTATCAATTTCCCAAATCCCCAATAATTATAGCCCGTCTCTTCTATCTGCTTCATAACCTACCCCGACGGTATCAGTAGCACGTCCATACATTTGATTTTGCCTCTCTTCAAGACTAACACACCATACTTCTCAGTCCGAACTCCATTCTGATATCAGCAACTGAAAGTATACACCGTATCAACGAGGAACTGACTTGGGATTCATCTTTACCATAAAGTTTGAGGTAATCCATAAATAAAAAATTGCTTAATTTTTTGTTGGTGGCTTTTGAATACATACTCAGCATTTGCTTTCCTCAGAATCAGTGTTAGTGGTATCAGGTATCAAGCACAGTACAAAGATCAGTGGGGACAGTCAGTCCCCTTGGAAGATGCCCCTCCTGATTTCTGCTATCCCTAAACTTCTGTATGCTGTCAGGTCCGTCCTCCAATTCGCCATACTTTTTCAAAACAATACCAAATGGGTTCATACATTCCATAATCCAGGAATATGGGATCATGTCGTACGCCTTACGATAGTCGATCCATGACATGGCTAAGCTGCTTTTCCTCCTCTTGCAAGCTTCAAGTACAGTTTTGTCTATCAGGAGTTGATCCTTCGTACATCTGCACTTACGCTTGCAACCCTTCTGCTCATGTGGCAAGGCTCCATTCTTTTCCTGATGTTCGTACATTGACTCTGCGAGTATTCCAGTCAATAATTTCCACATAAGGGGCAAACAGGATATCGGCCTGTAATTGTCTACCGTATTGTATTTTTTCGATGTTTTTCAAGCACAACACTGTCCTACTCAATGTAAAACACTCTGGTATTAGACATAAAAATATAACACCACACATCATCTCAAACATTACTATTTATATCAACACACAACCCCAGAAACAGTGAGGCATTCAACACTATTGTGCAAAATCTTCCTTTACTAACTAGAGATCCAAAAATGAACGACATCCTGAAAACACACAAACTCATCAAATGTAAAAAGCAAGACAAATCACTAAAGAGACTACTAACAAATGCGAAGCTTTACAAAACAACCACAAAACTAACGGTTGAAAAATGTGGACGCCCAAACTGTGGAACCTGCCCAACCTGCTTGAAGGCTCGGATTTCCTCTTCAAACAAGGACAGAGGTTCACAATTAAAACTAGTTTCACTTGTGCCTCTGAGAACCTAATTTATGTAATAACCTGCTCGGGTTGCGAACACAATAATATTGGACAGTCGACTATGACCTTGAGAAAGATATCAACTGTACATAAAGAGCAAATCCGTTTCCCGCAATACAGGCAAATTCCTCTCAGTGAATATATAGACAAATGTGCAGATAACATCAAACCAAATTTCACAGTCTTCCCCTTCTACCAGTGCAAAGACCCAATCCCTCCAAAAGAACGTTTAAATAGAGAAACTTTTAAATAATAAAGAAAGCTTTTTCATTGAAACATACAGCGCACTTCTTAATATGCACACATAACCAACTTTTATCTTTTTACATATTTTAATTCCCGATTAATCACTGTACATAAATCCCCTCACTAAACAAGTTTTTCGAAACCTGTTTTTGTTTGCATATATATATATTCCCCTCCCATTACCGAAAGCTGAACCGTTAGCTCCCTTACCCACAACAATAACAATAATAACGATAACCAGTTACCTCCCCTTATTTTTCTACTTGTGAAGTCATTCACTCGTAAATATTATCACACACAACATGGACAAAATTTCTTCTTAAGAAAAAAATAAATATTCAAATAAGTAAAACATAATATCAGGAACAGCGATAGCGAAACCCATCGATATATTAAAAATTATATTAAGACTATGTAAAGTGTGCGTATTCTCCTTTTTTCATTTCTCATATACACACACACACACACATATATATATATATTATATATATATATATATATATATATATATATATATATATATACATATATACATATGCGTGTGTGTGTGTGTGTTCAAATTACGCCAAGGTCGACTTTGCCTTTCGGTGTCGATAAATTAAATACCAATTGCGTATTGGATGCGATGTAATCGACTCGCCCCCTTCCCCTAAACATTTCGGCCATTGTGCCTAGAGTAGAAAATAATACAGACACACACACACACACAAGCATATATATATATATATATATATATATATAGTGTGTGTGTGTGTGTATATATATATATATATATATATATATATATATATATATATGTGTGTGTGTGTGTGTGTGTGTGTGTGTGTGTGTGTGTATGTATATATATATATATATATGCAAAATAATAAAATGGAGGAATACACCTTAATCAATAATCAACTACCAGATAATACCCATTCACATAATTTATTAACCAACTACATATGAACAAACATAACAGTACAGAACAAAACAGTGCACATCAATGAGTAATATGATACAATAAGTACAATATGTATAAATAAATATAAATAAGTATAAATATAAATATAAACTATATCTTACAGCTGTTTCAGCCATGTAGATATGAATATCTCATTATGCTCATATTAGGTGTGATAAGTTAATATGTGGTTACAAATGAGATACTTACAAATATATCCCAAGGCCTCTTCAGAGATTATAAAGTGCAATCCAAATATGAATATAAGAGAAGGTACACCTATACAAGAATGAGTACATAATATATAATATACACATGCATATAAGTGTATATACACATGCGCCTATATATATATAAGTATATACATAATAATATATAATAATATACATATATACATATATATATGCACATGAATGTTTGTGTGAGTGTTTCTGTATGTGTATCCCTGTTTATCCCCCCCTTCATCGCTGGTGTGTTTATGAACCCGTAACTTAGCGGTTTGACAAAACAGAAGGATAAAATATATTCTAGGTTTTCACGGAATATGTTCTGGGGTAGTTTTCTTCGACTATAACACTTTAAGGTGTTGCTACAGCAACTGATAGAGAAAAAAGAATACGTATGCGTGTGTGTCTGTCTTTGTGGGTGTGTATGTGTGTGTGTGTTTTCAATTTCATTAAACTATATCTGATACTCAATTTGCTGATGTAAACATCGTTTTGCCTAAAATTATAGAGAAAATATGTCTAACTACATATCTCTCGGGAAATTTATCTATATTCCTGGTCATATACGCCATATCGGTCTACGTAAAGTCACTCTCTACTAATGTGCCTCCAACTTAATAATATTTGAGTGAATTGGCGTGTGTATACAGGGGTTGGACAAAATAGTGGAAACACCAAGCATCATAATTCTGAAATATCTATAAAACCGTCAAAACTTGTTTATTTTTATGTTTTTTATTTATTATTAGTATTGCTTAATATGTTTTGCTCACATTGCTGTTTCTTTTCAGATGTCAGAAGAAATAGGTAATTAAAATTCATTAAAATGGCAGATCTATCGGACTTTCAAATTGTTGATGCTCGTATAGCGGGAGCTAGCGTAAAGAAAACAGCTGAAATGCTTGGTGTATCAAGAAGTACTCGAAAGTAGTGACAGCGTTTGAGAAAGAGGGAAAAAACCTCCTCGTGGAAACAAAAATCCGGAAGAAAACCAAAACTTTCAGATAGGGACCGTTGGACTCTTACGCGAATTGTTAGAAAGGATCACGAAAATGCAGCAGCCAAAATTACTGCAGAGCTTTATAACCCCTCGAGATGCCAGTTTACACAAAACTGTTTGCCGGGAGCTGCACAAAACAGTATACGTGTGGAGACACCCAAACCAAGCATCTGACCCAGACTGCTTTTTCCAACTGTGATAATCTGGGGACCTGTATCATGGAAATCTGCCAGCCCAATGGTTTCCTCCCATGGCAGAATTAATAGTCAAGTCTATTTAAGCATTTTATCTGATCAAATTGATCCTATGGTCGTGGAACAGTTTCCGGAGGGAAACACAATCTTTCAGGATGATAATGCCTCAATTCACACAGTTAAAGTTGCTACTGAATGACATGAGGAACATTCTAGTGAAGTTCAAAATCTTATCTGGTCACCACAGTCCCCAGATCTCTATATTATTGAACATTTATGGCGCATTTTAGAAGTAAGGGGTCTATATCCTCCACCATCATCACTACAAGAACTGGAGACTGCTTTAGAGAAACATTCCTTTGGAACCAATTCAAACTTTGAACGAGTCCATACCTCGTAGTTATTGAAGCTGTAATTACTGACAAAGGCAGCCCTAACCCATAAAAAAATTAATTTGTTTGAAATTTTAAGGTGTTTCCATTATTTTGTCCAACCACTGTATCTACGCAAAAAAAAACGTACATATTGAATTTCTGAGTTGTATTGATCAAGCAATGGTTGTCAAGTAGACCACCTATTTAATTATATTGAATCACATCTATCTATTTATCTAAGAACGATACTTATATCTCGTGGTTATATATGTTTAAATGACCAACATATGTAAGCTTAGGTATTTATCAAAACCACGTTTATTCACCTAATTCCCTCGTATTTCTCTGTCGGAAATAAGTCCTTCACTTATTATATAGAATCGGAGATAACTATAGTTCAATACGAACTCATTTATTTTCCCTGTATAAATACGCATACAATCAAATATTTGTGTGTGTGTAGATATGCATATATATATATATATATATATATAATATATATATATATATATATATATATATATATATATATAATATATATATATATATATATGTATATGTATATATATATATATATATACATATATATATATACATATACATATACACATGTATATATGATTATATGCATATAGACATATATGTATACGTACACATACACAGAAAAATATGTGTGTATGTATTCTTGTATTCTTTTACACGTTTCAGTCATTTCACTGTGGCCATGCTCGAGCACTGCATATCGTTCAACAAATCGACCCCAGGACATATTTTTTGTAACCCTAGTACTTGTTCTTTCGTTCACTTATGCCGAACCCCTAAGTTACGCACACGGAAACACACCAACATTGGTTGTCAAGCGATGGTGGGGGGACAAACACACACAAAAATACACACATACATACATGCATGCATACATGCATGCATACATACATACATACATACATACATACATACATACATACATACATACGTACATACATACATACATACATACATACACGCTTGTTTCAGTTTCCGTCTAACAAATCGATTAGAAGGCTTTGGTTAGCTATAGTAGAAGACACTCGCCCAACTTGCCACGCAGTAGGATTGAACTCGTTATCATGTGGTTATGAAGCAAGCTTCTTACCACACAGCCACGCCTGCGTCTATAAAATATGCATATATAGCTACATAATTATGTGTGTGCGCATGTATGTGACTGATGAGTGTGCGCGCGTGTTTCTGCATTTGTGTGTGTTTGTTTGTGTGTGCAAGTGTGTGCTCGTACCTACAACTTAAGTATATTACAAGTGATTAATTAATTAGTGGGACACACGATCACACACACATGCGCACACACACATACACATATAGGAGCTTATACACGGTGTGCTCTCTTTCCATTCTATATGTGCGCAAACATTCTAATACCTGTATTACATACAGATATATGCATACACTATCTGCTACGTATGAATTGATATAACGTTTTTGATTTATAATCACAAACATATTTTTTGCTTCCTTAAATATATGGAACAAAATAATATTTGTTTACCTATTTATGTTCAGAAGAGCAATAAATATTATCTCCTTAATAGTATATTTATACATCAGTTCATGGAACAGTGCACATTTTCTTATCGTTTTACATATTATAACTTACTCAAATGACAGATAGATATTTACATATATTGCGTTAGTTATAAATTGAGAACACCTACATATAGCTAAAAATGCATATACATACCGCGATTATGCATATTCTTAAGTCGAACATACGTGTATGAGTGCCTGAATATATGAGCTGCATTTGAGAACAAACGTGAAGTATAGAAAAAATCACTGTGCTGACTAGTTTGTTTCTTTTTACGAAGATCTAGGCATTTCTGAGTTATGTTGATCCTTATTCGATTTCACGTTTATAGTACGCCAGTATGCTCACTTCTAGACACATTTATAAAAAAAAATTGTCAGCATCAAATCTAAGTGTTCTATACCGAGGAGTATGTATGCGTCATTGGCATCGAAAGCGTTTTGAGACCTAATCCATCTCTGAAGTTATTTTTGAAGATCAGTACTTAATCTCTCTGTCTTTTTGATGGACTACTCAGTTACGGAGAAGCGAACAAACTAACACTTGTTGTAAAGAGGTGGTGGAAGACAAACATAAAGAATAAAGACCCTCATACTCAAACGTCTACATGCATACATGCAAACATACGTACAAACATACGTACAATCATTCATGCATGCATGCATTCATACATACATACATACATACATACATACATACATACATACAGTCATTGGACTACGGCAAACCTGGGCCCTGCTTTGAGGGTTTTGATCGAAGAAATGAAGCCCTGTAAATATTTCTTTAGTCTTGTACTAGTCCTATTGCATCTTTTTTTCGCTGAACCGCAACGTTATGGAGACTTTAAAAAAACAACAGTGATTCTCATGCAGTGTAGCGAGGAACGAACATAAACACAGTGGCACACACACACATGTTTAAAGTGCTTCCTCACAATTTCCATCTATTAAATTCATTCACAGAGCATTACTCAATCCAAAATACATCAGAAGATACCGACCCAAGGTATCACACAGTAGGCTGAACCCGAACATGTGTGGTTGCATAGTATCTTAAGCACATACCTATGTCTACGCATGTGAGTTATCTTCAATTTTTTATTATTTGAAGCGTAGCTTGCAGAAAGGTGCTGGGTTCTAACAAAGATACAAAACTACATCACTGAAATGTAGATAAAAGAAAATTCACAGTTGGAAATTATGAAAAGTTTTGTCAATTTTAATCTATTACGCTTACAAACTGTATTTGTATTTTTAATGTCCGTATTAGCTAATTGAATCCTTATCCCAAAAAGTCTAGCTGTTCCAGATTGTCACTTATGATTTCACCCACAAAATTAAGTGTACCAATCATTTTTGGTATGAGTGATAATTGATCATCTGGGTATAACATCACGATCTTTTGAAGTCGTTGGCTGTAGTTACCTTTTTACTATTTGCTTTTACAAAAGATATAATCATCAGCAAGGTAGCGAAGCCTTCGCTGTCTCTTTTATTCATAAAGTATTTTGTGGAAATGTGTAGTTCTGCGATTGCAAATGATTTGCTTATGAATTATAATGTGAGAAAGCGGTCACAAGTCAAAGAAAGGCTGCTCTTCATGTCGATATAACTGTCATTTTCAAATATATGAATATGTACGTGAGCGACGGTACGTGTGTGTATCCGTCAGAGCAGTGTACAATTTTCGAATAGACTTTGTTTTCAGCGGCTATTTCTTCCCGACATATCTTAGTACCACCGGCACTAAATCAACAGAAGCCCATCAAAAAGAACTGTTTTTCTTCTATAGTTTTCCATAAATTCGTACGCACAAATATGGCTTCGCTATTCATACATTCTGTCGGTCCAAATTTCTTTAGAGATGATGCATGAATTGGAAGCCTTAATTGGTATGGCAACAAAGCTAATTCCTCTGGGTACATGACGTTAGAATGATGGAAATCTTTCAAATACTAAGTCGTGTTTGCGTCGGAAAAAATTTAATTTGCGCGAATGATGCTATTATTACTCAATATTGAATTCACAGAAATAGCGTCACTGAAAGTACGAAAACATATTTGTCTTGCTGAAAGTTCACCGAAACACGTTGCGAACTTAAAGACAATTCATCTTGGTAACACATACACGCAAATACACGCGCACTTGTATGTATTTATATGCAGATATGTATGTGGGGAGAGAAAGAGAAGGAGAGGAAAACAGAGATTGGTACACAGAAAGAAAGAAATATAAATAGAGAGATACGTAGACATGTAAACTGGAGGTGGTGGCGTTGGTGGAGGTGGTAGTGGTTATGGTGGCGGCCGCCATCTTCGGCTTCGTCGAGCTCCCCCTCCTCTTTATCGCTGTGAAATAGATCTCCGATGTTCTATGACAAAAATTCAGTTGTTTGATCACTAAATAAACTGATCGTGCAATCATTAACATTAATACATTACGTTCTGTACAATTAACGTAATTATAAGACAAAATCAACGTCACAAAGTGCATGACAAGCTTGTACTTTTAAATTACAACTGCAATCTATCCGACACGCTTCCATACAGTTTCTAACTACCTATTGCATTCACACTTTATTTTAAAATTTATACATATGTACGTAAGCATGCATATATATATATATATATATATATATATATATATATATATATATATATATATATATATACATACATATATACATATACACTCACAAATAAGAAATGCCAAACAAAGCAATAAATTGAACAATTCAATTTGATTTAAATATTTTACACAAATAAATAATACATCTCATAAATTACAGCTGTCTCCGCTTCATTAATAAAACGAAGTTTTTTCAAGAATAATCCAATCGCTTTAAACATGTAATGATGCTTCATCAGATAGACATATCTGCTTAAATATTTTAGGAAGAATATCAACTGAAAATATTTATAATTGCTAAGGCATTACAAAGACGCTGTATAAGAGTGAGTAGGATATAATCTAAATGAAATTAGGTAAATTCATAAACTTATGTCTATAAATATTCCGTTCTATAAGCGACTTCTTTGCACAATGCTCACACATTCAATTATGCGTATTTATATATACTTATATATACATACATACACCCACTATTTATGTATACATTCATACATAAATACCCCCACACACACGTACGTATACATAGTTGCAAGTACACATACACAACTTTAGTTATTCCTCTTTCTCTCTCTCTATATATATATACATATATATGAGTTATTTTACAATTTACATATACAATTCATACGCACAGTTTATTTATTTATGTTAAAACATTATCTTATATATTAATTCAAAACCAAATATCATTCAATTGACTATTAGAATGCAGGGGAAATAACTACTTTTCCGTTTATAAAAATAAGACGAAAAGCAAAATCAATTCTATACGGTCTACAAATACTAACAACGAGCCAAAATAACAAGTTCAATAAGATAAATATGGTATATCTACATATATAATCCATTATTCATTTACTCACATACATATATTTATCGATTCTTATAAACCAAACTAGAAATGAAACCAACTCTATACGGACATGGAGACATAAAATTGCATACATACATCAAAACCAAAATAATACCAACATAAAACAATTTATTGTTTTAGTTTCCATCTAGCCTTCACGCTTACATATATACTTATATATATATATATATATATATATATATATATATATATATATATTATATATATATATATATATATATATATATATATATATATATATTATATATATATACACACACACACACATACATATATATATATAATATATATATATATATACTAGCTGAAGGTGACCCGCTCTACGCGCGGGTAAGAGTGTGGGTGTTACTTTCTGTTGCTTCCTTTCAGCACGTAAAAAGCACCATCCGAACGTGGCCGATTGCAGCACCGCCTTGACTTGCTTCTGTGCTGGTGGCACGTAAAAAGCACCAACCGATCGTTGCCTCTGCGAGCCCCCCTGGCACCAGTGCCGTCGGCACGAAAAAAGCACTCACTACACTCACAGTGTGGTTGGCGTTAGGAAGGTCATCCACCTGTAGAAACACTGCCAGATCAGACTGGAGCCTGGTGCAGCCTCCTGGCTTCCGAGACCCGGTCACACTGCCCAACCCGTATTTGTTTCTCTCCGTATTTGTTTCTCTCTCCTTTCTCTCTCACTTTCCCACTCTCTTACTTTTCTTTTCTCTCTGACTCTCCCTCGCTTTCTCTTACTCTCTATCTTTATCTATCTCTCTCCCATTTATAAACAACAGAAGATCTTGAGTAAGTTGAGAAATAAAATATTTAGAAAGATCAATCAGAAATATGAGGCAGTGGCAATGGAAAGGTCTGCTTCAAGGCAGACAGCAAAACGCTAACATTCAAAAGGGACAGACGAACTTGCGAGCTGAATAAAAATAATAAAATATTGGAAACCAAAGTTTGAAGGGATAGAATCTGAGGATAGTAGAGTCACCATGGCTGGCATTTGTTAACGACGGACAGCAACGTAGTGACAGTTTAACGGCTGGCGTAAAATTTTGAACTTGATGTAAAAGAAAATTCGTAAACACCAATTTTTGAAGTGATTCTTTCTCACGACAGTAGACTCACCATGGCAAGCATTCAAAACTTCTTTATCATGGACGGCAACACATTGACGATTAAAAGGCTGGTGCAAATTTTTTAGCTTGATGCAACAGAGAATTCCTAAACACCCGCTCTTTGAAATTTTAATCCCCTTCCAGCCCCATTTAGACCCCTTTTCACATTTTGGTTAATATAACCCGATTTCATTCGGGTGTACTGGGGCCACATTTTATAAGATGAGGAATTTTGTCCTAGAGGTGACGCCTTTCATTTGAGGAACAAAATAGTTGTGATGCAAACTTGTCAGCACCTTTAACATAGGTGTGCATATTTTCAGGTGAATCGACCAACTACGTAATGCACACATATATATATGTGTATATATATATATGTGTGTGTGTGTGCACGCATTATATATACAGATGTATACAAATGAGATATATATCTGTATAAATTAAATTAGAGATAAAACCACTAATAGGCAAATCAAACAGTGAAAAACCAAAAACAAAAACATAAAAAAAGAAAATATAACATAGAAAATATATCTATATATATAAAACTGTAGTTGTGTGAGTGTCTGTCCCCTTCGATTTAGATTCCTAACTACTCCCAAATTTTGCGGTGCAGTTTAACCAAATTCGGGTATCTTATAGTCGTGATTCATATCGAGCCCGTCTGGGTATTAGCGCGCGTCTACGATGAGTGTACGATTTAAAAAACAATTTAACATCATTTTTTATTCCATTTTAATGCATATTTTTTCGTGTGTCGATGGCGGCGGAGTTGGCGTCCACGCTCACGCCTGCACCTGTGTTGCTTCTCCCCCTTCTTCCCTCCCTCGTGAAGCTGTGGGGAAGGGAGTGTAAGGAAATCAACGTCGTAATGCGTTGTGAAGGAGACCAGCGTTCTTTTAGAACAACGACTTCATGGCTTGAAGTCGCCAAAACAGAAATCGCTAAAAAAGCTGAAACAGATCCACAAAAACGGCAAAAACCGCTACACAGGGCAGGTTTCCTGTGCAAACAATTTGCACAACCGAATGTTTTAGTTGTTGCACAAATCTTTATATATCAAAGTAAGGTTGTGTGTCTGTCTCCTACGATTTAGATTCCTAACTACTCCCACATTTTGCGGTGCAGTGTAACCAAAACCGGGTATCTTATAGTCGTGATTCATATCGAGCCCTTCTGGGTATTAGCGCGCGTCTACGATGAGTCTACGATTTAAAAAAAAAATTACCATCATTTTTTATTCCATTTTAATGCATTTTTCGCTATTATATAAGGGAAGTAACTCTCTAAAAATGTCTACGATGAGTCAACGATTAAAAAAAAAATTACCATCATTTTTTAATTCCATTTTAATGCATTTTTCGCAATTTATTTAAGGGAAGTAACTCTGTAAAAATGTCTACGATGAGTCAACGATTTAAAAAAGAAATTACTATCATTTTTTATTCCATCTTTAAGTCATTTTTTGCTATTTTTTTTGCTATAACTCACTAAAACTGCTTATATAGTTATTTCCCTTACAAACCCGAGCAACGCCGGGCGATACTGCTAGTAAAATATAAAATTGAAAACTTTAAATTAGTTAAATTGAAAATAAAAATTATGAAATTATATTTATAATTTGTTTAAAAATATATATAACTATGAAAAAGTATGAAAAAGTTTAATATACATAAATACAGATATATACACTTTGTATATATACATTATATATATACATATTTATATATAGAACACACACACACACATACATTATATATACATATTATATATAGAACACACACACACACATACATTATATATACATATTTATATATAGAACACACACACACACATACATTATATATACATATTTATATATAGAACACACACACACACACATACATTATATATACATATTTATATATAGAACACACACACACATACATTATATATACATATATATATAGAACACACACACACACACACATATAAATGAACGCAAGAATATCTGATTCATAATATTTGTTCTCATGCTCGTGTGTTGATTGTTGGTGACAGACATATACTTCAAAGAACGCCGCCGAAGTGATAGGAAGGTAGGAAACAGAGTCAGTGAAAAAGAAAGGAAATAGCGATAGTGACAGATACTTTAACTAACCGTAGTGGCATTCTAAAAGTTATACATGAAGAGGAGTGACAGAGTACTGGAGGAAATAGGGTGAGGTAGGAAGATGGCCCCTAGAAACCACAGCTTTTAAGATAGGGATTTCTAAGGTAGTCCACGCGCATCGTCACCTCATTCTACATGTCCCTGTAAATTTTGGAGCGAATCGGACGGGATGTAGTGGCATTGAAAGCGAACCAAGCGGTAAAAACGCATTTCAGTTTTATATATAGATATATATATATATATATATATATATATATATATATATATATAGCAATAATAAAGCTCTCAGCGAGATGGAAACAGCAGCCGCACGACATCGTGAAGTATATTTGCCACCTAAATGTCGCTGACCCATATGGGACGATTCTACTCTGGTTTATAGCCCCAGGACGAGATCTCCTCCAGCTGGGTAACGACACGCTGTCTGTATCCGATCAGTATTTGCGAAGGGAAATCATCGTTCCTATCTACTTTTATACTCACATCTTTAGTTTGGGGAAATATAAATTAAGTTCTATTTATAATTTTAATTATAAGTATAAGAGTTGTTTATTTACAATAGTTAAAAATATCTACTGTGTGGTATCAGCATGACAACCTATTAATTATAACTATAAATTAAAAATCATTTCTATCTGATAAATACATATTTGTTTTTATGTAGGCAAGAATTATTTTTCTCATTCCTCAGTTTAGGTAAAGGAAATTCACACAAAGAATGCACTTTTTATTACTTATATTGTAACTAGGTGCAGTCACCAAGATATCCCATTCGAGATTAAAATTAAGTTTTTAAACTTTAAGTTCCCAAATGAACCTACTAGACCCGTTGAATTCTGTCTTTTCCTATTCGGAAATGTATATAAATGTGTTGAAAGACGGTTATAGAACACAATATTTATAGATTGAAATATATGAATCTACCTAATTTCAGTTAGATTATTTACTTATTTATGATTAAGCTCGCTCTTATAAAGCGTTTTCGTTAAGACTTAGCCGATATTTTCCCTCAAATATTTATGCAGATATGTCTATCTGATGAAGCATCATTACATATTTAAACGGATTTGATTATACTTGGAAAACTTCGTTTTATTAATGAAGAGGAAACAGCTGTAATTTATGAGATGTGTCGTTTGTTTGTATAAAATATATAAATTGAATTGAATTTATAATTGTTCAATTTACTGTTTTGTTTTTCATTTCTTATTTACATTTATATATTTATAAACTGCATGTTTATAAATAACATTGTTATTGATATAGGTAATATAAACCAGTAAAATTCTTCGGATATTTAATATCCCTTAGGTGTATTTTACACCTAGCTCCAGCTACATTGTTTTATATATATATACATATATATATATATATATATATATATATCTGTGTGTGTGTGTGTGTGTGCGTGTGCGTGTGTGTATGTATGCATATGTGTGTGTGTAGATATATATATATATATATAGATAGATAGATAGATAGATAGATAGATAGATAGATAGATAGATAGACAGACATATCTATAAATTATTAAGGTAGCTATTCGCATTTTACATCCGAAACGCACAAGTGTAGTTGTCACTAAAGTCACTGAGGCTGCTAGTCAGCACAAGCATTGCTAGAAATAGGAGTCAAAACAACTGTTAGTCACGTGAGAGCAGTTATCTAACGACTGACAAGGGAGACAAATTCCCTACGGCAATTGATGATCTCAGATTCGATTAATCCTCATCAGGAGAGTTTCACGTCGTCTAAACAAAAAAAGGGGAAAGACAAAGTGAGAGATAGAGAGAGGAAGGGAGAGTAAGTGACGACGTTCATAAAAAATAAAATGTAAAATGTTTTGTTTTTTCTTAAACACGAGATATAGTGTTCAAATTCAGGATGTTTTTGAAAGACATTATATTTTATAATCATAGTATATATACTTTCTCACACAACAATATATTCCTTTTAAATCGTTCATCTTTCTCCCAGCTCTCTCTCTCTCTCTCTCACACATTCCTTTGGATGCGAAAGAGTTTTGTTTTTATTTTACGCTGAGTAAAAAAGCATTTTGTTGAGAGTCGATATTACTTAGTTTGGTTTGAAATAAAGAACTTGATTAGCTTAATAATCGTAACTTCATCCCGGGCAAGGCCGGGTTATAGTGCTAGTATATATATATATAAAAGCAACTGTACATTAGATTAAAGGTTTACTCAAAATTGATTGACTACAAATATTATATTCTTTAACAAACATCGAACTGTAGTATATTAGAGTCCATCTTTGATTTTATATAGTCAGAGCCAAATTAAAAATTTTTATGAGTAAGCTGAGTTCTGTTGAATGATATTAAATGGTATGGTAAGCTGTAATGGCAAAAATTGTTATTGATTAAATTTCATGACGTACCAATGCTTTAAATTTTGTAATGGAGCGGGTACTATTGCTGCTGCAGCTACTACTACAACTACTACTACTACTAACATCACCACCACCACCACCACCACCACCACCACTACTACTACTACTATTACTACTACTACAACTATTTTTCATCATCAGGGTGATTAATTTATGCATGTGTCAAGGTAATCTAAATTTCTAACATTATGATGGTTAAAGTAATAAATAACACAATATAATAATAAATTAAATAAACTATACAATCTTAAATTAATTATTTAAAAGAGGCAAAAAGGCGGATGTAAGGTGAGATGAACTCTATTTCTATTTATTTATTCGAAGTCATGAATAGTTTATATGTACTATTGATTACAGGGCAATATAGTTTCATGCAAAAGTATTTCAGCAAATAGAAAACTGTACATTCATCTAAATGTTTATGTATTTAATATTTATTTGATTATAAAAAATGAAAGTATACGATACAATACAGTATTTCTGCGTGCTTTGATAATTTTCAGTGAAGATAGGTTCGGGCTAAGCTGCATGGGTACTTCCATCAACGGCGTTCATTTGTTCACTGCTCGTCATGTTGAGAAGGGCAAAAATGCCAAAGTATCGGCTATTCTCTGATAGATTTGCGATCAGACCTGTGGCAGTGGAAACCTCCGGCGTTCTTGACCCGCAGACTACAACCACTGCTCGCTAGTATCTGAGTGGAAATAGTCACGTCCAAGTGCAAACTTCGTGAGACAAAGTGGCAGTTCCAGCGGGTCTCCCACGCCGTCATCTGAGGCATCATATTTTCTAATTTGCCCACCGAGATAATGACACATACTGGCGAGTCCTTTTAGTTATAACTGTTGTATGGGTTGGTTGAGATTTATATTTGATGGAATTTACTGAGCGATTGCAAGAGAAGCTTCCTTTTATTACCGTATTCGATTCCTTCTTCAACTTAAACCAAGAGTCATCAAACTACGGACCACGGACCGGATCCGGCACACGACCTCAATTCATCCGCCCCCCGGAGCTGCACTGTACCTTCTCTCAAAGTATCTGTATTGACGAACGTTCTGGGAGAGCCGCAATTAGAACTGAGAAAAACATCGCAGATGTTCGTGCAGCTCTGAGAGGAAATCGTCGAGTCACGACCCGTGAGTTATCAGAGGATGTGCATATTAGGTACGGTTCAGTTCAGTCCATTATCACTGAAGATTTGGGTTTGAGACTTGTGTCTGCCAAGTTTGTGCCAAAACTGCTTTCAGCTGATCAAAGAGACACTCGGGTTTCAGTGTATAAGAGCTCCTTCATTGTGTCGAAAACGATGAAGACATTTTGTAAACTTTGCGTAGGCCTCTGAACAGGTATCGCCAAGCTTTTGGCAAAAGTTGATGCAGATTCTCTGCTCAACTTTCTCTGTCATGGTCCAAACGACGATCACACGCTACACACCTTCCTTCCAAGCACCACTGTGAACAACGGAAGTGAGCTAGAACGTTAAAACTTAGTGCGCGTGCACGGCAGAGCTCAAGGTCAATCTGTGGCAACTGACTTTACTCTGCGTGATTTAGCTTTGTTTCTATGGTTACAGTCCGGATACGTATTGATCAGACGACGTTTATGTATTCACTGTATTTTATTGAACAAAATGGTTATGCGCCCTGCGCTCGTCATTCTCTTAATTATCTGGCCCGCTGTGAAAAATGTTTGGTGACCCCCCCTGAGTTAAAGTGAGAGTATCTGATACCTGCATATTATTCATAGTTGATCCATACTAATCAGGCAATTTTAACATTATAGTTGGGGTTCAAATATCTTTTACTTATTTTTATCTTTTACCGTTTACACCTTTCAGTCTCCAGGCTGCAGCCATGCTATTGCATTGAAGTGTTTTAGTCAAACAAATAAGCCCCTGTACATTGTTTGATGCCTGGTTCTTATTCTGTCGTTTTTTTCCGTGAACCGCTACACTACGGGGATACAATCAAACCAACACCAGTTGGTAAGCAGTATTGAGCACAAACACATAGACACACGCACACACGCACACATGCACACACTCAGAAACATATATGTATATATATATACACACACACAGACCACACACACACATATATATATATATATATATATATATATATATATATATATATATATATATATATATATATATATATACATATATATATAATATATATACATATATATATATATATATATATATATATATATACATAGAGAGACAGACAGACAGACAGAGTTGGTCACATGTGATCCATAAAGCATTGACAATTTGATTGAAATGATGACGCAAACACACATACATACATATACATACATATAACTTTTAACATATAACTTTAACTTGTTAATGAAATGAGTAAATGGAAACTGTATAGAAGCCTGCTGGAATTAAAAGGTACAGGTTCAAAAGGCATAAAAAGTTACAGATGTAATTTAAATGAACAGTTCGACGCAAAACAGACAGTTAATTAGTCTACTACCATAAGAAAAAAGGCATCGATGAAGCTAGGTCATAGTGTCCAAAATTATCCAACGGCGAATTAGATCCTTAAACGTGCGTAAAAGCATAATAAACACATTCAAATGTGTTATCTGGTATTGCTACAATTGTTTTGTTGTCTTTATTGTGGTGTAAGGAGGGTGCAGTCAGTTATGCAGTATTCATAACATCTACACCTTTCATCTCAACAGGCTACCAAATACAAAAGCGAGAAGTAACATGTTGAATAATAGACAGATAATCAAAAATCAAATTTCTAATCAGAATTACCAACACCTAAGATATGTGAAGTGGGTAATGTAAATTAAATATGAGGTAAATTAATGAATAGCTAAATATATTTCTATTCCATCGATATCATTAAAATTAGCAACGTCATTCATCGAGGCCAGTAGTTGCAGAACATCCCTATATGCCAGCGGACAGCCGCCAACAAGAATCGCATTTCGCCCTACCAAAACATGTTCAAAGAACAGCTGCTGGACCTATTCATAAAAAAAATAC
This sequence comes from Octopus sinensis, assembly GCF_006345805.1. Lineage (NCBI taxonomy): Eukaryota > Metazoa > Mollusca > Cephalopoda > Octopoda > Octopodidae > Octopus > Octopus sinensis. The sequence continues at coordinate 70,294,964 of NC_043001.1, forward strand.
ATTTTCATATTAGACTGTTTTGAAATTATCTCATGAAGAATTAACGACCTGAAGTTACATCATGATATACTACAAGGTAGTATGTTTTATAAGTTAATACTGTGTTCGTAGTCCTATTGCATCACTTGTTAAGATTATCGCTACAGATTTACTACAGAAATTATAGCTAGCACTAATCTTTGTAAACGGCGTTTCGTATTCGAGTACGCCTAACGTAAACAACAAGATCGAAAATGAAAAATGAGTAATTTGTGTAGATGTCATTTTTTCAGGAGATTGCGCTTCTTCATCTGCACCCATCCAGCCTATTAGCCATCTGCGAACACATTGCTTAAATAGTAACTATATATAGCGATGTAACATTATTGGATATACCAGTTTTACATATTAAACACATTTCTGGAAGCTGGAACTTAACTATTAATGACTTGAGAGAATTCGTGCTTCTAATATATACTACATAATATACTACAAAGTATATTAAACGCTTTTATGAGTCAATATTTTGCTCTAGAGTTTTAGCAGTGCTTTTACATCACATTTAGGTGTACTCGAATACGAAACATCGTAACAAAAATCTGAGCTGGCTATAATTGCCATACAAAATCTGCAGAAATGACCTTAACAATAAAATCCGACATTACTTATACACTCGATTAATGTTAGAAAAGTACGTCAATTACAAAACTAATAAAATATTAACTTTAGACATTGGAAAATCAACTAGTTATAATTCAAGGGGAATAACTAATAAAAACCGTAGTTTAAGCGAAGTTCCCTCGGAATTTCAGAGTAGGAGGGAAAAAAGAATATGGAGGAAAACAAAAAGAAATAATAGAAAGGGAATAATAAAAATCGACAGCAGCCATCATTTCCACATTGTTCCCAAATTACAAATATTTACTTAATGGAATGATCATTAATAATATATTTGCCACAACACGCAGATTAGTATTAAAATTTTACGTACAATGCATTTGAGGGCTTAGAAGAAAAAACTTGAAATTTTCTAGAACTAAATATTATCTGTTTCTTCGACTCTCTATGCGGCATCAATTTTACCGGAGATTTTTCGCATTACAACAAATTTTGGTTATGTTAGATAATTATACTTTGCTACGAGCTAGAATGATTCTTCTACTCTTTGAATTCTTTCAGTCATTTGACTGTGGCCATGCTGGAGCACTGTCTTTTAATCGAACAAATCGACCCAATGACCTATTCTTTGTAACCTTAGTACGTATTCTATCGAACTTTTTGCCGAACCGCTAAGTTACGTGTCCGTAAACACACCAACATCGTTTATCAAGCAATGTGGGGGTGACAAACACAGACAAAAATTTATAGAAATACGTATATACATACGACGGGCTTTCAGTTTCTATCTAACAAATACACTCACAAGGCTCTGGTTGCCTCGAGGTTTTAGCAGAAGACACTTGCCCAAGTTGCCACGCAGTGGGACTGAACCAGAACTATATAGTTGGGAAGCAGGCCTCTTACCACACAGCCACTCCTGCGCCTATGTGTATACACATATAAGTCTGCTTGTTTACCCTTTTAATTGAAGTCATTTCTACTAGAGCCTCTACATATATACAGGTACCCCATGTCTGGGTACAGTTGTTTTGCGAAGGATTGCAACGAGAATGACTGGAATATTTGAAATACGGCTAGGTAGTGAACTGACAGAATCGTTAGCACACCGGGCAAAATGCTTCACGGAATTTCGTTGTCTTTCCGTTCTAAGTTCAAATCCCGCATAGGTCGACCTGACCTTTCATTATTTTAGGGTCTATAAAATAAGTACTAGTTGATCAAGGGGATCAATGAAATTGACTAATCCCTGTCCTAAAATTGCTCGCCCTATGTCAAAATTTTAAACAAATATTTGAAATAGGGCACCGCTAAAATATCAAGCAATTACGCTTGATATATTATACCTTTTCTGTGTTCTTCAGAGCTTACTACATCCAAGGAAGCCTTCAAAAACAGGTTAAAATTGTTTTGCTACAGACCTCTTTTGCATATAAATTAAATAGGATATATAAGGATAAGCATTCTATTAAATAAAAGCAGCATACACGATTTTGATCTCTACAGAGAAAAATAAAGATAAACATTCTTCTACAGATTTTTGTATCATTGTGCAAACAACATATGTGTATACACACCCACACCCACACACATAAGTATATACATATACATATCTATGTGTTTATGTATGTATATGTATGTATATATGTATGTATATATATATATATATATATTATATATATATATATATATATATATTATATATATATATATATATATATATAGATATATATATATATATATATAATATATATATATATAATATATATATATATTATATATATATATAATATATATTTACATACATATGTATATCTATATGCGTGTGCATAAGGGAGATTATATGCGCAAGATCCCGAGCCAGTTTTCTTTTCTAC